>NC_056742.1:105076395-105391847 GCF_019279795.1 Protopterus annectens
TGTGGCATGTGCAATAGATGCATATCAATGCATAGCTCTCTTGAGATAGACAAGGGTTTTTTTGCAGTCCTGGTCAATGTGTGATGGTGGGTATATCAGAGTATTGTCATGGGTTTCAGTGAGTATAATATCCAATGTGGAGTGTGGGTGCTGGGTATACTGTCTTTACGTCATGGTACCCCCAGTACATGTCCCAAGGTCCACTGTATGGGGACCCCTGTCACCATCAACCATACAGGTAACTGATTACACTATCCAGCCCAGTGATGCATGTGCTGTATGCAACTTTTCTGTAACAGAATGGACACACTGACAAGGTAGTTAGCACTGATAAACCCAGGTCTCTTAGATGTGTGTATGACTGTTATGTGTTTGTCAATGTGTATATGACAGTATGTCACACTATGTATTGTTCATAAACAACAGTACATCCCCCATTACCATACTGTGCAAGGCCTGGTGATGTTCTTCACTTAACATGTAACCTGGAACACACCTCATTCTAAAAGCTGTGTGGTGTGTGCAATTAAGGCTACACACATTAGTAGCACTACGTACCTAGGTAGGGGTTCTATTCCCAGTGTTACCAAGTAAGATTGTGAGTGTATATGAAGGGATCTACTTCAGTTTGCAGAATATACATGTCCCGGGAGGTCATCTGTCTGAGAACTGACTGGCAAATGCTAACATTTCACAGGTATCATCCTGTGTTAATTCATGCCATCACAACTAGTAGTAGATGTGTAAATGCCCTGTTCCCCACTGTATAGCTGTACAGCGATACTGGGGTGGTATATATAGCTGGGTGTGGATCTTGTGGACATAGCCACCATCATTGCGGTTATTGTTGATTGTATCTTCCCGCTTAGTTGGCTGTAATACTGTACAGTTCATGTTAACAGGTTAAGTAGTTGTCAATCACACTATCTGTGGTTCTACACCACCACACACCCTCCAAAGGGTAGGGCTGTGCCACACACACCAGCACACCTATGTTTACCAAGTTGAGGAATGCACTACATTGGGGAAGGGGACATATACCCTGCCAGTACCATCGTCAATGACATTAAACTAGCAAACTGATTATTTCGCAATGTGATGTTGTGCCTATTCTGCCTTGGTGGAATTACATAGGCTAAAATGGGTTCCTTACAAATGTACATACATCCATGTGTACAGTATTCTCTGTGTATTGCATCAACACCAAAGCCCCTGTGTGTGTGTGTTATACACAAACATGTGGTGTGTACCACCCAGTTTACATGCCACTGTCCACTTTAGAAGGTTTGTTGACTTCAGCCACCATGCACTCACCTGTATACACCCCTCAAACCTATCACACATGTGGCACATGCAGTAACTGTTATACAGACCTGTGACTTGTGTTCAGATGTACCCAGGATATGGCACAGTCAAGGTGTCACCACAGAGCCATACCCCTTATAGGAAACAACAGCAGACCAACATCCTGCTGACACATAGACACCTACAACACAAACGGAATACATTATGGAGACCACAATCACCCAGTGTTAATAACAACTATAATGCATCATGGCTGGACAGCTACACATCCTGACATGCAAGCATTAAACTTTAGTGCTAAAAACATGTTACACAGCATTACATTGGTACACAGTAGTACAGTCACTCTGTGCATCAGAACCATATTAGCCTGTCCCTGCATTGATGTTATGGATGCTAGGGATGTGGCACAGGTATCATCATATGCACAGGGTGAGTTGTGGGTATGCCAGAGACCTAGGCTGATCTATTCATTTGACATCATGTGTGTGTGTATTAGGGGGGTTTCATTATTAATTGGGCTGTTGTGATGTGGTGTCTGTAGATATGGGGTTGCCCTAGCTGTGTTGGTGATGTGTGTATGTATGCTTGCACACAGTTCTGCCATGTGGCTGCCCTATACAGGAGTTTGTTGAACAACTGCAGACCATACCTGGCAGGGTGTGCAGTTCACTGTCTCCAGCTACAGACATGGGAACTGTGCCTGCCAGGGGTTCCACGGGCACCACCAGGTACACACCACGATATGGTACTCTCCCCTGATGATGACATATGTCCGCTGGATCCGGGTCACTCTTGGGACCGGCCAAGGCCACGTGCACGTGGTCTGCTATGTTGTGGTTTGGAGAGCACCCACCTGCAGTGCTGGGGCTGGTACTGCCACTATGGGAGCGGCTCTGACTTCTTGCACATCCACATCGACCTCCAGCTGTTGGTGTTGCTGGCCTACATCCACGTGGCTGTTGCACTACGCCCACCATATGCTCATGCACAGACATTCCACGGTTGAGAATTCCCACTATCTCACCCAACCATCTATCCAGGACCTCTGCAAAATAACGGTGTGCACCTGCAAAATCCCAGATGTTGTCAATAACAGAATGAGTAGCCCACTGCAGCCTCAGACTCTGTCTGGTATACCATTCTATACGCACCTGCACCTCCATGATGACCTGAAACATGCATCTGGTGACACCAGATGTGGCACTTCTGCCAGGGGCATAATGACCAGCAGCCTTCCAATGAGCACCCCTGTACATCTGCCTGTGTGGTACCTCAATGGGCATCCAGCTATGGCTGCTGTGTCCAGACACATGTGCCATAGACACCACACTGTCCTGTCCCATGCCACCACCCACCAACTGTCCCTCATCTATGGCCACTGCTGATGGGGTATGTATAGGCAATATGACTGTGTGCGAGGATGGGGTGGATAACAGAGGGATATCAAACGATAGTGCAGCTTCAGCCCCTGACAACCCTGCCTGTGTCTCAACACACCTATCATCCTTGTCAGTGTCTGTATGGACACTAATATCAGTTTGCCTGCAGGAGGGACCCTGACCCACCTTGCCGCCTGTGAAGGAAAACAAGAAATGCACTTTAAGACCTGTACATCATTGCTTAACTGTACACACACACACACACACACACACACACACACACACACACACACACACACACACACACACTCTCTCTTACAGGTGAGGTTGTACAAAGATATTACACACAGACCTCTCACTACCCATCTGTCAACATGCATGACATATGGCACTCAACAGCATGCACTGCAGCTATAGTCAATCCCTGTTACCAACATTATACATCTATGTGATGCATGTGTTGTGTTAGTAGGTGATGCCACTTCCCTGGAACACACTGCACCCATGTACACAGTATTGCTGTGCATCTGTTCAGCACTTTGGCATGTACTGTGCACCATACCTCACAGATGTACACACAATTGCTGAATTTGTATATGTGTGTCAGTTATGTTTGCTCTGTTGCTCACAGTCCCTATGTGTTTGTCCGACACATACCTGGGATGATATGTGGACAGATGTCATTAGTGAATTCCTGATGTCTGATTTGCAGATCTCATCATCAGCGGTGCATGTATGACCAATAAAATACAATTACACTGACAGCCTTCAAACCTTACTTTGGCTATGAGGAGTGTACACACCCTTATTAACATGGCACCCTATTCCCTGATATGCCATGGGACCACAATACTGCATATGATAACATTACATGAACCTGATATGTGACATATGACCTGTGCAATCAAATGCAGTATCAAACAAATGTGTTAGTTGTGCAGATGTTGATTGAGATGCATACAATCTGTGGGTGCATAAGTGTGCACACCCTTAACATGATGTTTTGTTGCACCAACTGTTAAGTGTACTACAGCAGTCACTATTCCTGGAAGGGGTATACTAGAATGAGCCATCTGCACTTGCCAGTATTTGGTCACTCTGCCCTATAAATGTCCCCCACCTCTGCAAGATTGCAAGGTCAGCTCATGTGCACAGCCCTTGGAGGTCACACAGTGCCTTCACTATTGCTGTGGAGTCAGGGTTATATCTGCCACAATTCATGACCTTGACTGTGTGCAGATACAGCCATTCTTTGAGAGCTTTGGATGTCTGTTTCAGTTCACTGTTGTGTTTCAGGATGACACCCCTCTCCATCGTCAGCCTTTTTGCAGATGTTTGACAACTATGGGCTACACATGAGCATCATTTTGCAGTGTCCCAAATTCAGAACACCATGTGTACCGGCCCAGACCCTGATAATGAATGGCAAACATACAGGTGTACACTGGCACCAGCATGGTACAGATGGGGATGGTGGGCCCAAGGTGGAGTGAGATGTTGCTTGTGCAGCGCATGTATCTTAATTGATACTGTCTGCAGGTTTCAAGCTTCATCTTGGTACACCATTACACATTGCAACACATGCCTTTGGGGGTACTTTTGATGTTATGCATATGCTACTTGTACAGAGCCCTGGCTGATGTTTCCTGTGGAACAACTGTCCCATCTGATTACCTTAACCCATGGGCCACACTTATGCAGAGCCCAGGTGATTGTCGACACAGGTACTCCACAGCCAGTACTTGCTAGACATTCCTGCAACTCCCTCAGTGTTGCGGCATGTTACTAGGCAGCCTGTATGACCAGTTTGCAACATGTGTTGTCATCTGTTTTGGATGGGCATCTGTTTATTTTCTACATTAATGTTGTCCCATACATCCTCATCACATACATGACTGTCTGCACTGTTTGCCATGGTATATGCAATGGTGAGGTAAGGCTACATGCCCCACTCCTGCGTGCTACCTGTTGGGTATGGAATCCATTCCATGGCTTGTAAGATGTGTGCAAGCCATGGCTGCCTCTGTTGCAGGTGAGTGGGCAAATTTGATGGACATACGTCTTGGACAGCAGACCATTTCTTGGTGTGACATTGAGGACCTGTACTTGTAGGAAGGTGCATAGTCATGAAGAGTGAATGCTGTCAGTACCTCAAAAGCTGCTCCCACAATATGTTATTTGGCGTGTATGCACACATATGCTTCCAGTGTTCGGTAAGGTATGTATTCCCCATATTTGCTGTCCTAACATAGGATTCCATATTACACATTCATTGCTCATGGCAGGACCACATTACAGGTTGTAGGGGTTGTGGGATGCAGTATTGTGATATGCCATTGTGTAGATCTGTAACAGTTGCCATTGTAATAGTGGTATATACACTGTTGTAGCACTGTATAAGGGTGATGTTTCAGACATGTTCCTACTGTAGGCCATTTGTCCCACCATTATGTTCATCTCTGTGCACACATCTTGCAGTGACAGGTTGTTAGTTATATTGCAGGACTCTTAAATACCCTTCAGATATGCTACCATGGTGACCACTGTGATGCAGTGTAGTGCAGTTAACAGCAACAATAAGTGAACATTTACAGCATGCATTATGGGTAGGTGTCTTAAATGTGTGGCAAATAGCATGGCCATAACATGGCCAGTGTATTGGCAAACCTGAACAAACAACTCCATACTCACCAGCTACAGGCTGCTACCCCAGAGGTATACCAGAGGGACCTAAATAGTTGTGTGAGAGATGTGATGTCACTAGCCACATGTGTGGCATTGGTACAGGGTGGCAGCAGCATTTCAGTACATCAAAAGTACAAACCCACAATACTACAGATTATGCACATCTGTTTATTACTACAATGCAGCAACAGACTATATATATTTTATCTCACATATGCATTATTAAACGCTACAGATGCAGATGGATAAGCAACAGTGGTCTACTGATATGCTCTGGGGACTTACCTGCATGCTCCTCGTCCATTGTGTGGGTAGCACCCACCTCCACAATGCTATCCACAGGGTCTTGTATTTGCTGGCAGGCAGGTGCCCCGAGGCTGGCAAGGAACTCCTCAGCATGTGTCAGGGGGGCTGGATGGCATGACCCCCCCATGGCTAGCTGGTCCTTCCTAACTGCAGCAGCACGCTGATGGGCATGGCGGAGTAGGTCAGTGCAATGATGTCAGACCTGCTCATAACTGCGGTTATGCAGGCTGACATCGTTTACCCTGTGGATGAGCTCATTCCACAGGACGGTCCTCTCCTGTGATCACTGGCTGTATGGCCAAAGAGGGTGTGGTAGTGCTGCACCAGGTGGTTTATTATAACCTCATTCTCCTGTGGGGAATAGACTGGCAAGCACTCTCTTGACATGGTGCCTGAAAGACATAAAGAGGAAAAAAGGCCTGAGGACCTCATACTGCAAGTATATAAAAGTTGTTAATTCACATTTTTGCCCCCCCCGCCATGATATCTGCAACAATAATCTGAACACACAACTAAACGGGTATGTTTACAGTAAACCTACTGCTGGTACATATATCTTATTGTACAACAAATTGTGCAATGTGTTTTTAGTCATGTTCCATGTTAAACACTATCATTGGTGGCCTGTTGCAAACAATGTCATGTGCATGCCATTGTAAGGGCCACTATGGTTCCATATATGCATGGGTTCTGTTTGTTATGTGACTGCTCCAAATCTGGTGTTTTATGTTAATGGGGATTTCTATGCATGCTGTTAGAGGTAATCCTGGAATGTGTGGACTATTACTACCCACATATGTTCTATAACTGTGACACAATAGCATGTTTAGGAAGCCAGTTCCCAGCAGAACCACCTCTCCCACCTCATCTGGTCATATTACAAAGCCAAACCACATCTGGGACCCACACTGGGACTTCATCATCTGCTGGTCCTGCACTACTTTCAGGTGGAACCCTCTCAGGGGATGGTGTTCATCTCCCCCCCCCCTGGGAGCACACAGAGACAGGATCCTGTCACCTGAAGTCATTTCCAGGGTCTCGTGCATAGGGAGCTCCACATAGACTTGGGGGATGTGCTACACCACCTTGAGGCCCTTGGTACACAGTTACAGGGTCTGCATGCTCCTCCTGTTCAGCCAACTGCCCAGGCACCTACAGGGCAATGAAGGTGCAGTTGTGACTGCCCATGGGTGGGGACTTTGGTCCCATTGTTTCTATTTGGGGGCTGATGGGCTTCCACATTCCAAAAAACACTCCCCATCCAAGATGTTTACCCACCATATGTGTCATATACTGCCCCTGTATGCTGTCTTGTCTGTCTTCCAACCCATAATAAAATACCAAAATGAGGAAACTTGTCACAAAAAAACCTCCAACATGTAGCAGAAAATAAACGCCAACCACAGAGATGGAAAGTCAAACGCTTTTCCTGGTACCTCGGCAATTCGCCTTCAATGGGACAATACATCAAACAAACCCATCTCCTTAAATACAAACACATAAACTCATTAATCTATTAACCAATTAATTACTAAATATTTAATTGAAACTATTTCTTGAACTTGCCTTAACTGCTTTCAAACACAAAGCATTCAGGCAGATGTAAAAGTTCCATTTTCACAAAAAGTGCCCATAAATCTGCCACTTAAACTTGATGATAATTTAACAATAAAAATTCACATTATCTGATGTCCAAGAACAAAACATACAACATAGATGAATGAGTAAATAAGTGCATTCTAATATATAAATATAATATAATATATAGGAACTACTTCAAACTTATGATATTATACACAAAACAGCATTTCATAATGCTAAATATTTTAAATACATAATATCAAAATGCAAAACTCTTTCAAAATGCAAGATATTATCAAAATATAAATTCATATGTGTCTTCCAACCCAACCTACCTCCCCAAATATACCTACATTCCCCAACATACCAATCTCACCTTCACAAACAAGGGCAATGTGTTCCCAACATGGATTTCACACCAGACATAACTGCCCATTTTGCACCTACTTACTACTGTATATATATATATATATATATATATATATATATATATATATATATATATATATATATATATATGTGTGTGTGTGTGTGTGTGTGTATGTATCATTGGAATGGTTACTGCTTCCACATTGTACATTCTCTATGGTAGACAGACTATTCTGCATGATATGATATTGATATCATCCTGACATCGTACAGCTGAGATGGATTATTGTTAACTTGATGTGGCTATGTTGTGTAGGGTCCTGGGTATGAGACTTGCAAGTGTTGGTTTTTGTGTTGCAAAGCAGATCTGTTCAGCTGTGGAGGAGGGGATGATATCAATAATTACAAGAGGTATTTATTTTGGGCCCCCTCACCCCCATTAATGGTGTCTTTGGTCATAAATGTATTTGTTGTGTTTTTTTATCTATCTATCTATCTATATATATATATATATATATATATATATATATATATATATATATATATATATATATATATATTTATATAATATATATATATATATATATATATACAGACAAGACAGCAGACAGGGGTGGTGTATGACACATGGGGGGTAAACACTTTGACGGGGAGGGTGGTTGGAAATCTGAGGCTCATGAGCCACCCAGATGGTAGTAGTGGCACTGATGTCCCCACCCAATGGCAGTCACCACTACTCCTTCACAGCCCTGAAAGTGGCTGTGCTGGGGCTGGGTTGGAGGGGCAGCCTGCCCCACTAGCTGTGACAGCCTGCCCTCCACCTGACACAGGTGTCCATTTAGCTCCATCTGGAGGACACTGCGCACCATGCCACAGACTTTGTCCTGGGTGACAATATCTTCACCGTGTCCACTTGCAGTGGGGGGCCCTATCCCCTGTAGTGGTTCCACCTGAGGGTGGTGCAGTACCAGCAGATGAGGGAGGTCTGGATTGGGGCCCAGATGTGCTGGGACCCAGTGCCTTGGCCAGGTGAGGTGGGAGAGGCAGATCCACTGGGATCTGCCTTCCCATATGTGCTATGGTGTGGAAATTAACAATGAATATTGGTTAGTCATGCACAACACATTACAACATTAGTCAAAACAGCACGCATGGATATTCCCATTTACCCAAAACAGTGCAATTATAACAGTGCCATAGCAAACAGAACCCATGCATATATGGAATGGCATTCAGAGTTGTAACAGCATGCCAGTTAGTGGTATGTCAGACAGGAAATAAGATGATTATTCAACAGGAAATATTAGTATGCACACAGTTTAAACAATGATAAACCAAATGGAACAATGGTCCCAACAGTAGAGGTCTGTTTCAGAACATACCCATGTTGGTTTCATTGTGATGGTTGGATCAGTTGAGTGGTCGGGGATGGGAACAGATTCAATTGACAACTGCTATCAAGTATAATTGTCAGTACACTACTATTCACTACTCTACATTCTGACCACATTTACACTCTGCCTGGGCCATGGGGCTGCTACAGCACACCAACAGCTGTAGATATCAACAGAGCAATTGTACCCTTATTTTAGTTATACACACCAGACCTGTTTCTATACCAATTTCTTTACCTGTGGGCATGTGCAGATGAACTGTGTGCACATGACATTGCTGTTTCTACACATATTTCAGATTCACATATTAGTTGCAGGCCCTGGAGTGTGTGTTATATTTTTCACATACATCTACTGGGACATTCTCTGTGTGCAGGTTTCTTGGAAACTGGGGAAACTGTCTGTGACAGCGTGAGACTTGAGGGGCTTGTCTGGGCCAGACTGCGGAGTGTGGATGTCTAGCCTCCATCTATTTGTAGGACTGGGGCTGATCAACACAGCAATTATACACCTTTCATAGTTATACACATCATACTAGTATTTCTATTCAGATTTCTTTACCTGTGTGCCCTGTATGGAAAATGTATGTGTTGCAGTACATTATTTTTCTATTCAGATTGCAGTTTAAAACTGTAGAACCAGACCGAGATGTTAGTGGCGGTCCCTGGATTGAACCATTCTGTATGTGCAAAATTGAATTACAGGCTTAGTCTTTGTCAGACTGAGCTACTGGGGAGGTATTGTGTTTTTCTTGTAACATTTCTATCTAGTGCATATTTTTGTGTACAGTACTTTTATTATGACATGTTGCATAATTTGTTTCCCACTTTCACTACAAATTATGCATACACAACACACATTGTTGTTACTGTTTGTGAAACATGTGCACATTAACTGGATTGCACATTTGACTGTTTTACATACACATTTCTATTTATCAGGTACAAGTGAGATGAGACACACCAGTGTTTGTGATCACCTTTATTAGTTCTGCCATACATATCTGTGTACAACTCAGAACTCCACAGTTACTATTCCTGCATGATCTGCACAGGGGAATGCTTTTCATTTCTAACTGTTACAGTAGGCCTGACATGACACTTTCTTGTCAGGTTCACTCAGACATACTCATACATATTCTAATATTCATCTCCTGTATATTGTACCTTGTTTGCTACTGATATCTGTATTACACAGCAGCTGGGAATACTCCATTGTAACACTGGCAGCCTGAAACAGGCATTTATTCCTGACTTTTACAGCACAATTATATATAAGTACTACCATCACTATGATTTTGATTTTTTACTGCTAATAGTAGGGGGTATTCTGTACTCACCATACTGCCAAAAGCAGCTGGGCCAGTCACTGGGCATGAGCCTGCACATACTGGGACCTCTCTGCAGCAGCTGTATGGGGAGACATCACACATTAATCACACCGGCACAGTCACAAGTTGAACCTTTTCCATACTTAGTTAGAGATACATAAGACTGCATACTTACAGACAGGTGGGACATCCTGTGCTTGGGCTTCTTGGATCCATTGGTCCAAGAGTACACCCCTCCTCTGCTTCAGGTCATTATGGTGATGACGTACCTGCTCACCAGTCCAGAGTATGCCAGTGGCACTGGTGAGATCACATGCAAGCTGGTCCCAGGCCTCCGCTTTGTACTGCAAGCCTTGGTACTGGCCCTGCAGCAGCATGCCATCATGGTTTTTAATGAGGAGCCCAACCATGACCCTGGACTCCTGGATGCCCCAACATTGTGCTCGGAAGTGCACCCCTTCTCCAACACCAGACATTTTGCTCCTGCTGTGTGCAATCCCAAATGGTTATGGCTGCATTCCTGCCTGTCCATTTTAAATATGGCAGTTTTCCCGCAATTTTTCTTGATTGGCCAGTTTTAATATGCTGCACTATGCTTAGCTCCATGCAAATCTGCATAGCAATGCTTATACCAGCTAGGCAGAGCTGAAACCAGGTAAGCAATGCTTAAACTAGCAAAGCATTGCTTAAATCTATTTTTTTCATTAAATTTATAAAGTATTTTTTACATTTATATTTTACATTTTCCCACCCCTAGTGTGCTATACGTGAGCCATATGATTGACATCTATTATTCACATTCCTTAAAAGTTTATTAAATAATTTGCCAGAGGGGGGGGGAGTCGAACCAAGCATGTTCTACACGCTATACCATGGCAGTACTACTATGTTACAGCAGCTTGATGATGTTTTCTATCACAGTAGCACTTGTCTATCATTTTCAGGATTTCATACAGGCTAAGCATAGCGGCATGCTGTGCAAACAAGCTGCACAGCACTTAAACTTTGGATTTATTTCATGAAACAAATATTACATTTTTTTATTTTTTATTCCTTTCCTCTTGCCCTACTGCTTCTATGCATGCAGGGCAAGAGTGCATACATTTGGGGGTGTGCACTTGAAGGCTGCTGCCTTCTAGGGGTTTGTGGTGTTTATTTCTTTTTTCAGTGTTCGCGGACACTGAAATATTAGCTGTTTACATTTCAGTGTCTGTAGGCACTCGTTTACTATATAAGGCTCTAATATTATATAGTTTGACACTCATCTGTGTCAGAAAGTGCCATATGACATTTTCAGAGTGAAGGCGGTGTATTTCAGGTGCAGGCAATGTTGACACATGCCCCCTGCACTCGTTCCTGGTTCATGTCCATTTAGTTTAGATAGCAGCATGCCTTCATGCATATGCAAGGCAAACTGCTATCCTAAACAAACATGAACCACTCCATGGAAGAATAGCCTTATTATTGCATGGAGCTTTGTGAATCCAGGGGAATTATTTTTTGTACTTTTTACATGTTTTATATACTGATGATATGGTGCTTATTTACTGTCAAATACATTTTATTACATTAACTTATTAACAGGAATGCATCATTATGTTTTGGCAATCTGTATCTTTAAATGAGTCATATTTAGTTTACCATAAGTTTATTAAGAGATGCATATATAACCCATATTGTTTTGAAGTCAGATTAAGTCATTTATATATCAAAACCACTGCACATTTGTAATAATTTATGTCTGTGTGTATTGACAATAAATGCACACATTTTGAATTGACTTTTGTTGAATTTTTTCTTGGAGGTTTCCTCAGTATGCAGTGTTTTTGCTTATTTGCTCTGAAACATAACCTGAAAGCATGTACATATAAAATAAATACAAATAATAATAGTAATAATAATAATAATAATTAAAAAAAGCATACACTTGCTTCTTAAATAAACCAACTCTGAGAATACACAATACTGGAAAAAGGGGCCTATGCTCAGTCATTGCATGAGAAATCCATCAAACCTCTGTTCATCAAACTTAAAAACACTGGACGTTTATGTCTGTGACTGTTCACTGATCGAATATTTTACCCAAGGAATGGAGTTGGTTGGCCAGGATTAGGAAATGTGCCCTTTCCTCACTGTAGTATGATCTCGGAGTTGGTATATACAAGGATGGGGTTAGGGGGCACATAGCCCCTCACATTGGGATATGTGTGGGGCATAGCTCCCTGCCTGGTTTGGTTTGATATACTACAGTGTGTGTTTCGGTATTCATATTGGTCCACTGTCTCTTTTCCCTGGGTAAAATATTTGAAGATTGAATGCTCGCAGAAGGGAATGTTTGATGTTTTAAGTTCAATGAACAGAAGTTTGATGGATTTCTCATTCAATGACTAAACATAGACCCTGAGACAAGAGCATATTTCCCAAACCCCAGTATTAAAATAATCTTGCATCAAAGTTGATAACTTTTTGTTGACCAAGTTAAGCAAACAGGAAAGCATCAATTTAAGCACCAGTTGACCATTTTAAGCAGACCCATATATATAAAATAGGTTTCAATACTTTGTGGTTTGACATTTTGTATTTTCAACTAAATTTCATGGAATCATATGACCATATCATGAACAGTTGAAGTGTAAAATGATCAACACAAAAAACACTGAAAAAACACATACACCATTTATAGTATTGACAGCACTATACAGCAACACAAAGTATGTTGAGAAAGGAATCAACTTTCCTTTTCTCATGTACTATCTGATTGTGATAATGTTATGGCATGAGCTGTTTTAAGATAAGCATGTTAGGGTTAGGGCAGGGTGAGGGTTAGCACACATTACAAAGGTGGGCACTGGGTGGGGGTGGGGGGGTTGTCCTTAATTCATCTCACATTGTAATTGTTGACCATGATTTTCCTCATTTTAAAGAACTATAGAAGTTATGGATGGAAGGTCCAACCAGAAATACTACTCTTGCTCTAGGTATAAGGGTTAGATACATCTGACACTGAGTCTTATCAAAAACTGCTATTAAAATACTCAAGGAAGTGTACAAAATAACAGAGGCTCTGAGCTTTGCCAAAATATTTCAATAGTTATAAAGAGAGACGCAGTCAGAAAGACTGACAGAAAATGGCCCCTTGTTAAGAAGATCTATGTTTAGAAGGGTTAGATACATCTTATACTAAAGAAAAAATGAGTCTTAAACAGAATCGTATGCTGTGTTCTGCTGGATGAAAGGAGAATACCAGCCAGTAACAGAAGCAAGACTCTTAGGGAAAAGGAGAAAAAAAACACTTGTGGTAAAGATGAGGAAACAGCAGTTATCTGCAATGGAAGAAAAAATATTATACCAGTTACTGTTTATATTAGTTATACTAGCAGAAGAGGAAATGTCTGACTCTGTATATATGCAAGAGAAGAAACCATGGGCTCCATTCCTTTTCAGAATACTGAAGAAGATACTGACTCATCTGACCTCCATATAAGTCATGTCAAGTTTTAGAAAGCTCCATGAAATTATGATATCTTAAATAGAGCTACAGAGCATACAGAAAGTGAGAGATGCAGAAGAAAAGAAATAGATTGGTCTTAATATATAACCTTATGTTGAGCTAAGAAATTATCCGTCATATAGCGTAACTAAATACCTAGCCAGTTATTAGTTACAAAAACGTTTTGGAGCACTTATAATGAAATTACCACACAACCACAACTGAGTAGTCATTTAGGAATGGAGAAGACAAAGGCTAGAGATCTGACTACATTTCACTGGCTCATATTACAGGATAGCACCCAATCCAGGATTTAAGGGCCTATGATACCTTCACTCACTGTAGAGGCTCTATTTGAATAAGTAGAAATGAGCAATGTGGGTCCACTTGTAAAACTGAATAACAGCCATCAGTATACCATTGTACTTTTTGATTATTCAACAAAATTAACTAAGGCAGTACCACTGTAAAGAAGCAATAAAAAGTCCATGGAGAAAGAATTAGTAATGCTCTTTCCTACTGATAAAAGATTCCTTGAGAACTTCTGAATGATCAGTTTATTCCATTCATGACAAGAGTGATGTGCGAGCTTGTTTGGTACCTTACAGTAAAGGAGCTAAGGACATGTCTATGTTACTCAAAACAGATGGCTAGTTGACCACTTTAATTAAACCTGAAAGTCCCCAGAGCTAGATGGAAAAACTGGGAACAACTGTTGACAAATCTTCTTTCCTGTAAGACATGTACCCTAAGCCTAAATAGATTGACACAATTTGAACTGTTACATTGGCATACATCTGTAGATATAGCTAATGGTTATTTGAGAATGCAAGTAACTGAATACTGAAGACGGACTTCCTGTGTAAACTGTATTTTTTAATTTTTTTATTGACCTTTCTTATAACTCAGTATAAGCTTCAGACTGGAAAGCTGGCTCCAGAAATTGATTTAATTGTTGCAAATAAAATCATCTGTTACAATAGTTATATGAGAATTTAATTTTATGCTTCTTATAACACTTGTACATAAATAGTTTGTTTAACGTGAACAGAAAAGTTAAGGAAAAAATTGAAGATATGCAGAATTTAAAAATTTTCTTTTAATTGAACACATTGCATTCTGACTGCCAAATTATTAGCATCTCGAAACAGTAATGCACACATTAACTAATAAAAGGGCATCTCTTTAAAGGAATGGCCATCCTGGTCCACAAATAGTACAAATATTGATTTCCAGAATTTCAGACAATGTTTTAGAACACAACATAGGCCAGATTTGAAATGCTTTTATTGTAAGATGTGGCATCATTATGAGAAAAAAGCCGAAAGAAGAAGACTAAAAGTGATTTTGTGTGTGTGTGTGTGTGTGTGTGTGTGTGTGTGTGTGAGTGTGTGTGCGCACATGCCCACACTGACACACTTCCCCATCCATACAGATTTTACTGTATTTGTCAGAGTTTACTGGATCTTTCTACAACTGTATGTACAACCTTTAGTACTCTGAACTTCAGAGAAATGCCTCTCTTATTCTAATAAAACACAAGGCTATCCTTTCAGGTTAATATACAGCTAAAAACATCTAGGCAGTATTGATGCAATTATAAACTTTAGTCATAATGTTTTAATTGTTTTAGGATTCTTTTTCTATGTTGCTGAATCTACACTATGTGTAAGCAAATGTCATTAATATTTAAGCTATTCCCTTAATTTCTAGTGCTTAATGAAAACCAAAAGCTTTATGTATTTAAGTTTTCTTGCCAGGGTACTACACTGACCAAACATGCATTTTGCAGGCACAGAAGTTCACAAAAAAAAATGAAACAGAATGAATTTGCAAAACATGGAGTAATTACAGCAGTACAAAGTGCGTCCGACAGTTTTAACAATGAACAGATATTATTAACAGAGGAGAAAAACAAATGTGGATTAATTTTGGTAGTAAATATAGGGGATTGGTTAGAAAAGAGTAGGGAAGTAAAAGTGATATAGGTGAAGGAGGAGTTTGATGATGTGGCCAGTGGAAAAGCAATTGCCATCAGATTTTTGATGGCGGGGCATTTAAGTTGTGCTCTGAAAGTGGGGAAGGGATTTGTTTTCCGTGAGACAGAAATTGCCAGAGTTTATTTTTGGAAGTTCTAGAGAAAGGGAGTGAATTTGTAAAAGTTGCAGAGGTTGTAGGGTAGTTCTGTAATGAAGTCTGGCAAAAAGAGGGAGTAAGGCATATGGTAGAAGCAGTTTGAAAAGAAACCTAGGAGAAACTCAACTCTGTGGATGGCTTTGAAGATGGTGGTGCCATGGTGTTCCTGAGAATAGGGGGGGAATAAATTGGCAGATTTGCTTGTCAATGGACTGCAGAGTGAATGAGTTATTTTCAGAAGCAGTGGCTATGACATGGAGCCCATGGTTGAGTTGAGCTAGGAGGACTTCTTTGTCTACTGTTGTCCTAGATGGTCAGTAGTGAAAGGGAGAACATTTTCATGACCAGAATAAAAGATAATTCAGTTTTTTTTGGTGTTTTTAATGTGATTCTGGAAGGGTGATCACAGTGGTGCAGCGGTTAGCGTTGTCACCTCACAGCAAGTGGTTCTCCGGTTCAGTCTTTGGCTGGGGTGCTTTCTGTGCAGAGTCTGCATGTCCTCCCTGTAGTTACGTGGGTTTCTTCCAGGTGTCCTGGTTTCCTCCCAAAGACATGCTGTAGGTGAATTGGTCCTAGGTGTGAATGCATGTGTGTGCCTTCCGTGGAAGGTTGGGTGCTGGGCTGGCAACTCAACACTGTAAAACTCTATTGCCAATTATGAATGGACAGGTGATTCACTGTGACGACCCCTACCCGGGAAAATCCGAAAGAAGAAATGTGATCCTGGAAAGCAAGTGTATAATTCTGCCATAATCCTTGGTATTTAAAGGATGTGGTTGTATCTATTGGGCTACCACTGATATAGATTCATAGGCTGGTACTAGGCTATCAGCCCTAGGGCCTATACAATCCTATCCATAACAATTCCCTGGATATTTCTTCCCACAATATTTACTTCCCTGGACCCCTGTCTAGCAGAGCAACTCACGTGATCCCCAAGGTGAATTTCCTATCTCCCATCCAATCATCAAGTTTCCTTTTGAAGGGGGCCAAGGAGGTGCTCTGCTTGATATGTATGGGCAGTCTATTCCAGAGTATGGGGAGTGCCTGGGCCAGGAACCTATCCCTCCAGCATGTTTTGTTCATTGTGATGACAAGGTTTAGATCATGTGGCTCTGAGAGATTGGGATTTCTTTAAGTGGAGCATTTGCAACAGCTCAGGGTTTGACATGGCCTTGTATGTTAAGCAAAGATCACCTCTGAGTAGACGATATGCCACAGAGTATAGGTGGAGCATAGGGCATCTGCTTTAGGCCTGTGATTCTTTTAGTGAGGTATTTCTATGGCCTTTCCAGCTGTTGCAGATATCTTGTGAGGTACATACCAAATGGGGCGTTGGACTCTATAATGGGTCTAATGAGGGATGAGTACAGTGGGACAATGACCTCCTTTTTTTTAGATGAAAAGCCCTTAGTGATGAGGTGTACCACATAGAAGGATTTCCTGACTGTTGTGGCTATGTGGTTATCAAAGGTGAGACCGCTGTCCACCTGTGTCCCTACGTCTCTCATCACACATATCTGCAATGTTGGCATTTTTAGGATTTTTTTTCAGATTTTTTGAGGTCTCAAATATCATACATTTTATATTGGATGAGTTTAGAATAGCTTATAGCTACTTGGCCAAAAATTATGGAAGCAGAGGTCAGAATGAAGCTGGGTTTGGATAACTGAATGTGAGGAACTGGACCGAAGGATAACTATGTCTTCAGCATAAACAGTGTTAGGACATTTAGGGTGGTTGGATGGCATTTTGTTAAGAAAGATCATAAATAACAGTGGGGTGAGTATGGAGGCCTGGGGCACTCCTTTGGTTAGGGATGCTGTGGGTCATAAAGATGATCCACTTTGACACTAAGTTACCTACAAGTATAGACATGTTGGAACCAGGTGATAATATTGGAGGTAATTCCAGTTTATTGCAGGGATTAAAGGAGGGGAAGGTGTTTAATAACATATTTTTATTTATTTATTTATTCATTTATTTATTTATTTACTTATCCTTTCTTGACCCAATTTGTCCCACTAGGCTACTAGGCTACTTTCAGCAGAAATGTATTTATACTACTAGAGGAAATTTGGCTTGGGCTTCAAGGATAGTCCCCTATTCTTTTCGTAAGTGCCATGGGGTCTTTTACAGCCACCTGAGTTGCCACCAGCTCAAGCAGATGGGGCCTCAGTTTAACATGTCATCCAACAGATCAAAGGTTTTGACAAAATTAATCAAAAGTGCTCCTGCAAGGTTTCCTTCATCTGTTCTTAGAGTACTGTCAGTGTGCTCCAGCCAGCACAAAATCTATGCTGTTTAAGAGGCAGTACATTTATGAATTAATTACTAGATATTAATTTGACAGCAAGGTCATATGTTAATAAAAAAACATTTGATAGAACTGTTTCATGGTGTTTTTGGTGTGGAAATAGATGGAAAGGAACTTCAGCTTTGTTACTGTGCTTTTAACCCAAAACACTGGTAACAGAGTAGATAAAAGATACACTAAAACAAAAAGCAAAAAGATTGTGTACAATAAAACATTGAAATTAATAAAATTTAGAAATTCAAGTGCAAAAATATAAAATCAAGATACACTAATAAGCTTCAGATGATAGAATCTGTGGTTATAAATGGCCAAACATTTTAAAAGATATGCTGGGACTATCCACAAAGGTATCACTAAATTACATATCAGATCAGTAAGACTTGAGAGATATATGAAGGCATTCCAGAACTAAGAACTGCTGAAGCCACTGTTATTGTCGGTTCAACAGTTGCTTTTGTACCTTCCTCAGTTTTACCTGTTGGAGCTTTCCTTTTTCTTTTGTTTTGTGGTAGTAGGTTCCACAGGTGTAGTGTCTGGAAGGCAAACGAGCAGTAGCCACATGATTCCAAGCCACCTGGCAAACCACTAATAATTTAAAAATGCAGAATGTCACACACAAGGAGGGCAACATGGCATGATAAGCTCCTATAGATAAGAGGGGAACCAAACTACCCAAGGGCAAATAAAGCAGCACTAAAATTTGTCAAATTAAAATTAAATTAAAATAAAATTAATGAGGTGTGAACAAGAGCAAGCTCTGAAAAACTGATCTAATGTCGACATACTCTGATGTATCAGTAATTTACAACACTGCAGACTTTTGCAATAGTTGTAATTGGTCAGTTTTGGTGTCAGGTATTCTAACAGCATGATGGTAGTCAAGGTGGGAGGAGACCAGAGCATGAACAACTCCAGGGAGATCCTTTTGCATTACCAGGTGCTTTTCCCAAATAAGTATGTTGAAAACGGAAGTAAGAGGACTTCACAGCGGTTGACACCTGGTCCCCGAAAATCAGCCAGTTATTCACAATGACAACATTGTACACCTTGGGAACAAACTCAAGTCTCTTGTCATCAAAGAAAATAAATCATGGAAGTGGCAAAGTGAATGAATCCTCTCAGGGCAGCATGCTCAGTTATGGCCTCATTCTTAGAAGTGATGTGCTTCAATTGTTAACAAGTAGGCATCAGTAAATGGCCTTTAAGTCATCTGCAAGAGAATGCACTCTCATCATTTTGTTTTGAGGAAACCTTAGATATATCTGGGTGCCATTATTGTAACAATAATAAGCAGATGTCTCCCACTAATGAGATCCCCTAAGGCTTGTGCATGATGAATAATAGAAGGGACTATGATCAAGCCATATAATACTTTACATTCCAGATGGTGACAATTAGAAGAGTTTAATACTTAGACCTCTTTCTTGGTACAGCTCAAGAAAAAGCGAGTGGACCAAGCAAGTACATGATAAACCACAGTAAACATCTGATCAATCAAGATGCTACAACTACCAGTGCAGAATTCTGTAGAGAGACCCTTCAGGATCACTACATAGTAACAATGCTGGTGACTAGCCATTAGGAAATCATTTACCACACCTACGAATGTGATAGTTGTATCATATAGTCAGTGAAAACAAGGCTGATATGGATCCATGTGTAATGACTCTGTGATAGGTATCAATCTGTGCATATATAGCTTCCTAAATGACCTTATCAAGTAAAGGAAGATTTGTCAGAAAGCAGTAGTTATCAAAAACCTTTGGTCACTGATGGTTTCCTGAAGCTTGGGCTAACAAGAATTTCCTTTATAACAGGTGGAGACAATCCAGTATCTGATACAATTCTGGGCCCAGAACATGCACGCTTGATGCAATAGGCCTTGGCAGGCAAGGTTTCAAACCATATATCATTCTGAGCTTATTATAATCAAGAATATTAATTATAGAGCAAAAAGGACTACAGAAATGCCTATGGTGTTGTATAGGGGAAATACAGATAAGAAAGTATTGACATTGCCTCTGAAAAAATAACAACTAAAATAGTGATATAAAGAAAATCTCAAATGGATAGCAAGGCAGGTTGGACAGAACAACCTGTCCACAGTAGAAAGGGGAATGGCTGGTCCAGCAACCACTGAAGCAAGTTCTCTGGACAAACAAGCAGTCTTCCTTGTTTGTCTCAATTTGCTACCAAGCCACAGTGCTTGCCGAGATCTAGTGTCTCACTTCAGTTTCTGAAACAAACACAGACTACATACAGAAATGAAAAAAACAGTATAACAGAACTTTGAATCTGGAAATATTGTTTTTTGTCTGAGAGAGGAACTATAACTGTTCATTTATACAGTCATGTATGGCACATAATTGGTATACAGAAACCATGTCCATCAAAAATCCATACAGATCACCAAGGCAAGACACCACCAGTAGAAGTAGGACAAAAAATAAGAAGGGAAGAATAAAATAACATCTCCTCAGATACCACAAGGCTTACAACCTCAGAAGTGGGAAAACATCCAGACACCAGCAGTCTCGTACGAATCTCTCACACATATCACAAAACCTGTCAAAGGCACTACAAAGACTGCTCGTTCTAACTGTTGAATCAGAACATAACACCCTAAAAGCAAATATTAGATATAAAAAGCAATCCTATTGTCTTTACTCAGATTTAAAAGAAAGATTAAAAGGAAGTAATAGCTTAGCTTAATGTAAAGCTCTCCTACTTCCTGTTTAACAACACTCAATGCTAAAGGTTATTTTATCAAAGAAAAGCAAGAGAAAATAATATTTTAAAGTCATTTAAAACAAAATAATTCTATCTGTAGTTAAACTTCTTCACTAGTACCCCCTGTTTTTGTTTTAAACAAAATATATATAATATATCATGCAGGTACCTTTGTATGGAAAGATAGGAATGAACATATTTATTGAAGAGAAGGTGTAACAAGAGTATAGTAGCAGTGAAGAAGAGGAAAACAAATGTGTAACTTATAAAAATTCTGGCAACATTACAATAAGAGAAGATAGGAAAGCTTTCCCTGATATTTAGCCAAAGACTTATAATGATGAAGCTATTAATGTCATCTGCCTCAAACAGAACTCACAGACCCACCCAACAAAACTACCGCCTTTGACATGGTTCATCATCAGCTGCTCTTGCATATTATGAAATCACTTTAATTCATCTATGTTTATTGCTCTGGCCATGCCTTATACAAAAAAAAAAAAAAAAATGCTCAGTTTTTTTTTTTATACTTTCCTTGATCTTTTCTTCCTCTGTCTGTTTTTCTGTATACTCTTGTATACTTGTTTCATATTTTTTTTTTTTTTTTTTTTATTTTATATTATATTATTTTATATTGTATATCATTTGTTAATGGCTTGTTGTACTCAACATGGAGTTTTCACTACTGAATGATTGTAATGTCATTTTTAATAATTATATAAAACAAAATATACTGCTTAGTTCATATTATCATCTGATAGCTACATCTTTAGAAGAATCTGTTTTTTTTTTTTCTTAACATCTGACCAAGTGTCTTTTTCTGGTGATCTTTTAGAAGTAGAATATATCCAGTCCATGTTTTGTTTAAGATGTTTAATTAATGTCCGCATTTTCCTCCTAAGCTCTATAGTTTTGGATAAATAATCATTGTCAAATCTAATAATTGACTGACCAGATTTTATTGTAGCTTTTGACCAGGCAGACTTAATTACTACTAGTTCTTTGTCTAAACAAGATAAAAACTTGACTATGACAGATCTGGGTTTACCTGGAATATTAATAGATTTTTTTCCCAATCAATTTATGAGCTCTTTCTATTCTATAAGAAAACCCTTCTTGCAAATTTAGTATATTAGGAGTCCAAGCAATTAAAAAAGAGACCATATCACCCTCTTCTGACTTTTCTGGCAAACCAAATATTTTCTCTCAGTTTTTTAAGTCATCCAGGTTCTCCATCACCCAGGAATTGTGATTTTTCAGTTTTTCTGTTTGAAGTTCATTTTGTTTAAGTCTCTTAACAATATCAATTAGTGCACATTCACTATCTGAGACTTTTGCTTGAAGTTGTTTAAATAAGTCTTTAAACCTATTAGTTTGATTAAGACTGTTCTTTCACCTCTTGTAGATTTTCTTAGAATCCATATATCTTAATAGTTAATTCTTGAAGTGTTGTTACCAGATGTAGTTCCTTCTTAATAGCAGAATCAGAATGGTTGTACTTTGAGTTACTTATCTTACAGGATATGACAAAAAGGTTCTCTTGAATAATTTGATAGAACATTTTCTACAAAAAGCTCCAAACTTTAGAATATAATAGAAATATTGCTTATAAAAATATGTTGAATTATTAATTTTTCCTGTCAGAAGTTGTAATAAACGGAGGCGGTGCCTAGATGGCTAGCTCAGCACAACACTTTTTTGAGCTCTATAAAATGAATATAATAGACAGGAATTAGATATATATATATATATATATATATATATATATATATATATATATATATATATATATATAGAAAATTACATTTTATAAAATCTAATTACTAATTACTTTACAAACTTTGAAGTTTTTATTTCAAACAATTCCTGTCAAATTATTTGAGACTAAACTTGAAGAAAAATGAACAACTCCAAGTCTTCACAATCTGATGCTGCACCAAGGAAAGAACTGCAGCTGGTGTCTTCTACTCTGCAGTCACTATCACTGAAGAGAGATGACTTCCAACAAAAGTTGAAGAAATTAAGTGAGAATAGTTCTAAACAAACTGAAGTTTTCAGAGACCTTTTTCAATAACATCAAGATAAAATAATGAACATGGAGACAGCTATAACTGTCATAGATGGAAGATTAAAAGAGAATGAACTGCACACAGACTTTTTTCTCAAACAAAATACATGGCTAATGAATAAAATTGATTACCTTAACAATCGGGAGAGAAAGTGCCATATCCAAATCTTCAGAGTACCAGAGAAGGCAGAAGGTGAGAACATGATTTTATTTTTGAATAATTGGATTCCCAAAATCTTAGACTTACAAGAAGGAATTTTGTTTGATATAGAAAGACCTCATAGGGCAATTGGTAAGTCAGTGCCCACATCCTCCACAGCAATACTAATATCTATTGTTGTAAAATTCCTTTCTTACCTGGGTAAGGAGCTAGTGTTAAAAATAGCTTGGAGGATAATGTAATAAAATTTAACCAACACCCCATCAGATTTGACAATGATTACTCTGTAAGAGTTTTGGAAATGAGGAAAAAATGTTGGCCACTGGTTAAACATCTGAAACAAAACAACATTAGAGCCCAAATATTGCATCCAGCAAAAATCAAAATGCACCTCTCTTCTGGTACAAGAACTTTTAACAACCTGGATGAAACTATCTCCTTTATAACAAATAACAATCTAACAACCATCCCAGAGGATATGGACTTTTCCCTGTGTTCTTTAAAAAAGAACATCTGAGAAAAACACATGGAATGAGGTCCAAAAGAAGAAACAAAAATCTGAGACTTCAGCTGCCACAGCAAATTCATTTATCAAAGAATCAACTAGTAAATAAATAATCACATTTTGTTTCTTTCTTCTTCTTCTTCTTCTTTCAGCTTTTCCCAGTTAGGGGTCACCACAACAGATCACCTGTTCGCTCATGATTGGCAGTTGAGTTTTACAGTGTCAAGTTGCCAGCCCGACGCCCAACCTTCCACAGAAGGCACACACACACACGCACTCACACCTTGGGCCAATTTAGAGTGCCCAATCCACCTACTGTGTGTCTTTTGGATGTAGGAGGAAACCCACGCAACCACAGGGAGGTCTTGCAGACTCCGCACAGAAGGCACCCCAGCCGAAGATGAAACCAGAGAACCTCTTGCTGTGAGGTGACAATGCTAACCACTGCACCACCATGGCTGCCCAATCACATTTTGTTTCTTTGTTGGTGATTAATGTTTCTTAATTCATGCTTACTGCACCATTATAGTAATGAATGCTTGTTAAATATCAATTAGCACAAAGAGCAAATAGTTAATTCACAGCAATAATATTAAGAAATTTAAACAAATTTAATCTCTTTGAATGTAGAGATCATTTATAGCTAAAAAAGCTGAGTTTATTTCTAGACAAAGCACTGTTAGTGAATCTAATGTGTGCAGCTACTTCTTTAAGTGAGTTGGGGGAGGGCTGCATGCTGCATACATGTTTAAATCTTTATTGAAATACTAATGCAGCTTGTTTAATTAACTGTAATATAAAATGTCACAATAACTTAATTACATTGGATAAATTAGTTTTTTTATTTATTTACCTTTAAATGCTCAATTTAATGTTTTATTAATGCTAGAGTAACTGTTAATCAAAGTAAAACTGTGAAATGGCTACAAGTATTGCAATGCCATTTCTTAGCTTTCTTTTACTTAACTCACTTAGAGATTTTTTGCTCAAAGAATGTTGTTTAAATTCAAGGTGACACTTTTTCTTACCTCGAGATTATCCTCAAACTGTTTTTAAACTGCATTGTTTTTTTTTAAAGCTTCAGGAAGTTGTTAGTCCATTCTGTTTTGTTGCACCCTACAGGAAGTGCAGGTGACAGTATTAGAGATGCACCCTTAGGTTCAAGCTTTCTAATTACAGCTGAAAACACTCAGACTGCTAATTTTAAGTAAGTTAAATTATTTTATTTGTATAAAAAGTTAATAATTTTAAATTAATGTTTAGAAATTGAATAATAACAGTTTAATATGATTACTAATGTAAGTTAAAGCTGACAGAAACAAGAATAAGCTTATATCAGTCCAGATTTGGAAACATAGGTATACATACAATTTAATGTCTCCAGTAATGTCTCCTGACTATGTAATATTTGAGGACAGCAAGCTCTGTGCAAGCTTTTGAGAACATCTTGTTATGATTTTACTATCAAACTCTGGTGCCAAGGAAGCTCTATTAGACTGAAGACAAGTACAGAGTATCTGTACAATAAAACCTGGTTAACAACTCTTTCATATTGCTGCATAAGGCTAAAGGGTTTATACGAGTGTCATGTAATAACACTTTTTTTGCAAGAAGGTGTTGTAGCTCTGCAAATTGTAGATATTAAGGCAGTTACCTGCAAAAAAAAAAAAAAAATCACATGCTTCATTTCTATGGGGACAAGAACATGCGTGAGGTGATCTTGGATGCAACTCTCAAACAGTACTTCTCAGAATTTTTGCAGACAGCTCTTAGGGTGAATAAGCACACATTTAAATGTGATTATGATACTGTAGATGACTGCACTAATGTGGTGGCCTTAGGTCCAGTCCAGTTGGCCAATTTTGGCTATGTAGAAGCTTTTATAAGCGTGAGAATCTCAAACAGGAGAAACTTATAAGAATCACCTGTCTTTTATAAGGTGAACAAAAGGTGTAAACAACTAGATGATTTAACATGGATTAAAAGTACATGAATTGGTTTTTAAAGTTTCTGGCAGTAAACTTAAAACTGCAAGGTTTGTTACATCAATACAACCTAGTTAAGGATAAGATTCTTATTCTTAATGAATATATAACTTGCATCACTAGTACAAAGTCTGTTGGGATTTCTCTACTATATGCAAAATATCTAAAGGGGCTACACTTCAGCTGAGGTCATTTTAGAAAGGAACAGCAAGTTAAGAATATAGATGAAAGATGAATAGTTGCAATATAACACAAAATAAATTATTTGCATCAACATGGAAGATGAAATACAGTGTAATGTAAAAGAAGTTGTTTTAGTAATATAGGAAATGTAATACTCATCACTGAGTCATACTTAATAGTGCTTGAAGACTAGGCTATATGAAGTTTTATTTTTTGCAATGTTTGTGAACAGTCTGAATTAAACACATTTTTATGTAGTTACTACACTTTCCCTTTATTGATATGGTGATTCACAAATTCTTGCTACAAATAATATAGATAATGTATTCAAACTTAAAAAATAAATGCAGTCCAACATTATCTATCTGTCTTACATAATGTACTTTAATGTATTTCACTGAGATGATCATGAAGCCCCTTAATGTTAAACTAAAAGAAATCTTTGGGACCTTTACTCTTGCATTCAGCTTTTACTTGATTAGAATGATATAGATGAACAAAAGGTTAAAGTGTTGAAGAACAACTATGTTCAAGCAACCATTTTTGCATTTTTTATATATACATTATACTGTTGCAAAGACTTTTACACAAGTTGTTGGTTCAACATGTTTTTAAATACAAAATGAAAGATTTACAGTTGGACTGACATAAACTCTATAAGTAGATATAAATGACTGAGCCAGGCTATAGGCTCCTTTGATGTTGACTACTGTTGTTCACAATATATTCAAATATGTGTGCATGAATGTTTTGGAATATATATACCATAAAGTGGGCACCCAACTTCATTTTTATCTGTTTATTTCTTGGATAATGTAATTAAAATACTAATTCTTATTGATTCAAGCTAATAGATAAAGATTTTTTGTACTTGTTTTAAACTTGTTAGACCTCATGCACTATTTCATGTCAAAGATTTCTTCAGTTCCTTAACAGATCAGAGTGAACTCTATTAGAGTGCCATGGTGTTAAAATATTTATATTTTTTGGTACCCTCCTTTCTTGTTAAGACATAAACTAAAAATATCAACATTTCAAAATGTCAAAGCACCTTTATTCAACATGAAAATGTCAAATGCTGAGTTTGTCGAATGACCAAAACACAGATTTCTTTCCAAAGGAAAGAAATTGGAAGGCCAACAGACAACACAACATAAAAACTAACACATTTAAGTGAGGGGCTTCACCCCCCACACCCCCCCTACCTAAATATTCTAACTCTGAGACCACACTACAGTCGGGGAAAGGGCAGGTGTGACAGAAAGGCCAACCATTTTCTTTCCCTTGGAAAGAAATCAATGTTTTAGCCATTCAACAAATTCAGCCTTTGACATTTTCATATCGAATAAAGGTGCTTCGACATTTTGAAATGTTGATATTCTGATATAGACATGGCAAAGCATGTTATATCCAACAAAAAGAGGTTTATATCACATTACAGCATGGAGCTGTTATAGAACACACCATGGGGATTAGTGGAGAACTACTTCCCCAACGGTGTATTTCACAATGAATGGCATCGGCAGGATTGCCAAAGTAGGGCATTTGACATGTACTGCGTGTGACCAGCCTAAAATGCATTGTTCCCTACACAGATATTGAAACACAAACAATAGATCCACAACTGACATGTGTGAGTATAGAACCCCAACAGAGGTCTATATCATACTACAGCAGTACACAGTTATGGCACACGCTACGGAGATTACTGGGCTACTTTCTTCCCAGTGGTTTATTTCTAGGTGGATGACATCAGCAGCCTTATCAAAGTAGAGCATTTAAATTGTATGGGGTGTGACTACACTAAAAAGCGTTGCTTTCTACACAGACAGACACACAGTTGCCAAGGCTGGGGTTAAGAACCTCTACCTAACTATTCTATCACACTACAGCAGTACACAGTTATGGCATATGCTATGGAGATTATTGGGCGATAATCTTCCCAGAGATGTATTTCTAGGTGGATGACATCAGCAGCCTTACCAAAGTAGAGCATTTAAATTATAGGGGGTCTGACCACCCTAAAAAGCATTGCTTTCTATACAGACAGACAGATACACACAGTTGCCAAGGCTGGGGTTAGAACTCCTACCTAACTAGTTTATCATGCTACAGCAGTACGCAGTTATGGGACATGCCACGGCGACTACTGAAATGCAGTTCTCCCAAAGGTGTATTGCACAGTGGATGACCTCAACAAGTGGGGCTATAGGGAGGGCAGTGTGTGTGCATGGGCCATAACCCATTCATCTAGGGGTTGACATGTCACATGTGGGCACAACCTGGGTCATATTTGACAGGTACGTGTATACAGCTGATAGATGACTACTTCCTTGAACAGTCATGTTGCACAGCTGGCATGTGCATCAAATACTCTGTAATGCTGACAGATACTGGTGGCTAGAATCTGCAGTGAGTGACATCTGACCCTTGTGTGGTTGTGGCCTTTTGGCTGTGTGCTGGGTGGGACAGGCCTGGATGGCTCCTTGTCACAGTCACCCTCTTCCACACATCTGTGTATGTCTACCATTGGATTATTATACTGTGTTTTCCTTACATATATGCCTGTAATCCTATCTACTCTGTGTGTAAAGCATGATTGGTGCATACTGAGGAGTGTCTGCACTAACATCTGTGGCTGCCAGATATGTCTGGTCCACTGGTGTTTGCAGACATGGCCCTCATGTGTTTAAGTGTGTGAGCATGCCCAGTATGACCTTTCAGTATGTTGTTGACTGACATTGCCTTTATTTCTCTGCGTGACCATGCCCAGAATGGCCATCTGTATTGAATATGTGGCTCGAGTCCAGGTAGTTTGTACTGCAGTTCTGATCTTTGTGCTGTACACCTACAAGTAATATGCTGTCTCTGCAAGGTATCCTTCGATCATTTGGCATGGACTGTTACTACATTTCTGCATAGGATGGGGGGCACCTGACTATTTCTACATTTCTACTCAGGATTGGGGGGGCACACCTGACTGTGGCTACATTTCTACGTCGGATGGGGGGTGCACCTAACACTTGTACACATTTGCTAGGACTGTACTGGTCTGTTGAGTACTCCATTTCAGTCTCTAGTCTTACCTATTGTGCTGACTAGAGGCATGCCAGTGTACTACAGATCTTAGCTTTTAATTACATACATATTAATTTCTGACTTCCTACCCTTCAGAACTGATATCCCACTGCCTGACTTGCTGTAGTCTGTCTGTATAGGCCTGGCGAGGAGGTTACCCATAGGGCTCATTCAGAGGCCATAGCACAGCCTGTGTTTGTGTCTGTCTACAACTGTCTTGCTGGCTGTGACAGTTGTTGGGTATGTGACCCCCCCCCCCGACTGGCATGTGTGAGTCACTTACCTCTTTTGGGTGTCCCAGTATTGAGGGTGGTGCTGCAGGGCTGCCTATGTCGGATACACATAGTACACTCCCTACACATGGTTAGGCACAAGTAGTGTAATGTTTGGCATCCCTTTTACTGTATGTGAGAGTCAGAGGGAGGTGTTATTCCCTGGGTCTCTCCTGTGTCAGTGTATGTGCTATGTCTTGCCTCTTTGCCAAGGCCAGGGCATACTGGGCATGCCTCCTTCTGCCTACTGGGGCAGGCTCAGTTTGTTCCTCCTGTAAGTCACTCTGTGCCTGTGCAGGCCTTGGCAATGGTGGGGGGTTGTGTGGCCCTGCCCTATGCTGTTCCAGGTGCAGCTGTTTCTGCAGGATCATATTGTGTAGCATGGCACATACAAGGACAATTTGAGTACATGTAGCTGGTGAGTACTGCAAGGATCCACCGGATGTGTCCAGCCACTGGAACCATAACTTGAGCATCCCAAACACATGCTCTGCTGTAATTGTGGTCTGTGCATGTGCCTCATTATGGAGTTCTTGTGTGGGTGTGTGTGCATTTCTGATCGGTGTCATCAGCCACGGCTCTATTTTGTATCCAGCATCCCCCACTAGATGACCATCAGGGATGTCCCCATTGGCAAATCTCTAGTACAGCTGCGTCAGATGCCAGATGTGGGAATTGTGATAGCTTCCAAGGCAGCCAGCACACACATTCATTATTATGCCCTGGGCATCACACACAACCTGGCAGTTGATGGAGGGGAAGCTCTTGCAGTTGACATAGACCCTGCCCCGCTCACCAGGTGGTGCTTTGATGTGTATGTGCATGCAGTCTATAGCACTCACTACCTCAGGGTATTCTGCTCTTTGGTGGAACAGTTGCATATTGCTGGCCAACACCTCACGGGTGTTGGGGAAATATACGTGCTCACCGACATGTGCTGACATGGCATCCAGGAATGTCTGTGAAATCCCCATCATATCCTCAGTTGGCCTTTGGAAGGTACCTGTAGCTAGTATTCGTAGGCCTACACATACCTTGGTATCAACTGGGATGGGTTCCCCTCTGTTAGTTCTGTGTGTGAGGCATGTCCGGCACAGCTCCACAATTTGCTGTAGGAGGTCCCTGTCCACTCTATAGTGCTCCACTATCACCAGCTCATGTAGCCCCTGTTAGGTTACCCTGGGTCTGTGCACTCTTCTCCGTCTCCTCACTGTGGATTGGTGGACAACATTCATATCCTCACCACCCTCAGCCTCTTCCACAATTTGTTGTATGATAGCTATTGCAGCCCCTATCATTTTGCTGTAGTGAGTGATAAAAGTTCCCCGCTTGTTTACACCGGTGGTGTAGAGTGTGGGAAAAACCAGAGGGGATGGTGTTTGCATAGTTTATAGTAGTATTCTGGGCTGGGCTGGTCTGCTGCCTGTATAATTGGCTAATTCTGATACATTTCACCTGCTAGCTAAGCTAGTTCTCCTTGATTACCTTCCTACTGCTGTTTTCCCTTCCCAATGCCTTCCTGTTTAAGCCTGTGTGCACAGCATGCAAACAGAGTGCTCAAATGTGCACACTGTTGCTATTTTCTGGCTTAACTTCTTTTTTCTTCCTGTAAAACCCAGTGCGCGGTGCGCACACCCGCTTAGGCTTTGTAAAGAGTGCTAAGCAGGTTTAGACACACCCCCTAGCTTAACTGTGCTAACTAGGAGCAAACCCAAGCCACAGGGCACCAATCCATTTACAGTATGCCTGAACCCCCCCCCCCCCATGATGTCACCTAACTCCTAGGCTTGCACCAAGCTATCTGTACTCTTACACTGTTAGGACCTGACTCACATGCTGTGGAAAACTGGGATTCACTATCCTTCCCCTCATTTGCATAGGATTGCCTGTTAATGCATAGTTACATGTCTCACAATGAGCCTCCCCACTTAGCAACATTACTCACTGCACAGGTTGTCTTCTGCCTGCCATTGACTTGCATGACAGAATACTGCTTTTAGTTAGACTGCTTATTTTAGGTTTACTTTATTATTTTCCCCCAATCCCATTTGAGCGCCATCGGTTAAAAAAAAAAAAGTTGATTTTTGTATTTTTTTTATGTTTGCAATGCCACCCCCCACACCCCCCATAACTTTAATATACCAACTCCGAGATCATACTACAGTGCAGGAATGGTGAGATGCCGGTTCCGCATTGTCGGCATTACGAATGTTGATCATATGGTGTCGGCCATATAGTTGTCGGCATTCTGGAGTGTCGACAATTTCAGGTAGACCTATATATATATATATATATATATATATATATATATATATATATATATATATATATATATAAGGACAAGCAAAGTAATTGTAAGAAAAAAACTCAGCATTAGATACCTTGCCCTTAGAATCATTTAGGGAAATTACTGTTCTGATAATATTTAAGATGCTTCTGAAGCAACACTTGAGCAAGGCAAATAAATTTGTCTGCTTTGACACATAAGGATAACTATAACTCAGGAACTTCAACAATATATAAAAAGAGCTTAACATCTCTATTAATTACTGCAGGATAAGCTATACAGCATTTTAAATAAATATATTTTAATATCAGTACTCTATGGTTAGACAGTGAAGAATATGAAATAGATTAATGAGACCATTTTTTTGCTACTGCTGACTCATGCAAATACCTATATACAGCTTCTGTTACTTTCAAGGTGCAGATAATACATAAATTAATTGTATCACATCTTAGAATCTGCAATGGAATATTATACTTTCTGATACATCTTTTCTAACATCTCATCCAAGTGAATATTATGCAAAAGTTCTTAATTTTTTACATACACGATGCTTCTCTATCCTTCTTACAAATGTGTTGTACAATATTATGATATATAATATTGTATTATGATATATAATTATTGGACAACACAGTGGTGCAGTGGTTGCATTGTCACCTCATAGCAAGAGGTTGTCCACTGCGATTCTCGGCTTGGGTACTGAGTCGGCATGTACTCCCTGCGTTCATGTGGGTTTCCTCCCATGTTACAAAGACATGCATCTGGAGTGTTTTTCCCTGGGTCTCCACTGAAAATTGGCTTTGTTCCATTCGGACTTTCCCGGTAAACAAATATTAAAATAAATAAAATTAACTTAATGCTTGCAGTTTTGTTGTCTTCAATAGCTGTTACTGTTTGCTTTTATACATTTCTTATAATGTCTTATTACTATATGTACCACCATGGACTGGGTCATGCCTGACAAAGGTCCTCGGACCAATGTTTTTATTCAGGTAATAAGTGGAATATATGAATGAATGAGCAGAAAGATAGGATACAGTATGGTGCTAAGAAAAGTAAAATCATAGTGTATATAGTCTTAAATACATACATCATAGATATAAGTGCTTGTGGAAATAAACTATATTGCAATAAGAGTCTCATGCATAACATATAGTAAAGCATTAAATACTTGTAGAATAAGAAGCTGACAGAAAATTGTTAAAATTTGCAGTATACAATGTTTGCCTACAGCCAGAGTATTTACCAAAAGTGTGTATTTCTTTGTAAAGTACATATGTAACAGGAATATAATAAGTGTATTAACTAGATTCCTGGTAACCATGTTTAGTACAAAGTGGAAGCCATCAGCATGAGTGTACACCAGAGCCAAGATTCATTTGTAGTTACAAGTTTAGTTGGAAGTGCAGCAGTTAGTGCCTGGCTCTGCAGTGTAGTGGCTCTGTCCTGTTGACATAAGTGTGAATAGCAAGAGGATGGTAGTGAGATGCTTATACTGGCTGTATTATCCAGGGAGAAGGAAGACTGTGATCCCAGCAAGTCAATGTACTATCTTGCAAATGGAGGCTTGAGTGATGCACATGCTATAAAACCAGGAGATGAGGACCTGGTGGTCTCAAGCCAGTGACAGTGGACATGTCACAAAATGTGAAAGCATGCACACATCATGGGGAGGGCAGAGGATACTTCTGTGGGGATGTTGGCACTCATCACAGACCCAGAGGTGGAGCTACGGCCATACAAACACACTGTTATCACTAGGGTGCAAGCAAGGCCATAAATAATTATCATGGCTGCTTATAGGATGACCCCCAACCCTGCTCTGGGCCTCACTGGGAATACCTTGGACAGGGCAATGAATGAACTTGCTGATGGTAGGAAGCTAGTCAGTCATTAGGCACAGCAGCAAAATGACTGGAGGAAAACATGCAGTAATCAATTATACAAAATGTATCAGTGTACCTTTTACCAAGTCATGATATGCACTTACACAGAAAAAAGAGGAAACAGATGTGTCTGGGGGGCCCAGAAGGAAAAATATAGCAAAGGAAAGTAGATTATTAAAACAAATTACGAAAATGTTTGGCATAGAAGATGTGAATTCAGTACTAGGAGTCTGGAATGAATTTACATATTATTATCCAGGATACAATAACTGGGATAGGCTAGATAGAATTTGTACTTCACAGGAACATGTGCATTTAATTGAAGGTCTTGAAACGCATCCAATAACTATTTCAGATCATGCACCAATAATAGCTAAAATAAAAGCACAAGATACTGAAACAAAAATGAGACACTGGCTCGGCTCTTTGCCTCCTATCTGTTGAAAAGACAGGAATTTTTGGAATGTTTTTTAGAAATTATTTGGGAGCTATTAGAGAAGATAGACATTTTTTTCTGAAAATATAGCTAGGGAGTGGGATAAAATTAAAGTGGAGTTTAAAACTTGGGTGGAAATAAAGGAAATGGAAATATGGTTAAGAAGTGTCAAGAACTATTTAGAGAGACTAATAAAGGTTAAAATATTGCAGAATTGGGTGAATCACACAGAACAAAAGAGCATCAACTACAGAATGTAAACAGAAAATAAGGGATTACATTGATAATTTACATGACTTTAAAAAGACTGCTGTCAAGGAACCGTTTTTTGATAATAACTCTAGTCCACAAAAACTTTTAGCACAAGGACTCAGGCAACAAACAGTAGAAAGGGCTGTCACCAAGCTTTGGGAGCCTATAACAAGAAATATAACAACAGATCCTGTAGAACTACTAGAAATATTTTAGAAGTTTTATAAAAGTCTGTATAAGGCAGAGAAATATGGAAATCATGAAAAAGTGGAAATGGAAATGTTTATGGAAGAATTAAATATGCCAAGGTTTGAGGCAGATGAGGCTCAATTACTAACAGTGAGGATAGGAGGGGATGAGATAAAAATGGTGATGTATAACCAATATAGAGGAAAGTCCCCAGGAATAGATGGTATTCCTGTGGAAGTTTGTAAGCTAGGAGGGAAAAAGCTGATAAAGATCTGGAAGGTTTTGTTTAACAGTATTTTAAGAGGAGGAGAAGTACCAACATCCTGGAAGAAAGCGATGGTAGCTGTAATACTTAAAGAGGATAAAGATCCATCGGTCAGATCCAGCTTCATGCAGGCCCATTTCAATACTAAGCCATGATTATAAAGTGTTTATGTCTATAATGGCTAAAAGAATGGCAAAGAATGGCAAAAGTGATGCCAGACTTGAAATCTGTGCATCAGTGTGGTTTTGTGGAAGGTTGACAAACATTTGATAACATTAACAGAACACTGATGATCCAGAGGGAAGCAGAATGTAAGAAAATACCACTGTTGTTGGTGGGTCTTGATGCAGAGAAAGCATTTGACAGAGTAAGCTGAGACTTCATGAGCAAGGCTATGGAAGTAGTTGCTTTCCTGGATAAAATTATAAGGTTGATTAGGAGTATATATAAGGGATCGGAGGCGAAACTTATAGTGGTTGGGGTCCTCTGCAATAATTTCTGCTTGAGTAGAGGAACCAGGCAGTGGTGTCCTCTTTCCCCTTTGTTGTTTGCATTATATTTAGAACCACTTGCAAAGAAAATAAGTGACTCAGAAATTCAAGGATATAATTGGTATGGTAGTCAAGAAAAGCTGGCTCTATTTGTAGATGATATTACTTTATAACTGACAAAACCAGAAAGGGAAATTATAGTGTTGTGGAACATTTTAAGAGAGTTTCAAATATTTTCAGGATACAAAATTAATGAAGTTAAAACAAAGGCAATAGAGGTAAATTATGTACCCACACATGAATTGGTCCAGCAATATCCATATGTATGGGGACATGATAAAATGAAGCACTTAAGAGTATGTATTAAAAATGACTCCATTGTGGGAGTTAAGGATATGTGGGAGGAGACTTAACAGAAGATAATACAAACAATGAGAAACTGGAAGCTTTGTTACATGGATATGGATAGTAAGATACAAGCAGTTAAGATGTTTTTAGTCCCTTTAATTTTATACCCAGGTCAGGCATATTTTTATCAACTGGATGAGAAGATTTGGATTGCAATTAAAAAAGAGCTGAAGAATTTCATCTGTGGGGATGGCAAGGGTCAAGTGGGATAAGCTGATTCTTCCACTAGACCAAGGCATACTAGGATTACACAATTTGAAGGGGTATTTTAGAGCAACACAGTTAAGGCTCTTATAAATAGCACAAACAGAAAACTATAATTTGAAGTGGAAAGGGATGACAAGGATAATACAGGGAAGATGCTCAAGAAACAAGGAGAGACTGGGATTTTGAATGCAGATCCTTAAGGAGAATGACAATAATCGTACAGTATATTATATTCATAAAGTAACAGAAAGCATTTTAAGGACTAAGCCAGCATGGGAATGGAGAAAAGAGATTTTACCAATAGGGATGAATGTAATTAGGGATACAGACATTAGGCAAGAGGGGGCTGGAATTTATTGGAGATAACTGGCAAAGGATCCAAGGTATTTGGAACAAATAACTAGAAAGGGAAAGGTAACAGAATGTGAAGATGTCCAGAATTTATTTGGACTGTAGATTAAAGATTGCCTTCCCTATCAAGAACTTGATATCAGAGTATAGGCAAAGAGAAAGAGATAGGGGGTCCTAAACAAAAAAACACCAATGGTAGAGTTTTTAATAGAACCTACAATAGAAGCTGCAGTTAAAAAAGGAATAATTAGTAGACCATTTAAAATATTGCATGACAACTATAAGATTCAATCAGAGGAGCTTAGAAAGGATTGGGAAGAGAGATCGGATAGGCAATTCACAAAGAGACAATGTGGGGATATATGTATATCTTCCAAATATGCAACAAATTCTAGGGTATTTAGAATCTTTGCTTGGAAGTGTTCACAGGTATTTTTATACTCCAAGTAGACTCCAAATAATTTTTCCTCAGGTAGACAGCATATGTTGGAGGTGTGATAGGGAAGAAAGAGGTAACTAGGAACATGTTTTCTGAGAGTGTAATGAGTTGGCAGACTTTAAAAATTCCCTGCAGACTGCTTTGTCAGAGATACTGGGTGAGCAAACTGGTGTAACTAAGGAAATGATCTTTTTTAACTATGATACAGAATTGGAATTGCCTAGAAGTGGTAAGGCCCTGCTGAGTCTAATTATGGTGGCTGCTAAAAAAGCATTTACTAGAAAATGGAAATCAAAGTCTAAACAAACTTTAGTAGAAGTAGTGAATATAGTAACAGAAATATAACAAGTGGAACTGGTATCTTTAGAAAAGGGAAGGAGCAAACTATATAGGAAAAATGGAAATTATGGGAATATTATATACAGAGGAGAAACAAGATTTAAATCTCCCTCTGTCCCTAAGAACTATTCCTACTTCAAACAGCTTCAAAAACTCATAAAAGACCACCAGTTTAACCCTGGGACTTGCTCTTGGCATGACTCTGCCATAAATTACCCTGAACTCCCTCCAGCCCCAAACCCATTCCTACTTTAACAGTACATTCTAGCTTAACGTCTACCGTTAACTAGTGTTCGTTTTCTTTTTCTTTTTTTTTGCTCTATTGTACTGTATTTATACTGTATATATCTGAAATTTTTCTAAATCACTAATGTATATGAGTGTTTGTATGATTATGTCAACTTTTTAAGCTACATTCACAACACTTTGTATAGTTGTGTTAACTACTTAAGTTTCATGCATGTTATTTTTAATTATGGAGCTTTTCTCCCTGGGTCTAAGCTGAAAATGCACTTTTGCTCAGTCAGACAAACCCAGTCAACAAATGTCAAAATAAAATAAAAATAAAAAAGAAGGCAGGATTTGAATGAGCTATGTAATACTTAATTGACAATGACTGGATATATTATAAGTGATGTATAATGTTTGCAACTACAGTTGTCTCAATGGGGTCTGTGATGCATAATTTTTGCAACTAAAATTGTATTAATGTGTTTTGTTTTGCATTTATACAAATATAAGATTACCTATGTCATATGTGATAATTTAATAAAGGTCCTTTTTGTTTAAAAAAAAACATCTGGATCTCTGCCCATACAAGTAAGTGGATGATTGCAAACTTGGTGTCATCCTTAAGCTCACCACTGTTATGCAAAAGTTCCAGCTGAAAGCTATACATGCAAACAACTAGTGACCAAAATATGGGTTAAAACTAAATGTTAAAAAGTGCAATATAAGTGCATTTGGTAAACAATTCTTTCATCCATTTTATAGTAGGGACATCACCCTGCTTTGAAAAGAAAGTCTGGTGACATATCTTAGAACATGGGTGAATAGTTCCCTTGCTTTTACAACTGCATTGTAACAGTGGTTAAGAAATCTTTTTACATGGAGCAGCTGAAAGCAAAAGGCATATTATCCAGATCCAAGGTAGTTCTTACTCCTCTATATTCATGCTGTTGAATATACTGCGCCTTTATGGGTGTATTTTACTAAGCATATCAAACTACTGGAAAGGCCTCAGGGGGCCTATCTAAATAGATCACAGACTTAAAAGACAAGAGCTACCAGGAGAGGCTGGAAGCACTGTACCTTTATTTAGTGTTCTATAGATTCCTTAGTGTCAAGTTGTGCTTTGCCTTCTGGATTATTAGGGATTCTTGTAGTCCAAGACAACTTATATCTTCACAAATCAAATAGACTCACTAACACTAGAACCAGGGATCTAAACCTACTTCAGCAAGTAAACAAAACATGATGGAGAGCTTGCTGATCCAGCGACCCTCAAATCTCAGTTGAGGAGTAAAAATAAAGGTCCATTCTCCAAGCTGGTGCTCTTCCCTTCTCTCCTAAGGAGGACCATCAGGTCCTCCATCTCTAATCTGGTGCTCCTTCTTTTTCTCCTGAGGAGGAACACTAGGACCTAATCTCGTGCTCTATACTCATGTCATCATATTTACATCAGGAGCAAAAAAAAAAAAACAATTAAAAAATGGATCTGCAAATCATGTGTCCAACACCCTATGCCGGGGACAGCTGCCACTTCACCCCACCCTAACTCTTCTCTTGTGGAGAGACAGATTTATCATGAAATGCTTATCCCTTTTCCTCTAACAAACTTTCAATCCATATTAAGAAATGTGACACACTTTCTTTGTCAAAAAAGGAGTTAGACAACTGGATGAGTATCCACAAATTCTACCTTGGTTGTTGACTGTTACTTCTTGAATAAGGCGGCAAGGTTTAATGTGGGGGTACTGGTGAGGTGCACATGACCACAGGCCCCAACTGCCCTGCATTTTCTATGATTCTATGATTATCCTATATTTATCTGAACAACCAGAGGAAGAAATAAAGTATCCCCGGGATTCATGAAGCTCGGCGCAAGGCCGGTGTAAGGCTTGCGCCGGCAGTGCAGTGAATAATCAGAGTAGCAGCGCCATATGCATAGTAATGAGTGCGTGACACAACCACAGACATGTGCGGAGGGTACGTGAGCGAGCCCAAGTAGGATGCGGCCGTAGGCATGGCCAAGCCGGCAGGCGAAGAGCAACCTAAAGTGCTGACTTCCACAGGCCGCCTGCAATAGTAACCGCACCAGCAAGGGTCCGTGGATAATGAAACGTACGCAGACTATGCAACATAGTACCCATTCACACAAAACGGAGAACCAAACATTAACCCACGAAGTCCAAAGTGTACCCGTCCAAGGAACAAAGGATACGCGTAATACCGTGTCCATCACGCAATGCACTGTCAGTGGGCATACCCAGTGAAGGTGTACTGCAGCATGTCAGCACGCCGCACCTACATAAAAGTAGCCACATGGGCATGATCACCAGCAGTAGTGAGAGTACACAGCCGGGTAGCCGTGTCGATATAACAACAAGAAGGAAACTAGATACCCTAAACACAGACAAACATGTGCATAGCAACATGTACTACACCCAGCAACGTGCCCGTTGCATACACAGAGGACGGCGTATGCCTAAGCGTAATATCCAGAAGCAGAACCCATGCATGCAAATGTAATATACAACAGCCCCGTCATAGCATGGAACCCGCACCCATGTACGACAGTGCACCCAACACAGCTAGCAGCCTTGCGCAGCTACACACCTACACACAATGGGTATACCTGAAATGTAGTAAGAAGTATTGTCCTAGGCAGTGCCACGCGGGCAAATATGTACCCCACATGTTAACAACCCACCTCAGGTACAGATATCCAAATGGCCGCATGTGAATGTGTCGGCAGAATGTGTACATCCCGCATGTGGTATGGACCTGTCGAAACCCCATAGGCATGCACACGCCACGGTGCCCATAACTGTGCACAGCTGGACAAGGCAGTATGTTCAGCCACCATACTGATGATTAGCTATGCAGACATGTCAAACACAACACATATGGCGGAACATCTGCCCACCAAGCAGGACACCCCAACAGGGTGCTACAGGCACAGAAGGTGAAGGTGGGACATCACACGTTGAGAATAGCATTGCCGGACGGCCAAACACCCACGGCTAACGCAAAGGATGGAATAACATGTATACGCCTGGATGAATGGGTATGTCATAGCATGGGAATAGGCCAAGCTATCCACCATAATAGCCATGTGTACCAGATACAAACAGCGAGTAACACACAGTAGTAATGCAGGAAGGCATACACGACTGTGGGAATAGCACAGGACATATGGCACGTGCCAAGTGTTGATGCATGACACAAATGTCCAGGATGGGGCTCCCTGCAAAGAGGAACATGTGTCAACCCCACCCCCCACAGATGTACAGGCAGTGAAAACACATCCCAAACACACACCAACACTACCGTCCATTCCACAATAGCAACGGAGGCTGGTCAAAGACCACCATGACGCGTGCACAAACAGGGACTCGTGTAACCGTTGCAAAACAACCCCCCCAGGCCAAAGAATAATAGTATGGACATATGCATGTAACGCTGTGAAGGATGTGTGGTAGTCCTCAGTATCACAGAGGTAGGTACACAGATACACTGTAATCAACCGTGACATATGTGCACTGTAGACAGCATACCTGCAGGTAATACATAGTTCAATCATGTGCCACAGGAATATACACATATGAATGAGGATAGGGGATAGACAAGTGTGAATGGGACAAACTATGAACATAGGTTCAGAGGTCCATAGGTACATAGTAGGCTATCTACCCAAGGGCAGCCATAACCCTAGGCCATAGTTATGTTTCCTTTGCCAACCCTCCAGTCTGGAGATAAAATGCCTATTATATTGCTGCACCTCTGTCAAGCAGTGACAATGATGTAATCCCTGGGGTATATCCGCAATCCCCCATCCATTGGACAAGATCCCCCTCGAACAAGGCCAGCAAGGTTCTCTGCCTCACATGTACTAGGATGTTGTTCCACAGCATAGTGAGTGTCTGGGTGATGTATTTGTCCCTCCAACACATTCTATCAATGACCGTGTCAAGGTTCACGTCACCTGCCCCTGTGGTTCTGAGGGATGTAGATCCATTAGGTGAAGCATAGTCATCAAATATGGGTCGCCATGGCCTCGTATGTCAGGCACAGGTCACCACTGAACAAGTGGTATGTGACTGAATGGAGCAGGAGACCTTACAGTCGGCCAGCATAACACAAATACCTGACACCCTGCATCCGTCTGACGATGAACCTATGGGGCCTTCCCAGCTGCTGCAGGTGTCGGGTCAGATACCGTCCGAATGGGGCAATGTACTCAATCATAGGTCTAATGAGTAATGAGTACAAGGAGACGATGACCTACCCTGATCAAGATGTGAATCCCTGCACAATCAGGTGGGCAATGTAGAAGTTCTACCGAACCACGTTAGCAACGTGTGTGTCGAACGAATGGTGACTGACAACGTGGGTCCCCAGATCCCTGGTAATTCCCTCTGTGCTCAGTGGACGGCCACCCATATGGCGGCTAGGGTTGACCTTGTTCTTCCTGATGGGTATGACAATGCATTACCCGGCATTCAGCTGTAGGCCATGTCCCTGGCAGCAGATATCCATATCTGTGAGGCCCCTTTGAAGGATATCTGTGTCAGATGTCCGTCCCACTATGGCACCCAGTTCGCAGTCATCTGCAAACAATGTCAGCCATAACCCCCCTGTGTTTGCTTGTACTTTGGAAATGTAGATGCAGAAAAAGAGTGGACCCAGGACAGAGCCCCGTGGGACACCGCCTGTGACTGGCAGTGAGTCTGACATGGTGCCAGCAACTATGACCGTGCGGGTTGTGTCACCTAGCCAGTTTGCAACCCATCCTGCGATGTACGGGTCCACATCCAAGCCGATGGGTTTATCAATGATACCCGAGGGGGGTATTGTGTTGAAGGCCTTTGCCAGGTCAAGGTAGGCTGTATGGACTGCCTGACCCTCATCAATGGCCTAGGTGACTGTTCCTAAAACGTCAACCAAGTTTTAAACGCATGATCTGCCCTTGACCAAGCCAAACTGGGTTGGATGCAAAGTATGCAGGTCCCCTATGTCGTCATCTATGAGCTCCAGTATGATCCTTTCCCATGCCTTTGCAGATAAGGCTTCTCAAGCTAATGGGACGGTAATAACCAGGGTCAGTGGAGGCACTGCCCCTGTGAAGTGGGACTACAGTCACCGTGCGCCACAACTTGGGTACGTTACCCGAGGTGAGGCTAAGATTACACAGCTGTCCTAACTGTGGGTCTAATTCCTCAATGAGATCGCGGAGTACACAGCCGGGACACCATCCGGTCCCATGGATGCTGAGTTCACTACCTTGGAGAGAGCATGTCCCACCTGTGCATTACAGAACTTTCGGGGGCCACAATCTTATGGTACAGACATCTCTCCATGTGGGGAGGGGTGGAGATGTCTTCACCGAACCTGTCAACCAGTATGTTGGCAATGTGTGTATGTTCAGTAAACCTCACATCATTGTGAACCCAGTCAGAGCATATCTGGGAGTTTCCTCCCAGGTGTCCAATATAGCTAAAGAAGGCCGTATGATTGTCTGTCGAGTCCTTGGTGATATATCTGTGGGACCTGCCCCGGATGATGTCATGAGAGCTTGTAGTCCTTCACATAAAATGAGCAAGGGTGTCATACCTCACAAGGAGTCTGCACTGTCTTGTAGTAGCTACCTCCTCTCATTGAAGAGCTTGTGTATGGCTGGGGTACACCACACTGGATGCTTGGCATTGGTACAAAGACCCACAGTTGGGTAAGGGATTGCCTGATCCATGCAGTCCTATAGGTGCTGGTAGAAGGCATATGTAAGTGATGCAGTGGCTTGAGTAATGTTCACCACTGGCTCAGGGGCCTTAAAGGAGGCCACACTAGTGTTTAGAAATGTGAAGTCGGCTTATGAGAAAGCCATATGTATGGTAACCGGCACCACCCACAGCATTGTATGACAATAGCAGAAGCTATTGGCCAAATAGCATAGTATTAACCTCATTATTAAAATATGTATTATTATGTATTTAGTTATATGTTAATGCTAATTACATGAAAATGCCTGGTAAGACCGGGCGAAAGTGCTCGTGATCTACCTGTTATGGTGGTGTCATTCTGACAATAAAGTGGCGATACTTCCCTATTGGGACTTCTGGGGATTATTTAAAGCAGTTGTTAACCTGCATCTCTGGATGTACACCATTTGGTTTCATTTTTGAAAAACCTGGTTTTCGTAGCACTACATAATATGGGTAGTCAAACAGACATCCGTGAATGGGGAACATACAGCAGCAGTCAAAACCACTGGCCACATGGACACAGTCCAACAAGTTCTACACTTCACATATGCACATTGGTGTCCATTGTAGGACCCAAAAATTGATCCGTACAGAATTCCATCCAGCCGTCACCGTTCCACCAGAAGACGCGACAGCCGTGAGTACGGCACAGTTAGACATATGCACCACCAGCGTGTTTAAGGTTGATGACAAGTGTCCATGAAATGCAGGACATATGAACAGAAATCCCCAGATCGTCGAGTCCATAGAACTGCGTCCACATCCCAGTCCCGCACACATGAAGGATGTGTAATGGGTACCGTCGAGGGTCGCAGCCATGGGATCCTGGGTATGCAGAAATGGGGCTCAGTGTTGTTTGGCAGATAATCCGTCGTCCCGCCCAGTGGGAGGGATGTGGGTGTAGCACATGCCTTACTCCCCACTAATAATGCAAATCATCCACCGGATAATGCTAAATGCAGGTGTGAAATGTGTACAGCCCTATACCAGTGTCCAGTAGGCAATTCCCATGGATGGACAAACGTACGACCAAGATGGCTCCCATAACTGCAAACCGGGTGGAATTACACAGCTGCAGTAAGGCATAACACAGGAAATACACATAGGGACTACAGTACACACTCCCCATACAAAGTCAGACCGCCGTGCGAAAACCGGCATACACAGCACACAAACTGCCAGCAAGAAAATGGGGATCACTCGCTTCCATACTGCGGAACAAATGGGCGACCTGCGGAACACATACTAATGGCACACCAACAACATCTACTAGGAAGGTCATAGGATGTTTAAACTTTGGCGTTCCCACTTATAAAGAACATCCTGCAATGAATTAATAGGATCTACATGTTTTGGTTGTGTGATTGTGACAATACAGAGGTGGAAATATCCTAATGGGACATCTGAGGATTAGTTAAAGCATTTGTTAGCCTGCATCATTGGATTTACACCATTTGGGTTCAGTTTAGACAATCCCGGTTTACGTAGCACTACATAATATGGGTAGTCAAACAGACATCCGTGATTGGGGAACATACAGCAGCAGTCAAACCAACTGGCCAGATGGACACAGTCCAACAAGTTCTACACTTTACATATGCACATTGGTGTCCATTGTAGGACCCCAAAAATTTAACCCTATGCAATAGATACGAGATGGAGCGAGCGACGCTGAAAGAGTAACAGCCGTGACTACGGCACAGCTAGACATATGCACCACCAGCGTGTTTAAGGTTGCTGACAAGTGTCCATGAAATGTATAACATATGAGCAGAAATCCCCAGATGGTCGAGTCCATAGAAGTGCGTCCACATCCCAGTCCCGCACACATGAAGGATGTGTAATGGGTACCGTCGAGGGCTGCAGCCATGGGATCATGGGTATGCAGAAATGGGGCTCGGTGTTGTTTGGCAGATAATCCGTTGTCCCGCCCAGTGGGAGGGATGTGGGTATAGCACATGCCTTACTCCCCACCAATAATGCAAATCATCCACCGGAGAATGCTAAATGCAGCTGTGAAATTAGTACAGCCCTATACCAGTGTCCAGTAGGCAATTCCCATGGATGGACAAACGTACGACCAAGATGGCACCCATAACTGCAAACCTGGTGGAAGTACACAGCTGCAGTAAGGCATAACACAGGAAATACAGATAGGGACTACAGTACACACTCTCCATACAAAGTCAGACCGCCGTGCGAATACCGGCGTACACAGCACTCAATCTGCCAGCAAGAAAATGGGGATCACTCGTTACCATACTGCGGAACAAATGGGTGACCTGCGGAACACATACTAATGGCACACCAACAACGTCAACTAGGAAGGTCATAGGATCTGTAAACTATGGCGTTCACACTTTAAAGAACATCCTTCAATGAATTAATAGGATCTACATGTTTTGGTTGTGTTATTTTGACAATACTGTGGCGGAAATTCCTAATGGGACATCTGAGGATTAGTTAAAGCATTTGTTAGCCTGCATCATTGGATTTACACCATTTGGGTTCAGTTTAGAAAAACCTGGTTAACGTAGCACTACATAATATGGGTAGTCAAACAGACATCCGCAATTGGGGAACATACAGCAGCAGTCAAACCCACTGGCCAGATGGACACAGTCCAACAAGTTCTACACTTTACATATGCACACTGGTGTCCATTGTAGGACCCAAAAATTCATCCATACGCAATGTCAACCAGCTGCGATCGAGAGACCCAGAAGAACTGACAGCCGTGACTACGGCACAGCCAGACATATGCACCACCAGCGTGTTCAAGGTTGATGACAAGTGTCCATGAAATGCAGGACATATGAACAGAAATCCCCAGTTTGTAGAGTCCATAGAAGTGCGTCCACATCCCATTCTCGCACACATGACGGATGTGTAATGGGTACCGTCGAGGGTTGCAGCCATGGGATCCTGGGTATGCAGAAATGGGGCTCGGTGTTGTTTGGCAGATAAGCCATTGTCCCGCCCCGTGGGAGGGATGTGGGAGTAGCACATGCCTTACTCCCCACTAATAGTGCAAAGCATCCACCGGATAATGCTAAATGCAGGTGTGTAATGTGTACTGCCCTATACCAGTGTCCAGTAGGCAATTGCCATGGATGGACAAGCGTACGACCAAGATGGCACCCATAACTGCAAACCTGGTGGAATCACACAGCTGCAGTAAGGCATAACACAGGAAATACACATAGGGACTACAGTAGACACTCCCCATACAAAGTCAGACCACCGTGCGAATACCGGCGTACACAGCACTCAATCTGCCAGCACCAAAATGGGGATCACTTGCTTCCATACCGCGGAACAAATGGGCGACCTGTGGAACACATACCAATGGCACAATAACAACATCAGCTAGGAAGGTCATAGGATGGTCAAACTATGGCGTTCCCACTTATGAAGAACATCCTTCAGTGAATTAATAGGATTAATGTCAATTGACCATGGAATACACCTAATCAACATCAAAGAACCACTGGCACCTTATGGCACACAATCCAAAACACACATAGGTAGATGAAACAGTCAACGTAGACATTGTCCAGGACAGGTCACAAATGGTATACAAAGGTTCCTTCATAGACATGTAAGCGCTTTCACCCGTAGGCTCTGTCAGACTTACACATAACATAAAGGCATCCAGGCTTTAAATATCCCCCCTTACACTTTCATTGGTTACTTCCTCAGCAAACAATGAACATGTAACCACAGCATATAAAGCACAGACGCAATGTTAACTACACACACATATATTAACATCTACAAAAACATCCTATTAACACATGCATTATATGATATTGTACTATGCCTAATACTCATCAATCAAAGATCTAACAATATATGTAGAAGATATGCATATCATATCAATTTAATACAGTGGTACACAACTGAAAGAGTGGACTAATGTGTGTTAACTGTATATCTGTACCTAAACTACATTCCTGTTACGGGGGTTTAAGCCACCTGCTTCTCAAAAGCGGCTTCATCAGTGTTTAATCAGTCAGCCCTGGTGTGTGGTCAACCCTCCACCTAATAACCCATCTAAATCCGCATTCCAAAGCGTAGTTGATGAGGTCCCCCCTCTGGTATTATAACCTAGCCTTCGTAAAACACTGAATGTAGACGTATGCCTTGTGATGTGCTCATAGCCGGCCGTAGGCATACACCAATCCTGCGGCTGCCTAGGGCGCCGCACTAGTAGGGCCACCTGTCTAGTAGGTATGTCACGTAGGTATACCAGGATGGGGGCACCATGTGTTGTGCTGGTGGGCACCATGGAGCCCTATAGCCTAGGGCAGCGGTCGATCTAAGGCCGCTGCCATAGGAGGGATAGTACGGTCTGCAGGTATGTGTAGAAGTGCACATGAAACAGCGGTCCACAAGGATTACCCATAGTGGCGACACCTGCACAGATGGCTATAGCGGGACACACACACGACCATGCATACAGCACAGTTAGACATACACACACCATAAATAGGCAATTACACACAAGGTTTATGGCGTGTATGGGTACAGTGTCAGTACAGCAAGGATAGCTGTCTGCCACGATATCCAGCAGATATCTCTTGGGTGTTCTGGTATACGGACGTTGCATGGACAATGAGTGGATATGCATCGTACCACAGTTCTATGTGTCAGCCGTGCAAATATGCGATACATGGGACAGACAGCTGTCCATGCAAGAGCAGCGCTATGGGCACAACATAGGTATGTAGATATACAACAACAGAGATACAGACGGACACATGTGGCAAGCCCGTGAGTGTAACATACACAGCACCACCCCACCACACCATAGCAGGGTGCACGTGGAGAACACGCTATGGAGGTCGCCAACCACAGCAGGCACACAGGCAGTCCACGAGCTGCGTCTCACCATCCACAAACACAGGGATGGCGGCAGGTTATGAGTGTTCTGCGGAAACTCTAAAGCCATACCCTATGAACCCATGCAGCTGGGAGCATAGACACACACACACATGTGGCAGGCATGGTGATTGACCACACCCCCACATACCCAACCGCACAACAGTATGACACAGGTATGGAACGCGCTATGTGGACCACTGAACACAGCACCTTCAGAGGCACATGTCCAGGTGGGTGACAACATCCGTAAAGGAATAGTCGCCGATAGGCAAGGTATGTGTTGCCAAGCGTCTAAAATAACTACACTCTACTAGGGAAGCTGTGAACACACACACCCCACACACACACGGGGAAGGGCTGGGAGTAGAACCTACGCCTACCTACATGAATTCACTACAGCATGATGCATTTACAGAACGCGCTACCGAGATTACTGAGCACAGCGCTGTCAGAGGCATACTTCTAGGCGGGTGACATCACCCGTAAGGGAATAGCTGACAATAGCCAAGGTATGTGTTGCGAAGCATCTAAAAGCATGTTCATCTGCAGAGGCAGCTGGAAACACACACACACACACACACAGGAAAGGGCTGGGAGTCAAACTTACGCCTACCTACATGAATTCACTACAGCATGAGGCATTTACAGAATGCGCTACCGAGATTCCTGAGCACAGCGCTGTCAGAGGCATACTTCTAGGCAGGTGACATCACCCGTAAGGGAATAGCTGACAATAGCCAAGGTATGTGTTGCGAAGCATCTAAAAGCATGCGCATCTGCAGAGGCAGCTGGAAACACACACACAGGGAAGGGCCGGGAGTCGAACTTACGCCTACCTACATGAATTCACTACAGCATGATGCATTTACAGAATGCGCTACCGAGATTACTGAGCACAGCGCTGTCAGAGGCATACTTCTAGGCGGGTGACATCACCCGTAAGGGAATAGCTGACAATAGCCAAGGTATGTGTTGCGAAGCGTCTAAAAGCATGTTCATCTGCAGAGGCAGCTGGAAACACACACACGCACACACACAGGGAAGGGCCGGGAGTCGAACTTACGCCTACCTACATGAATTCACTACAGCATGATGCATTTACAGAACGCGCTACCGAGATTACTGAGCACAGCGCTGTCAGAGGCATACTTCTAGGCGGGTGACATCACCCGTAAGGGAATAGCTGACAATAGCCAAGGTATGTGTTGCGAAGCATCTAAAAGCATGTTCATCTATAGAGGCAGCTGGAAACACACACACACACACACACACACACACACACACACACACACAGGGAAGGGCTGGGAGTCGAACTTACGCCTACCTCCATGAATTCATTACAGCATGATGCATTTACAGAACGCGCTACCGAGATTACTGAGCACAGCGCTGTCAGAGGCATACTTCTAGGCGGGTAACATCACCCGTAAGGGAATAGCTGACAATAGCCAAGGTATGTGTTGCGAAGCGTCTAAAAGCATGTTCATCTGCAGAGGCAGCTGGAAACACACACGCGCACACACACACACACACAGGGAAGGGCCGGTAGTTGAATTTACACCTACCTACATGAATTCACTACAGCATGATACATTTACAGAACGCGCTACCGAGATTACTGAGCACAGCGCTGTCAGAGGCATACTTCTAGGTGGGTGACATCACCCGTAAGGGAATAGCTTACAATAGCCAAGGTATGTGTTGCGAAGCGTCTAAAAGCATGTTCATCTGCAGAGGCAGCTGGAAACACACACACAGGGAAGGGCCGGGAGTCGAACCTATGCCTACCTACATGAATTCACTACAGCATGATGCATTTACAGAACGCGCTACCGAGATTACTAAGCACAGCGCTGTCAGAGGCATACTTCTAGGCGGGTGACATCACCCGTAAGGGAATAGCTGACAATAGCCAAGGTATGTGTTGCGAAGCGTCTAAAAGCATGTTCAACTGCAGAGACAGCTGGAAACACACACACACACACACACACAGGGAAGGGCCGGGAGTTGAACTTACGCCTACCTACATGAATTCACTACAGCATGATGTATTTACAGAACGCGCTACCGAGATTACTGAGCACAGCGCTGTCAGAGGCATACTTCTAGGCGGGTGACATCACCCGTAAGGGAATAGCTGACAATAGTCAAGGTATGTGTTGCGAAGCGTCTAAAAGCATGTTCATCTGCAGAGGCAGCTGGAAACACACACACAGGGAAGGGCCGGGAGTCGAACCTACGCCTACCTACATGAATTCACTACAGCATGATGCATTTACAGAATGCGCTACCGAGATTACTGAGCACAGCGCTGTCAGAGGCATACTTCTAGGCGGGTGACATCACCCGTAAGGGAATAGCTGACAATAGCCAAGGTATGTGTTGCGAAGCGTCTAAAGACATGTTCATCTGCAGAGGCAGCTGGAAACACACACACACACACACACACACACACACACACACACACACACACACACACACACACACACACACACACAGACACATACACAGGGAAGGGCCGATTGTCGAACCTACGCCTACCTACATGAATTCATTACAGCATGATGCATTTACAGAACGCGCTATGGAGATTACTGAGCACAGCGCTGTCAGAGGCATACTTCTAGGCGGGTGACATCACCCATAAGGGAATAGCTGACAATAGCCAAGGTATGTGTTGCGAAGCGTTTAAAAGCATGTTCATCTGCAGAGGCAGCTGGAAACACACACACACGCACACACACACACACACACACACACACACAGAGGGAAGGGCCGGGAGTCGAACCTATGCCTACCTACATGAACTTACTACAGCATGATGCATTTACAGAATGCGCTACCGAGATTACTGAGCACAGCACTGTCAGGAGGCATACCCCTAGGTGGGTGGTATCATCTGCAGAGGCAAGGCGGCCGATGGGAATGAAGACAGAGTGCGCAGTCACACAGCCTGTTACCATCCCAAGGTAGCCGTACAGTAACACGGTAGTGCTGCAGTCGGGAATACCAACCATCTACGGAGCAGTACATCACGACATGAATACGGGATGCACCACATACAGTATACCCTATGAGAGGGCATCCGGCATGCAGGATGTAGGCAGCCATTGTGGCATAACAGCCACATATGAGTCACCTGGATGGTCACCATGGCTATGCAGGATGTCATTGGCCATGGCTACACGCCTAGTAGCAGACATCGGTGCCGACTGTAGTGTGTACCCCCGAATGGTGTACTGGCCATGCCTCTGACACTTAGCGGTTGCGAAGGGGAGACAGACATGCTCACAGGGTATCAATGCAGACGGCTGCAGTGTGTACTGTACTGTGTGTCCATTTACACAGCTGCTTACTGGGCATGCTCAGACACTTAGAATCGGCACAGTGCAGACTTGCATACACATGGGGCGACGGCATGGGAGGCAGAATGTGGACCGTCATGTGTGTCCACCCACACAACAGCAACCCGGCCATGCCACAGGCGTGTAGCGCGAAGGGGAAACAGGCATGCACACGGGTATCAATGCAGGCCGGGCTCGGTGTGCACTGTAATGTGTGTCCATCTACACAGCTGCTTACTGGGCATGCTCAGACACTTAGAATCGGCACAGTGCAGACATGCATACACATGGGGCGATGGCATGGGAGGCAGAATGTGGACCGTCGTGTGTCCACCCACACAACAGCAACCCGCCATGCCACAGACGTGGCAGTTGCGAAGGGGAAACAGGCATGCACACGGGTATCAATGCAGAAGGCGGTGCACTGTACTGTGTGTCCATCTACACAGCTGCTTACTGGGCATGCTCAGACACATAGAATCTGCACAGTGCAGACATGCATACACATGGGGCGGCGGCATGGGAGGCGGAATGTGGACCGCCGTGTGTGTCCACCCACACAACAGCAACCCGCCATGCTCACACGTAGTATGTGCTACGCGCCGTCCGCATGCAGACGGAGTGCACACACCGCAAGTCACGACCAGGTAAACCCGTACACACGCACAAGGTGGACACACATGCAGTCACACGTACACACACAGATGACAGCACAGGCGTCACGGGTGCAGGCTGAACATGTACACACCGTAGTGAACACCGTAGCTGCTATGCCAGCACCATGTCATCGGTGCAGCAGTATGCCTCACGGTCCAGCAACTGCATGTGACATATGTCCAGAAGACTATGTGGCGGTGTACGTCCGTCATGCAGAGTACACATGTACTATCAATGATCCCACAGGTGTGATGTAGTCCACCCGTACTGGTATACATGGACAGGTGTGCTCCACACATATCACGGGCCTGACACAGGTATGACACATGACTGCAGCTGTACCACAGTGAAACAATGTCCAGATATGTCACATATGTAGTTTCCTGGCTGTGGGCATGGACTGCACGCAGGACACATACAAAGCCTGTGATGTACCACATGCATAACACAGGCGTAAGCGGTAATACACACACGAAGGGAAGGCGGACACATGTCTGTGGTATGTACCCCCTACAGGGTGTAGCGGTGTTCACTGGGACACACACCCTTGTACAGTTTGCCTGTGACAGCTGTGATACCATACCACAGTCCATGTTCCATGTATGTTGACACACATGTCACAATGTAGCAATGCATACACACATGGCACCAGGGGATACATGTGACACGTGTACTGTGCACGGTGCAGCCATGCAGGAGCGGTGTCCGGTGTCCATAACACAATTGCAACCCCCTCCCACATGCATACCCATCATGGTGGCCGTCATATGGTGGCATAGTAACAGCACGCATGGCAGTCTGTGTGTACACCATTTGTTTAAACACCTGTCCACATGCATGTGTGCAGGTGCTGGTCACAGGTGTGTCACACATCATCCTACCCTGCCATGTGCATACAGTCTGCTATGTCGCCTTTACATGACAGCGCTGCCATGATGCATACCCATCGGCCATGTGTGATCGACCATATGTCACATTGCCACTGTAACCCCTACCACCTCCCAAGTGCAGATATTGGCACAGCTGCCAGATACAGTGGTAGTACGCAGGATGCACCACATACCGCTGCACGCCTGCACAAATCCCATGTAGCGGGTGTGGCATTCCTAGCACCAACATGTGTGCAGGAATGTGTGCCCATGTATGCCACAGATCGGGGGACTATGTGCCACGTGCCACACATCACTGTACACCATGGTAGAGATCTGTACCTACCTCAGTGTGGGGTGCATCGATGTGGATGGTGTAGTACATGCAACACATCATCCCTCCGTGTAGACATGTGTGGCCACCACCATGTCAGTGTGTCAACATGTGTGTATGTCTGCTGCCTGTTGAGAGGGTGTATGCAGATATAGTGTTGTGACTGGACACTGACCACACAGGGTGACCATCCCGTACTGGTGCTGCATTGTACAGCCCTGTCATTGCCATACCTGTGAGCCTTACTGGCCACCTGTGCAAGACCACTCCCCGTGACATGGCGCATCGGTGCATTGTCTTGTGAGGGTGCTGACCACACAGACAGGTGTCCCCATCTGCTCACAATGGTGTGTGTACCATACAGGTGTACGCACCGCAAATGCGGGCATATTCCTGTACCGGTACAGCATCCGACTGTCGAACACTGTGCACCACAGCTGACAGGTGACACCTGTGGTCAGTAGCCAGCACACTGCGTACGACACCTGCAGAATGTGACCATACCTGTACTGTGTCATGCCATGTATGTGATGTCTCTGTCCACTGTAGCCTGTGGCACCGACCACAGGCGTTAGGTGCAGTATATGTGTGGACATGTGCATCATGTACCGTGTAAGCAACGTTACACTGTATCCGGCTCCGTGCTCCGCAAGTTTATGTGTATGGCCTCTCTTCTTGCAATCCCGACTGTCTGTTCTCTATATCACAAGAGCTCTGCACCTGCTTCCATAGTATTCCTACATAGGTAAAGTACATGTATACTAAATGGAATACTACACTGGCCTAGAATCCCCTTTTGTACCCACTTCCCTATAGGTGCCTTCTGACCCGGTTACACAGCAAATGCATTCACGTTCTCTGGCATGTCGGCGGTCAATTGCTAGCGACCTCTCCTGTTCAGATGGTGAATCTGGGCATCCTGGCCACTGTTACAGGTGCCTCATGGACACGGACAAGCCGCACCTCCCCCAATGAACATAATACATGTGACAGACGCAACTATATAGCCAGACAGGGGGCTGTGCTCTCTCACACCATGACCGGCAAGACCACATGGGAGTGGAAGGACACCATGCACACCACATACCCAGTGTCACATGTGACTATCGCAAATGCTAATCAAACACATGAACACACTAAGACATACCTGGAGGCACTGTTAAGACATGTCACGAACCTAACGAGCCCACTGAAGCAGACACACAAGCAACTGCCTCCACAAGACATGGGACATGCAATACATAGTTCTCAACGTCAGTGTGCTAAACTGTCAGAGCCCCAAAGGCAACACACACACTGCCAGACACACCTGTAATGGGTGACGCCACTGTCAGACACACCGACGCCCCACCCACCAGACTGAACAAGGGAATGATCACAGTAGGCTGCCTGCGCTTGCTGGAATATGCCACATAACACATGCACTCAGGTCACTCCGCAGCATGTACAGGTACGACGCGGTCATTGCCCATGCTGGTGTCAACGACTGGAGACATACCACCCTGGGATACATTAAAGGAGACATAGAGGGCCACTCAGATTGTGTAGCCCAGGCTGGCATGTCCCTGTCCCTGGGCAGTATCCCACCCTCATCAAGTATGATGCCACTATACTGGCTCAAAGTGGTCACTCTTGATAATGTGCCTGGTTACCGGTTTCAGTCTGAGGGGATCCAGATTCCTCATACCTGGGATGACATGCTTGGCACGCCACGCCCCTTTGGATGGTATGGCTCGCACCTGTCGCCCCTGGTCTTCAAGGGTTTGGCTAAGGCACCTGCCACCCCCACAGTGCCCACTGCAGGCACGGCTGGAATGATAAACCTACCACCCTACACTACAAACCTGGAGAACACACAGGGTAATACTGCTCACTGCCAGTGGTCTACAACCAAGCTGCACACCCTCAAATGCCCTCCTCAGTATGGAGGACATCGATGTCAGTGCTGTGACTGAAACATTGATCAGGGCTGCTGAGAGCACACCAGCACTATTGGGTCATACCCCACATCACGCGTTCAGGACCATAACCCGGACCTGACACAGAAGGAGGGGGAGTCTCCATTTCCATGAAGGGTACACACACCTCCATGTTGCCAGAGATGCACGTAGCAGCGGGGAATATCCAGGTGCAATTAACCATGGGTAGGACTGCCCTACAGTTTGTTGCATGCTACAGACTACCCTCCCAAACCCAGGATACCTGCACAGCCTTCCTGAAGACACTGGTGAGTGTGAATGCTCTCACAACACCGTCATATTGGGTGACATCAACCACCCATACATAGACCGGGAACATTACCCAGGACACAACACCCTACACCAAAGGTCCCAGGTGTTCATACACCTGAATGCTGTGGAACAACCATGCACCATACCCACATGGGGGGACGTATACTAGTTCTGATCATCACACATGGGGACAATATGCTCCACACAGGATGTACATCCCTCATTGGTGATGTCAGACCGTATAGTGAACCCACTGGAGATCCGCATCCTGCACCCAACACCGGCATGGGAGACCACAGTGACGACCTCTCCACAGCGAACCACACACGTCATACGACCGGTGTGGTACCCTACAAGGCCTCCATGCCAGTGGTAAACACAGGCCACACTGCCGAAACCCTTACAAATGCCTTCTATGAGCACCCCCAGGAATGTCTGCACCAAGCGATCCTGATAACATCAGGACCTTGTCCACCGAAGGCATGCACATGGTCTGGTGGACCCCAGCCATTGACAAACCGTACAACAAGAGGTAGAGCTAATACATGACAGAGCAGTATCAGTACCAGGGAAGGCATCACTGATTAATACCGGCTTTAACATACGATCACTCATACAATCATCCAAGGCCACCTGTGGGAGTGGTACTGCAAAGGACACATAAGACAACCATAGGGCCTTCCTTAGCTGTGGTAGGAACATGGGTGGGAGCACACAGTCATGCCCGGAATTACTCCAGAATGGTACAATGATCACTGAACCCACAGACATTGTCAACAAACCAGCGGACATGTTCCATGCATACATCTACCCTCCCCCCCAAGAGGGGACGTATCCATCCCACCAGAGTCTAGCCTCCCAAACATCCAGTATGCCCAGGAGAGAGCTGATATCTGTTAAGCAGTGAACACAGCATCAATGGGACCAGATGGTGTCCCTGGCTGTGTGCTACACAACCTCATTGAGGCCCTCACCCTGCACATAAGGCCACTGTTTCATCTTAGGCTTACTACGGGCTACGTCCCTGATGGATGGCATACGGCAACTGTGGTCCCACTACACCAGGGTAGTGCTCTTATGGACTGTAGACATCCCTGCCCTATCAGCTTGACAAGCCTTGTCTGCAAAGCTGTGGGGAGGTCCATACTGGAGCCCATAAATAAAGACATTGGTGTACAGCCAATACCGGAACATACCCACATCGACTTAGTCAAGGGCAGATCCTGCCTCCCAAACCTGCTCGACCTGTCTGGAGGAGTCACTAAGGCCATTGATGGGGTACGCCGGTTTGCACAGACTACCATGACCTGGCGGGGCGTTCAAACCACACTCCACGTGGGCATCATGGAAAGGCTCACCAGCACATGTGGAGACATATGTCACACGATGGTTTGCCAACTGGATGGAGGTCACACCACACAGGGTTTGTGTTCCTGGTGCCATGTCAGACTCCAAGCTGGTGTCGAGTGGTGGCCCACAGGGCTCAGTTCTGGGCCCCCTCCTGTTCGGCATTCAACTTTTCAATGTGCATGCAAACATAGGGGGATTGTGGCAGACATGGTATGCAGATGACTGCACACCGGCCACCATACTCAATACCCCATCAGACACGGACATCCACCTGGGGTCTCATAGAAATGGATAACTGGTGCCATAGCCATGGCCTGATGCTACATGCCAGGGAAGGTGTAGACCTACCCATTGGGAAAGACATGTTCACCCCGACATACCATATAGGTGGTAATCCATTAAACATGGTGGACGTGATCAGGGACATGGGTACCAAACCTGTCGGTAACCTCTGTCGACACTCACATTGCCAATGTGGTTGGGAAGGCATTCCACTGTGGCCACCTGGTCATGAAGGGATTCACATCCACATCAGGGGAGTTCATTGTACCCCTGTACTCTTCACACATCAGACCAATGATTGTGTACAACGCCACATCTGGGATGTAGCTAACCTGACACCTGCAGCACTCGGAAGGACCTGAAATGTTCCACAACACAGGGATAAAGGTGCTGAGACATGTGTCACACGCTGCCCGACCGAGGGGACTCCTGCTGTATACCTTCCCAGCCCGTCTGCTCTGTGGTGATCAGTGCCTGACATACACGGCCATGTCCGACCTGGGTGACATGGACATGTTCCACCTCCTAGGCTCCAAGCAAACATGGGCACAGAAGCAACTGACAGCAACCTCAACACGGACATAAATAGGACGTGCTGGGGGGACAGGGTCATCGCCCAGAGACCCCCTACAACATGGAAAGGATTCCCAGCCCATGTGAGGCAGAGCCCCTGACTGACTTTGTCCAAGAGTAATCCTGACGTGTGGATGTGTGATCGTAGGTATCGCCAGGCATCATCTCTGTGTCACTGCTGGACAGAGGGACAGCGGACCGATGGATGTAGTATCCTCATCCTAAGGGGTGGTGAAAGCCACACACACTCTGGCTAGGCTTACACATGCCGTAGGGCAAATAGCCTGGTATGTACCTATGCGCCTATGTGCCTATGTAGGGTCCATGCAGGTTGCGGGTACCTGTGGTATGCTGATATTGCCAGATGTGCCTGTGGGTAACCCACAGCTACACGTGGGGGACTGATAACAGTGCTCCCAGTAGGCACATGCAAGTACACCATATTTGGCATACAGGTTAACAGAACCAACATGGTGCTACACATGTAACCACCATGCATACCGTGTACACAGATCAATGTATGCTGCACCTGCACTACATGGTATGTCTGCTGCATGATGTCAGTACACAACCCGTCACATACGCACCTGTCACCTGTCATACACAACCACTGCAACATACACATCACGCACTATGTGGACACAGGTATCACATACACCTCTCACTATCTTGTCCACCCTGTGCATCAGAATATGTTTGCATAACCGTGCACCAATGGTGTGGATCATGGTGCTGCGGCAGAGGCTTCATCATATGCACAGGGTGATATGTGTGCCAGGGGCATAGGCTGTACCAATGGATGACATCATGTGTGTGTGTAAGGGCCGGTGCATTTACTGGGCATGACTGTGCAGAATGCATGTGGATATGGTGGAGCCCTACAGTTGTGTCTGCTGTGTGTGGGTATGTGTGTACACAGTTCAGCCATCTGTGATGCCTACACGGGGTATACTTGGCAGCCCCAGACTGTACAGTGCAGGTTGTACGGCTCACTGTGTCCGCCTGTGGCCACGTGACCCGTGCCTACCTGGGGTCACACGGGCACTACCGGGTGGAGGTATGGAGTGGCCACTCTCCGATGACACATGTCCGCTGGAACTGTGTCCATGCTGGGACCAGCCAGGGCCACGTCCACGTGGCCTGCTGTGTCCTGGTGTGGTTGGTGTAGCACCAGCTGCACTGCTGCTGCTACCAGCACTGTGTGAGTGGGCATGAGAGGTGGCACGCACACGTCGACCTGCACTAGGTGGTGTTGCTGGCCTACGGCCATGTGTCCTACGCCTCACCCCTACCAGGTGTTCCAGCACAGACAGCTCACGCTCGCGGATTGACATGCCTCGGTCGAGGATTCCAACCATCTCACCTAATCTCCTATCCAGAACATCGGCAAGCTGCTGTTGAGCATTCGCCAATGACTGGATGTTCTCATTTAAGGAACGGATTGCGGCCCTCTGCAGCCTCTGCCCTTCTTGGTTCTGCCATTCGGCACGTGCCTGTGCCGCCATTACAGTCTGAAACATGCGTCTGGTGATACCAGCTGCTGCACCCTGTACGGCAGGTGCATGTCTACCAGAGCTCCTCCTACAAGCAGCACCAGCCACATGCCTGTGTGGCACATCACCAGTCATTACACTGGCAACATGGTGTGTACCCGCACCTTCTGTGGCCACCACACATTCCTGCTCAGTGCCAACAGACGCTGACTGTCCTTCCTCTATGGCAACGGTGATGTGGTATGTGTCGGCATCTGAACCGTGTGTGGAGATGAAGGGGACATAGGTGGGATGTTAAACAATGGCACAGCTTCTGCCCGTGACGACCCTGCCTGTGCCTCATGCATATGGTCATCACCGCTAGTATCTGTGGGGACACTAGCATCAGATGGACCGCAGGAGGGGAACGCACCTACAGCACCTGTGAATACAAAGACATACTGTAAGATACATTACACACATGCAGACACACACGCAGACACACACACACACGCAGACACACACACAGACACACACACACACACACACACACACATGCGGAGACACACACACGCTGACACACACACGCAGACACACACACATGCAGACACATCATGCATGTGATATTGCAGATGGCATGCAGCATTCCCACACCACAGCTCAGTGAATGCAGACCAGACATTAATAGTGGTAGTATGCATACTGCCCTGGGGTGCACACTACATCAAGCAGGTGTCATTTCAGTAGGCTTGCAGTACACACATTCATGGTAGTTTGCATGCATCACCGTGATACACCGTGTGTCCACAGGCAGGTTAACAGTACACATGGCTGGCGTCACTTTGTCATGTACACCGCAAACATGTGCGATAACATGTGGACATGTGACAATGGTGTCCCACCATATGCACCGCAACAAACTGGACGTCACAGTGCAGTGTTATGTGTACAGGCTACAGATAGAATGCATGTGTAACATGGATGTCTGTGCAGGTGTGGTTGGTGTGAGCTGTGTACATAGCTGTACAGTGGTGAGTACGGGCACTGTGCCACTGCATGGCAGCAAGACACAGGTATGTTTCTGTGCGATGCGTAACATGGACGCATTGCATTGCCATGTCTGCAACACAGTCATGCTGTTCTACAGCACGTATATGGTAGACATTGGTGGCACCTCCAGTGGCTGCAGACAGGCATTTTGTTTGTCTGGTGTACCACATCAGATGTACAGGGGGTCCACTACAGCTATGATCGCACTATGTGTGGACAGGGTGCAACGGTGACTACCCACTGCAGATGTACTGTGTGGCAACATGCCTGTGGGTATCACCCATGGCCATGTTTGACTAGGTCATGGAGAATTGTGTGTGATGGGCATCGTGTACACATCCCTGTGGTGGCCCATGTGACATACACCCGTACTAGTCTGAGGTGTCACATTCCTGAAGGCTATGCAGACATTGTGGATGTCTGCTATTTCGTGCGTAGGTCATGTCATGGTGTGACAATGTTGCAGATAGAACACCACGTGCATGGGACATGTCATGTGCCATGTCACAACGTGTGCACACAATGCAGGGGCATAGGTCACATTGGTAACACCTGTGTGCTGGCCAGATCACAGCTCACTATGTGGTACTGTGTGCATACCGCAAAGGCATTCCGATGCATACTACACATGCAGCCATTGTAGAACACCTCCACCATTGTATTTATAGCTGACTGCACATATCACACCGATGGGTTATGTGGTGTCATGCCGGTGTATACTAACGGTTGTATCTACTGTACATGGGTGGCGTGTGTGTCGGGTGGTGCAACCTGTATACCGTGACTGGAGCAGACCCAGGTGTGAATGTCATACCTGGACACATGGGGAATATCTATACACTGTAACATGCCTATTACTAGCAACAGTCTCACCTGCGACGGACCCATGTCTGTGCGACACGCCAGAGGTACCTGTATATGGGCGACACAACAGTATACACATTATCCATTACTGTAGCCACAGTAAGCACTGTGCATGTCACATCATGTACCTGTGTGTTAGCATGTGTTATGCACATGTCTGCAAACACAACGTAGCATACTGTAGTATGCAGCTTGTGTGGCCATATACCTGGCATGTGTTGGTACATTATGTGGTGTACTATGACACCCACACCTCGTCAGTTATCATACACACATGCAAGACTGACTTACCAGGCAGCTCCAGGCTCGTTGGTTGGGAGACACCCACCTCCACGATGGCAGCGAGTGTTTCTGCATGTTGTTCCCTGGGTGTCCCCAGACTGGCCAGGAGCTCCTCCGTGTGTGTGAGTGGGGGCTGGGTTGGTGGCCCACCACCTGTCCCACCTTGTTGTCTGGCGATTGTGGCGGCACGCTGTTTCACGTGCCGAATTAGGTCTGTGCAGTGTCGGCGGATCTGCTGGTAGGTGTGGTTGTTGCCACCCACGTTGTTCACCCTCCTGCGCATATCCTGCCACACGTCGTCCCGCTGCTGTGCTTGTTGCGGCACATGGCTGAATAGTATATCGTAGTTGTCGTGGAGCAACGGTATAATCACGTCATCCTCCTGGCGGCTGAAGGCTGGCAGACGGGAACGTGGCATTATCTGTAAGACATAATGATGGTGACAGGTCACATTTACACTGATGTACTGGCATACTGCTGGACATACATTGCTATGACATGTACAACATCTGCACAGTAATCTCTGCGATGCATCATGGCAGTGACACAGCTGACGTGTTGCCGTCACACCATTAAGCAGTGGGTTTCATATCATATCTGTGTGTCAACTCATCACACTGTACACACACCATGTTGATGGTAGCCTGCTGTGGACATGTGTACCTGCCTGCACCTGTGTTCATATCAGTTGGCACATGTCCCAATGTGACAACAGTTCTACTGTTCACCTGGATGCTGTGTATATGTCACTAGGCATCACGTACGCGGCCATTATGAACATCAGTGGTGGCACTGCACACATACACATGGACACCTGTACATGTATGTGTTGTGCCATGTACATCTACACAGCACTGTACGGGTGTTGGCCAACCTGCCACGGCTCACCTGTATTGCACATGTGATACGCATGGGACAATGTGTAACCATGTGACATTAGCAGGAAAGGTCATGCATAGCATGTGCGCACGCACATTGTCCACACCAACACACAGCACCTGTGACACCACAGGGTGCATCAGTGCCACATTACTGCTGTGGACGGTTGATAGTGCATGTGCCATTTGTCCATCGCACCATGTAGGACTGTGATAGCACGTGCTGCCTTGCTGGGCAGGGCTGCATGGTATGGCAGGGTATGTCACATACATGGCACTGGGTTGTGACCTACCTGGGGGTACTGATATTGGCAGGGTGGCTGTCCATTCCATATGTCATTGCTTATGTGTATATGGACATTACACATGTCTATCATCATGGTGTGGACACTGGCCTTCTGCAAGGTAGGCTGCACGCTGCTTGGTGGGGGTGTGTATGGTGCATGCAGGTGTCGCACATCCATGCATACACATTACCCCTGACAGGTGCTATGTGCTGCGATATTGTTCAACACAGTGCTGTATGTGCCCACACACTGCTATCCCGTGCACATGGATGGTTGCCTGGCCTGACATGGGTACCACATATGTCTACATCCAGTGCCTGCTGCCACCCCATGTCAGCTGGTGCACCGCACAGCGCCATCCCTCCCACGGGGAGCGTGGTGTTGGGCACAGCATAGGTATCCATGTATGTGGACAGGGATGTTCACATAGCAGGGGCACTGATGGTATCGTCGATCGGACCATACACGTATGACGCACACCTCACACACACAGCCCATTCAGTATGATGTTCGCAACACTGACACAGCTATACTGCTAGGCCGGGGACATTCCCAGACGTACATACACAGATGCGTGAACATCTCTCTGTGGCATGGGCTAAAATAATGGTGGGGTTCGACACATAATGTGTTTGAGTGTGGCTGGTGCAGACCTTCTGTGCACATGTCTACACAGTAAGCCTGTTCTACAGTAGGCAGCGGTGATGTGCTGTGCACATGTCAATTCTGCACATTGTGTTGGTGTCTGTCTGTCCACGGGCCAGTGGTGGGACACACAGGGGTAGTAGTGAACATTTATGCATGCCACCCTGTACTGCTGTACTGCTAGCTTCTCGGGTGCTACTGTGTCATGGACATGCACACCTTACCCGAATGGGTGGTAGTGGGTTGCCACCCGTACCCATCTCCTCTTGTGGGTTGCTATGATCCAACTCCCTCTTTGTATTGTATGTTCAGGCTATGCACCTGTGTGGGGCATGTGGGCATGCAATGCACTACTGCGTACCTTTGCACCCATTGCAGAACATGTCACACAGGTACACTGGCAGCCATACACTTCACAGCTTGATGACGGTACAACACGTGTTGTACACACATAACACATATCCTGTGGGACATGGTCATATGTACAGACATGTACAACAGTCACGTACCACTGCTACCCCTACATGATGGATATGCAGTACATGTGTCGGTACAGCAACTGTCACATGTAGTCGCAATGCCCCTACTTACATGGCGTGGTACTGCCTGTGGGGATATCGTCTGCATCCATGCTATGGCCATAGCTGACAGTTGTACATCGATATGTGCAACATACCTCATTTGGTGTTCTCATGGGTGCATGTCCAACATGGCTCCGCATTGTTTGTGTCTGTCACACAGTCATTGTTGTACATGGTTTACATGCCAGCCATGGCGTACTGTGTGTGATTCCATGTACTTCATTGGGATACCAGCATTATACATTATGACAGCGTATTCCAGCCATCACATAGCCTTCCTAGATGACACTGTTAGCCAGCCAGTAGGAGGTGTTCCGCCATCTGCACATAGGTCACACAGTACGAGGGCGGCTGACACACATTCTGGGGACAGGGTTCTGATAGCTGTGGATGGGTGTGATGCCATCGACAACCATGACTGCGCCTGATGGTCACATCTGGATGGGTAACATTCACAACACACACCTACCTTCACGTAGCAACACATCATCCACGACAATGGACATTCCTGCCAGAACAATGTGTGCAGTTTGTCTGTATGACCACTGCAGGCACCACTGGTAGCCCCCAGCATGGCAGCCAACAGCACCAGTGTATATCCCGTGGAACCATGGGTTACACCATTCACAACACACCTGTCTCAGATGACCCTGTTGTGGATCACAGTGCAGTTCCACACATCATGTTACACTAGGCATCATGCACTGATATGTTGCGGACGTGTGAACGGCTGTGCAACTCAACATATGCGCACATGACACATCACCTGGTACAACATGTCTGTCATACCACATGTTATTGTGACCACCCTGTGATGGCATTATACAGGCTACGTGTACTGGGACATGTGATGGCTCACCGGTATATTCACCCTCTGGGTGTGTGTCTAGCCAAGTGTACGGTAGGCGGTGGTCTGTACACGGGGACACTGTACATTGACCTACTCTGTCACTGCAACTGTTGACTATGCTCATACTGTACTTATACAGGCATGTGGTATCAGACCACTATGACAGTCCTGGTCGACCACACTGCTGTGGCACACATGACCTGCGGACATCTGCCTGGGGTGTGGAGCACACATGTACATCTTCACATGCTATAGTGCCTCTGTGGCGGTGTCACATGACTGTCTACAGCAGGGCTGTAACAGGCAGGCACGGCATGCGGTCATGTGGGACAATGCTTGCACCTTCCACTGTGCTGCACACAAGCAAGGCACACACACTAGTGCACGACTCACATTTATCTGCAGTGCCTGGGACCTGCCTCCATGCTCTGCACAGCACACCTGCAAGTACAGATTGTGCACGGATCATACCTCACAAGCACATACCTGGACTGCAACACACACACAGGTGAGGGGATCCCACATCACACAATGTTTTGCACACATACTGGATATTTGCCGAACACAATTCATCATAGGTGCTCCATGTTCAGATACCCATGTTTGTGACCGCTAGACACATTGTAACATGCAACAGAGCTTACACTGTACACCACAGGTTACATGCTGTCTGTGTTGTCATACTGTACATTGGGCCTCGGACAGCTGCTACTGCCATGTGCTGACAGCAACCCACACTTCCCTAGAATGGACACCCATGTACCCACACATGCTTGGCCATGCACTCCACCTAGCTGGGTGACACATTACACAACACATACCATACCTACACTACCCTCAGCATGCACAATACCTCCATGTGTCTGGTGTGTTAAACCTGGGGTTATCCCCCCTTTGGTAGATGAACATATATGCTTCACGGCCCTGCTAGCCACACCCTGGACACACACCCATCGCAGCATACATGGTACGTGTGTTCTACAGCCGGTACTACTGACGTCTGCTGACAGGGGTTGTTAATGGCATGGCACCCCGGCAGATGGACAGTGTACATGACTATGCTGACACATGTCACAGTGCACGTCTGTAGCATGTACGCAATGGTAGGGACCATGCTATTCCACACAGAGACATGGCAGTACTGGCCTTTTCACAGATGCCACGGTGGTGGTCATGTTCCATGCACATCTGCTGTATGGGCACATGTGCAGGCTGTTGCACGGTGGGTATATTCACATGTGTGGGGTGCATCACTTGACAGCCATGGTGGGTCCTCGTGGTCCATCACATGCTCCAAGGCTAGCTACCTACACATGACTGCCGCACGTTGCAGTGTGGGTCCTCAGGCAGTGTGGTGGTATGTCTGTGTTGTTTGGCTACATCCACATTCAATGTCGCGTACAACAGTCACCCAGGCATTGCTGACTGAGATAATGTTGGCAACATGCCAGGCAATGGTGTACCTACCAACAATACCCACTCTCACTCACTACAGGGTTGCAATCCATACATGGACATCGTAATGTCCCTGTGGACACATACATGGTACTGCCATGCACACGTTATGTCCTACGACACTGTCCCAATGTCACCTTCCGATCTCCCTAGCTGTTATGTCCCGCCAACCTGTTTGGTATGTGTCTCCACACCAGCCCACTGACTTCACTGCTAGCCTGTTGTCGGACATTGTGTACCTTGACCGTCACACTGCCGCATCTATCGCACTACACATGGGTGGCACTGCATTGCACGTGTGGGACTGCATTTGTACACCCATGATTGGACCATTCTGTATGGCACTGGGGCACATCCTCACAAACGTGCTTCACACACACATTGATGACCTCCATGCCTTTACTGGCACCCTTGTTGGGCTTCTGTGTGCCACAGCATGCCACATACACATGCTGGCCACCTGTCATACCATTGCATGGGTGGTTGGTGTAGTACAGAGGGCAACAGATCAGACATTGTCCTCAGATTGCCCTTCAGCACCATTCCACATTCTGGTATTGGCAATGTACACATCCACCGTCACATCATACCCTGTGTCTCAGGATGTTAGGCTATATGACTCCTGGACAGGACACACAGTGGTGCCAGCATATCATGCTACCTACTACATGTCAGGTACATGTGGCATTACACAGTCCTCAGTCATGGGCCCCTCATGTTCACTATTTGCTTACATACACAACATGCTGTCACAGAGTACTGTCCATGCCTAGATATCCCACATCTACATACCTGGCACCATTATAGCTCCACCAGCTCATACTGATAACAACCGTACAGGTGTCGGTGTGGCAGATACATCATGTGGGTGTCATGGCATCAGGATGCATGACACATGGTGCATGCACATCACCTTTGCATAGCAACATTCATCCACTGAGTATCACATGGATACTGTCCCCGCACATGCATATCAAATTGTACATGGTTGCTGTACACACACATGCCCCACATGGTGCTGTGGTTGCCGTATTCCACTGTGGCATGGGTACACATCTGCAGGGCCACACCTATCTGTACTGTGTGTGATGCTGGTACATAGGTAGCCATTGTACCTGTGGCATACACACATCTACACACGGGCAGGGTTACAATACCACATTCGTGGTGTACCTTCCACAATGGCTATGACTTTACATGGCACAGCATTATCATGCCATGATGTGTACCAGGCTCAGACAGTTTACATATGCGGCTGACAGATGGGTAACACATCTGTACACATCTGCATACCACATACACAGGGGTGTCTTCTGCTCTGACATGGACCATGTCCTCCACATTACTGATGCATGTAGTACTCATACATGGCAATTGCAGTGGGCATTGTGAACGGACCACTCATGGATATGTGCACACATGCCACATTGCATGGGCTGGGCTTCTGTGTTACTTACGCAGACACAACACACACCGTGCTGTGGAACATAGGTCCTGTGCACATCCCACAGGGACACACAGTGGCACTGTTCATGTGATAGCTCCCTTGCTGTTTGAGTGACACGTAGTCATGGTACCACCACAGCAGCAGTACTGTGTAGACATGCAGTTGACACCCACCTCTGCTGTTCACTGGACACTACCATGGGGAGGTGACACTACTGTGTCCACTGCACATGTGTTTACACATGGACCTGCCGGACTTCATTGTTGCCCACATTGCACCTGCTACAGATCGTTTGCCCATGGTTACTTGGTGTTCCTTCCATTTTGGATGGCTATTATGCTACTACTCTGTCCCATATGTACAGGCCATACGTATCCTGTTATTGTACATACCAATAGGCCATAACTCCATTACGCATGATATGCCTGTGATACTGTGTATGATGTCTGTCATATCTACCATGACAGCTTTACATTACACATAGTTGACATAGTATCCCCTACTGCAAGGCATACGTGCACGTCATGCGCACATTACGTATGACATCGACGGTATATGCCCATACACATGTGTGCTGTGACAGTATACATACATGTCCTATCCCCTGCTATGGCACTTCCTTGTTGGACATCCACTGCCAGCATCGGCGTGTGGTGTGGCATTGTTCTGTGTTATGCCCCCCTGTGGCAGCCCTTGTGTTATCCCGGCTGTGTACATGATGTCCCACTGCTGTGCACACGGTGTCCACAGTCATTGGTATGCTCAGCAGGATAGCACTACATGACCACCTTTCACCACTCTCTGCATTATGTACAAGTATCCTTACTTACAAACACCGTTTACATACAGTGCAGCTTCGTCATACACATCATGCTTTACACACCCGTACATATCGTGGGTTCTACATACCTTTTCTGTGTTTCCTTCCGTTTTTCGTTGCGTGCCTCGCTATTGCGTTTTCTCACTCTATCCGTTTTTGAGTTGTAGTTCGGTATGAGCATACGGTTTGAATATCCTGGGAGTCATCCTTATATCCTTCATTACCTGCAACATGTGGGTTCATCACACCAATGGCTGTTCCTCAGTGTGTACTTGTGCGCATATCACCTGTGCATCTACTCCATTCGTACATTACGTGTCGTAACTAGGGCATGGTTGCATTCCTCACCTGGGCGTAGGTTATTTGCCCTACCTTCGTGGAGATGGTCTGTATTGTGTTATGTTATGTGTAACTGCAGCCGCTATGTGTGGCGTCAGGTACATTTCGCAGTGGTGTTAGCCGTGGATTGTGTGTGTTGGGTATGGTATTCTGTTCGACATGTGGGTATCCCTGTCCTGACGGTGTCTGTTGATGGTGTTTTGCATTCGGATGTGTAACATAGCTGTTGTATTCCTTTACACAACAGATGCAAGTATGCATCCGCTGTTGATAGTGTTTCCCACGTGAGATGTTGCAGTTATGCAGCTGTCATTGACTGCCTGTATGTTTGTGCTGCTATTACGGCTTGTATCCCTTTGATATGTGCGATGGGGAATATCGGAGGTTGTAGGTGACGAATACGGGTTGTGGGCCTTGCATCTCTACATACACGGTATGCTTGTCTGTGTGCTCCATCCCTGCCTGGGGAGTTGGCAGTTACTTGTCTGTTGTTCCGGGAGTGTGGGTTGTGTTGTTGTCATGTGGTGTTGGTATCGCCTGCGTGTGTGCTTCCTGCATGTATTCCTCCATCACATCGGTGGTATATCTGCGGCTGTTTGTACGTGACGTCTATCCCTTGTCATTCTGTCCCGGATATTTACAGTCATTGTGGTCCTGTACTTGGGATGGCCTGTTTGCCAGTGGTTGCCACCTATTCAGGTGGCGATTGCTTGTTTGACACTTGTAGAACACACAGCGGTGTTTACGGGCCGATATGTGGCCACGATCAGTACCGGGGTAGCACATGCGTATTTCCGCGGTACATACCTATTGCTGTGTAACTTTGCCGACGTATCATTTTGCAATTAGCATATCGGTGTCATACATACGGTCATGATTTGTACATACGTCCTTTCCATTTCATGTGGGGTATATTCCTGTGGTACATTCTGGGACATTTTCACTTTGCATCGTTATACGTCGCCACACGCCTAGCCAGGGAGGGGCTGTCAGTACTACTTTGGGAGTACTGGTGTACATACACCTGAGGTTACTATACTGTATGCCTACACATGTTGTTCCACTCCGCCTGTCACATGGCACCAACATACACATTTTACAGTGGCACACACATTACACTCGTACAGTGGAACACACGGCACCCTCACCGCACACATACACATACTGCGGCAGTCACAGGGACGGTTGCACACGGTACCTGCGTGGCCCGCATCACCGGCGGCAGTGTCTACCTCCCCCCTCATATCATCGTAGTATTACCCGCGCATGTACTGTTACTGTACTGTGGCCTGGCGATCATCCCGAGTCACGGTTATGCAGTATGTTGACCTTTCCATGGGTGGCGGTTTCCTGTTCTGTTAAACCTTCCGGATGCTCAGGTTGTCGTTCACTATGTTTACTATGTACAGATATCGCGTGTTACTTCTCTGTCACCTTACATCCCTCTGATTCCCTGTCTTACCTGTTGTACATATATGTATATGTGTACATATATTTCTATGTGTGTAATTATGTCTATCTCCATATCTGTATATGCACATATCTACATGTCTATATGTATACACCTTGCGGTGAACGTGGCAGCATACAGCAACGCCGTCTGCTGTAGGACCCATGTACGGTTCAGGTGTTGGCGTTCCATGCTCCGCTGGCTGCTGGGTGTGCAGTTTTTGGGTGCTGCCTATGTTGGAGTCACACATGGGGCCACCCATACGGTACACTTTACGGGTGGCCATGTTTGTGTGCCGTCCATTTCACTGTGTGTGCAGGTAGGGAGGTGTCAGTCCATGGGGCCTATGCTGTCAGAGTATGTGCTATACGTTCCCTTTTTGCCAGGGCATAGGCATATTGGGTACGCCTCCGTCTGCCTACTGGGGCTGGCACAGTGTGTTCATGGTCCTGAACCCTCTGTGCCTGTACTGGCCTTGGCGGTTGTGGTGGGCTTTGTGGCCCTTCACCATTATGTCCCTGCAGCAGCTGCTTCCGCAGGATCATATTATGTAGCATGGCACATACTATGAATATGTGGGCACATGTGCCTGGAGAGTACTGCAAGGCTCCACCGGATGTATCCAAGCACCGGAACCATGATTTCAGCATCCCAAACACACGCTCTATGATTATTCTGGTTTGTGCGTGTGCCTCATTATGGCGTTCTTGCATGTGTGTGTGTGCATTTCTGATGGGAGTCATCATCCACGGCTCCAGTGCATAGCCAGCATCCCCCACAAGGTGGCCTTGTGGGATGTCCCCCCTGGCGAATACCTGGTACAGCTGTGAGGCATGCCAGATATGGGAGTCGTGGTAGCTTCCAGGGCTGCCAGCACACACATCCATGATAATGCCCTGCGCATTGCACACAACCTGGCAATTGATGGAAGGGAATCCCTTGCGGTTTATGTAGCGTCTACCCTGCTCCCCAGGTGGTGACTTGATTTATATGTGCGTACAGTCTATCGCACCCAGTACCTCCGGTATTGTGCCACACGGTGGAAGTGGCGCATATTGCTAGCCAACTCCTCCTGAGATCTGGGGAAGTATATATGCTCATTGGCATGTGGTAACATGGCATCCAGAAACTGGTGTAGTACCCTGGATGCTGATGCCTGTGAGATACCCATTATATCCCCAGTTGGCCTTTGAAAGGTACCTGTGGCCAGTATTCGCAAGCTTACACATACCTTTGTGTCCACTGGGATGGGCTCCCCTCTGTTGTTTCTTGTTCTCAGGCGTGGCTGGCACAGCTCCACTATTTGCTGTAAAGTGTCCCTATCCACCCTGTAACACTCTATTATCTCCAGGTCTTGTAGCCCCTGGTAAGTTACCCTTGGTCTGAACACTCTCCTTCTCCTCTGAGGCCTACGGTAGTTGTCGGCACCCTCCTCCACAACTCCGTCTGTCTCTAACACATGCTGATGGATCACGGCCACGGCGGCACCCAACATGAACATTTTAAAAGTTCCCCGTGTGTTTACACCTAGAGTGCGGCGTTTGGGAATACACGGCTGTGTGTTGTGTACATTCACACTTTATACTGTTGTGCTGTACACCCAGTGATGTCATAGGGTGTGTCTGTGCGGCCGTATCTGTGGATTAACTTCCGTGTTTTACCGTTGGCACTGCAACGCTGTTGCCTTTGGTGTTGCATTACTCTTGCCTGCACTGGTTTAGATTTCGAACTTACCTTACTGTTTCTGCACATTGCACCTACTATTTCCTGGCATGCATCCTGCAGAGCCCTGTCATGTGTGGTTTCTGGGACATGGCATATCGTGCGTTTTGTATGCCGCCGCCGTTATGCTGCCTGTCTACTTGGCTCTGCTGTGTCAGGTCTTCACTCTTTGTAATCTGATACCTCCCCTACTTTCTTTGCATTCATATACCTCCCCTATCCCGTTTTGCAGGTTTCTGCTTACAGAGTTGTCAGCTGCCGCCAATTGGCCTTCGTGGGTTGATTACTGTTGATTGCTCATTACTACTCCGATTACACTGCTTCCACATTTCCTCATATTCACAGCATCACCTTCCTGTATCCGTTGTTGTTGACGGGGCGGGCGTCACATGACTGGGTTACGGGAACGTAGTCATCCTCGTGCATATGCATCTCCGCGCGCATTGTGTGCTCTCAGCTCAACTATTTCCCCACACGCCGGTCCTGCTGCTGTGCTGTGCAATGTACAGCCCATGTTTGCTGGGCTCCAATGTGCTTCCTCCTACAGTGGCACACCCCTCCGCGGTTGACATGTATTCCCTCTGAGCCACTCCTTGGTGTATTACCGCTGCACCGTTTGGTACAGCCTTACGCCGGCGGGGGTTTTGCGATTCAGTATCATCTGCCTCATTTGCATGGCATTGACTACTAATTCATAGTTATCGCGCCGAACACTGCCGCGACTCCTTGGCAACCCTTGCACCGTGGATGTGGCTTTCCATGCATACCATGGTGTATTGTGGCTGTGAAGCTGATGTGTATTACACTGCTCTTTTATGACATTGTCATATTATTTCATTGTTTAGCACCTTCCGCGGACCTGTCCTGGGGTTCTGCTGTGTGTTTCTGTGGACATACCATTTATGTCATTATTTACATGTTGTGCATGTTTTCTTTTGACATTCTCTGTGTCTTTCGCCATTGGCATGTGGCAACACTGTGATACCTGACGTTGATAGCGTTCCGTTACTCCTATGTCATGTTTGGGTAAATGTCCGTTTTTTTGGTTTACATTGCCGTGCCCTTATGCTACGCCTGCGCCACTTCGTGGATCGCTATCTGCCTTCATTTGCATGGTGCAACACCGCACATGGGGTATTTAACATACCTACGCCGCAGGCGGCACAAATCGCCAGTAGTGCACGTGGAATTGGATCGTACCTGAATCGCTCGGCGGCCATATCTGGCATTGTAACGCCTACACTATGTGTCCGCCTGGCGCAAGGTTCATGAATCCCGGGGTATGTCATAAAAAAATAGATGCAGCAAGCCTGATTATTGAAGTACATACTTTCTAAATGGGGCTGGTTTGTAGTCATCTAAGGTCTCCATTTTTTACAGATGAAATTAAAGTGGATTCATCTTCAATAATAAAATATAAAAGAAATGTCAATAAATGGCACCTTGCAGCAACCAAAGGTTTTATTAAGCGCTTTTTGTTTGAGGTAGTACTCAAACTTCATCAGATAAAAAACAAGAGCTAGAACCTCATTTTAACTAGCCCTCCCAAAGTTACATGATCTACCTAATTTTCAAAATACACATAAGCAACCTTCAGCAAAAATGTAAAAATATACATATTAAAAAATACATATAAAAACACACATAAAAATTATACATTTTTTATGCATCCACAACTTCCCCTAAAACATACAGCACATTAAATGCTTTGTCTTTCAAGACTTTTTAACTTTAACAGACAGGTAATGGAACACATATCATTCAAACCGGGGAAGGCATGGGCATTAAGATGTAACTGCCAATACAATTCAAGTTTGTCTAACTTTAAATTGTGTGGTTCTCCTCTCAGGTTGAAGTCGACTTGATCTACCACCCTAAATTTAAAATTGAGTGTGGGGTTGTCCAGAACATGCTTAGCCAAGGCGTTATCCACCTTCTTCTTACTAATACTGTACAGATGTTCATACACCCGTTCTCTTAATTTCCGTTCTGTTCTCCCAATATAGAACCCGATACAGTATTGGCACTTAGCTAAGTAGACAACTATTTTTGAATTACAATTAAATTTCATTGTTACATTATATTTTACTTCATTCACAGTAAAGGTCCTTCCTATATCCATGTGCCTACAATATTCACATGCTTCACACTTGAACATCCCAGAGTTTTTAACCCATGGTTTTGACTTAGCTTCAAACATATTTTTCATGTTCCAACCTCGTCTAAAGACAATTTTAGGTTGTTCATCCACTTTGTTCCTAATAGGGGAGTCATCCATTAAGAGTCTCCAATTTTTTGCCAGAATTTGCTTTAAACAGTTGGCGTCTAGTGAATAGGGGTAATGAAACTAATACCATAAATAGTTATACCTGTATTGCTAACACTCGTATTCTCTAATTGTACTTCAAAGGTGTTATCAGTGGGTATATCAAGCTCCCTACTGATAGCCAAGATAGGTTTGTACTGGCCCAAACATCTTTTGTAAATTACCTCCTCAGATAGTCCCTCCAGTAAGTCCATGGGGTGTCCACATTTTATAAACATGGTCTTCATAAATTCTATTTCATCTACAAACTCAGTTTCTAGACTTACCATCCTGGCCGCTCTGACAAACTGTCCTTTGATGATCGAGCGTTTTTGGTGAAAAGGGTGTGAGCTGGTGAAGTGGAGAAAACTATTTGAATATGTACTTTTCCTGTGTATCCTAGTTACATATTTTCTAAGAACTAAATATTTCCTTAACATCTAAATAAGGGATAACGTCAGTTCTAAAAGTGTGTGTAAAAACTAAAAAAGATGTTGTTCCATTCAAATAAGTCATTAAATCACCAGCTACAGTCTCATTACGATCTAGTATAATAAACACATCATCCAAATGAGTGTAGAAGCAGATTTTCTCAATATATATGTTTTTAAATATGTAATCATACTCCCACTGCGCCATTACGAGGTTAGCAAAACTACCCCCATGGCTACCCCATTTCTCTGTAAATAATATTCACCCTCATATAATATAAAGTTGTTGGTTAATATAATCTCCAGTAATTAATTAGCTAATTCTACATCAAAGTTAGTGTCTCCCTTCCTTCTCAAAAGTAGGGAAGCCCATCCTACATCTATGTTGTGAGGAATAGAAGTATATAAATCTTTAATGTCTGTTGTTAAAAAAATACAATGCTGCCTAAACTCAAGTGCATTAATATTTTGAAGAAAACTCCAAGAGTCTTTACAAATATGTTTCTTGGTTGTTAGATACTTTTTAAGTATATTGTCAACAACTTTTGCAATAGCATAGATAATTGAATTTCTACCGTCAACTATGGGCCTCAAAGGTGGATCGTAAAGATCTTTGTGCACCTTTGTTATCCCACAGATAGTAGGGACCAAAAAGGTGCAGGCATACTCAAATAGTTTCATAAATCTATGTCTATCCTTGCTTTGATAAGTCATTTAGATACATTTTTATCCACTGATATGCCCTGTTTATTTCATTTAGGGACACCAGCTCATAATTAGGGGGAACCAAAATAGCTTTCATTCTGTTATACTAATCCCCATGGTCCATAAAAACAAGGCCCCCTCCCTTATCTGGTTTCCTAATGTGAACGGATGTATTCTTTAGCACTTTAGACTGTCTAAAAGTTCTTGCTATGTTACACTCAAGTTAGTTCTACCCTTATTATGTTAACTCACTTTAAGGGCTACTCTGATATCCAGTTCACAAACTTTTTCAAATAACAAAAGTAGGGGATGAAAAGGGGGATTATATGTGCTAGCAGTCTTATATGTATTCTCTTGTGCTGATAAATCACCCATCAATACATTCAGGAAGTTACGTCTTAATGCCCATGCCTTCCCCGGTTTGAACGATATGTGTTCCATTACCTTTCTGTTAAAGTTAGAAAGTCCTGAAAGATAAAGCATTTTAATGTGCTGTATGTTTTTAGGGGAAGTTTTGGATACATAAAAAATGTATATTTTTTATGTGTATTTTTTATGTGTGTTTTTATGTGTATTCTTTTATATGTATATTTTTACATTTTCTCTGAAGGTTGATTATGTGTATTTTGAAAATGAGGTATATCATGTGACTTTGGGAGGGCTATTTAAAATGAGGCTCTTATAGGTTCATAGGTTCATAGGTTCATACTAGGCTATCTGCCCAAGGGCATTTATAAGCCTAGCCCATACTTATGTGGCTTTCGCCACCCCTTTAGTTTGAATAAAAACTATGCCTATCATTTTTCTGTGCCTCTGTCAAGCAGTGACACTGAAGTAATCCCTGGGGTATATCTGCGATCTCCCATCCATTGGTCAAGATTCCTCTTGAACAAGGCCAGCGAGGTGCTCTGCCTCACATGTACCGGGATTTTGTTCCACAGCATAGGAGTCTCTGGGTGATGAATCTGTCCTCCAGCACGTTCTATTTATAACCGTGTCAAGGTTTAAGTCTCCGCCCTTGTGGTTCTGAGGGATCTAGATTTTTGAGGTGAAGCATATTCATCAAATCTGGGTTTGACATGGCCTTATATGTCAGGCACAGGTCACCTCTGAGCAAGCGGTATGAGACTGAATAAAGCTGGAGTTCTTTCAGTCGGGCAGCATAAGACATATTTTTGAGACCCTTTATCCTTTTGGTGAGGAACTTTTGGGGCCTTTCAAGCTGCATCAGGTGTCTGGTCAGATACATTCCGAATGGGGCATTGTACTCAATCATAGGTCTAATGAGTGATGAGTACAGAGGGACGATGACCTCCCTTGATCTAGATGTGAATCCCTTCATGATCAGGTGGGCGATATAGAAGGTTTTCCTAACTACTTTAGCAACATGAGTGTCAAACGAAGACTACTGTCAACTTGGGTCCCCAGATCTCTGATGACTTTTTCTGTGCTCAGTGGATTGTCACCTATATGGTAGCTAGGGGTAACCTTGTTTTTCCCGAAGGGTATGACTATGCATTTTTTGGCGTTTAACTTCAGGCCATGGCTCTGGCACCAGTTATCCATTTCTGTGAGGCCCTTCTGGAGGATATCTGTGTCAGATGTGTTTTCGACTATGGCGCCCAGTTTGCAGTCATCTGCAAACTTTGTCAGCCATAACCCTCCTGTGTTTGCTTGTACTTCAGAAAAGTAGATGCCGAACAAGAGTGGACCCAGGACTGAGCCCTGTGGGACACCACTTGTGACAGGCTTTGAGTCTGACATGGCTCCAGCAACTCTGACCCTGTGGGTTCTGTCGCTTAGCCAGTTTGCAACCCATCTTGTGATGTATGGGTTTACATTCAAGCTGATGAGTTTTTCAATGATACCTTTTTATCTGGTGAAGTTTGAGTACTACCTCAAACGAAAAGCACTTAATAAAATCTTTGGTTGCTGCAAGGTGCCATTTATTGACATTTCTTTTGGATTTTATAGGTCAGTTTTTTTTCTTTTCATATTCAATAATGTCATAACCCATTGCTCTCCCCCCTGTTTTTAACTTTGTGCTTGCTGTGATGCACATGGTTAATGAGGTTTACAAGCATTTATTATCAGCGGTGTGACTGCAGCTAGGAGAGAGAGACAGAGGCAGAGAGAGAGAGAGAGAAGTGAGAAAACAACTCCTGAACTCCTATAACCTTACAATTCCACACAGTTCAGAAAGTCATGTACAGGGGTTAGATAAGTATGCTTTCAGTCAACAACGCCTCTAGATCCAGACTCTATTAACCTTGTAGAATTCAGGCTGGCAGTAAAAACTGATCACTGATATCTGACAAAAGTGATATAGTTTATTCAAATGGAATAGGAATAGCAGAATGATGTTTTGGTGTTGTTTCTGTCAATAAATTATATTTTTATTTACTTTTTTCTGTACTTCTATACTACATTTTTTATTATCTAAGATAATACAGCAGGTGTGCATTACTGTTAGAAATTTTGTCTATAACACATGATAAAGTGTATACAGTCTGAAAATGCAATAGTAAGCACTCACCATGAATACAGTGTCCTGTTGAGATTTATCTGTAAGTGAATGCAATGCTAACTGGTAGCTCATGCAGTAGTATTGTTATGTAATGGGAGGGGAGGTGGCATACCTTAAAGGTATACAACATCAAAGGAGTTAGCTAAGCTCATAGGTATCAACATCATTTCAATGAATTTGCCCACCTTTTTGCATCATTGCACTACTAATACACTCTGGGGAGGAATGAACTGTGTGATACAGTAATTAGAATTCTGTCATACTACCTTTTTGCTTTTATTCCATGTGACTGCTGAAGACTTGGGCATGACATATGTGACCTCTAAAGTACCACAAAAACATTCTTAAACCAGGTACCCATTTTTAAATAAGGAGGCACCTAGATGCAGTATTCTTTAAAGATGGTGCTAAGAGATAAAAACTGTGCTGTGATCAATTAAGGATTGTATGTGCAATTTTGGATGAGTCAAACAAGCAAGTATTAATGAACTGAGACAGAGTTTATCAGACGTGATCATCTTTACTTCCTCCCAAATTCCATCCCTTAATCTGTTTTCATGGTCTACCAGCATGTAACACCTTATTTAGGAGATGCAACATAATGTTGACAAAACCTGCTGTACTAGCTCAGTAACCTGAAGAAAGATCTTGGTTGTGAAACACTGCATGTTTGTGGAGTCTTCAGCATAGCCAGAATATTGTCCCAACACTTATGCAAACCTTGCACATATATAATGTGCACACAATACGTGACATTGGCCTCAGAGACCTCATATTTTTGTCCCAATGAGTTCTTAACTTATACCATTACAATTTTTTCATGACACTTTTCAGATTCATTAATGATGGTATCATCAAGACAGCAGTAGACCCTGGGCATCCCTTGAAGAACCTGATTTATTGCTTATTGACAGATAGCTGGGGCAGAAGTTCTCACAGACTCCTTTTACTGTAATGGTAGAGGCCTTTGGATGTGTTGATGGCTAGGAACACCTTGGAATCTTCTTCTACATCCGGCTGAAGATAAGAATTAGTCTTGGTAAAGAATACAGTTTAGATTGCAATATCAGGCTAACTGTAAGCATTTGACCTTGTCTTCCTACTTTAGAATAGCGATGACTGAAGTTGCCATACAACCTAGGCTACTCTAGAAAGTATCTCATCAGTTTTTAGCTGATTGAACTCTAAACCATCAGCCTCCAGCCAGTCCATCTGCTTTGCAAACAGTGGTTAAATAGCATAATGTACTGTGTGTGCCCTGCAAAACTATCATGTTACATTTTCCTTAAGTAAAATTTTACCACTAATATGTTGAAGAGAATCAATTCCACTTTAAAATACTGTGGGAAGAATTTGTCAGTGTCACTTCCAGTTTTCTCTCTCTAGTTCCTGTGTACATTTGTAGAAAGGCAAATTCCCTAACCTCACTGCAGTGTGAAATGACACAATGCAATCTAGGCAATGTGTGATAAAATGCACATATGATCACTGCTGCCAAGGCTCATTTCATGAACTGAATGTTCGATGAGGTACATACCACTCTTATATATGTATATCTATATAGCTATTGATAAATATATATATATATATATATATATATATATATATATATATATGTGTGTGTGTGTGTGTGTGTGTGTGTGTGTGTGTGTGGGAGGGGGGTCCACTTTAGAAGCTCAAAGTTTCAAAACTTCGAACTTTGTATGGTCGAGACCGTAAGATCAAAGTTTTGAAACTTTGAACGATGTAAATGGAGACTGCTGCAAAGTGCAGAATGGGAAATTTACAATTGTTTTTGCTGTAGTGTGATCTTGGAGTTGGTATGTTTAATTAACAGGGGGTGTAGGGGGGCTTGCCCCCCTGTATAAATGTTAAAAAATTGTTTTTATTTTTTTTATTGAAGTTTAGAACTTTCAAAACTTTGATGTTATGGTCTTGACCATATGAAGTTTGAAGTTTTGAAAGTTCAATCTTCCAAAGTAGATCCATATAGATACACACACACACACACACACACACACACACACACACACACACACACACACACACACACACACACACACACACAGTTCTGTACACACATGTACATACACACACATGCATGCACAAACAACTCTTTTTTCAAGAATCACATTGCTAATGTTTTTAATACTTAACTGGCTTATTCATTCCTTTAATTCTGTGGTAGCAAAACGTTGTCATATTCCTAGTCAGGGACATATCATCTATCTAGATGAAGATATCCTTAACAAAGCTATGTTTGTGGGTTTGCCACACACTGGAATCAAGAAGTGAGGAAGAGAACTTCATATTACAGCAGTGATTAGGATTCCTTATTTCAGGCAGAGGAATTAAAACTAGAATTGGAAAGAACAAACTTATCCCCAAGAAGGCCAAATATGCAGTGACAGTACATGTGTCTTAAACCACATCAGTACAGTAAGGTGTATGTGACCACCTGAGGGACTGCTCTTGCCCTGTGCAGTAAAATATCAGCTGAGGAGATGAAATTGGGACTTAAAATCTGATACTCTTTTGCAGACATTGTGAAACATGTACCGGTCATTTTCTGATGGAAATCAATTAAACAGTAAGTTAAGGGATCATGGAAATATGTTATGTGCAAAGTGGTGGCTTCTAAGTCATTATTATCAGTGAGACAGGTCCTAACATCAACCCACAATAATACATTTCCTGGCTTTATTTCCATATCATCACAAAGGAACTATTTGAGCTTCAGTCTGTTACACTTGCCATTGTATGGGTTAGACATTGGCACATTTTTGGAATTATTGCTGGACTTGTTCAACAGGCAATCTGACACAAATCCTGGAGCCAAAAGGGAAATAAGGGCAGCCATGAGAGCTTCATCTTTTGAAATAGGCACAAGCTAGGCAAATTTCATATTTTGCTAAAGAAGAATAATCCTCAAGGACATACTTTTTTCAATTATGTTTTTGCCACTTTTTCAGAAATGGGAACAGCCAATTTATCTGACCAGGCACTGTTACATTAAATCCTGAGCAACTAAACAATGCCACATGGTGGTGGTTCAACTCCATACTTTACAAGAGACAGTGTTTTTGAAAAGGAAATCAGTAATGGGTGACACAGATAATAACCAAGATCCCCCCCCACCATCTGCAAGGGCTTGCATTTTCTGAATATGGTAAGCTATTTTGGTTGGTTTCACTGCAAGAAGTCATCTCTCAACCCACTAAACACAAAGTTGTACATCCCCCAAAAAAATCAAAAATCTCTTCCAAAAATGTATTAGAAACATGATTTAGCTATTTTCTTTTCTTTTTTATTTTTTTGCAGGTGGCAACCACCTAAACTCATCCCCTGTAGTAGACTTCACCCTCTTACTTGTTACTTAAATATACTAACTACACAGCCATACGGCTATGGGGGAAAAGTGAAACCCCATTCAGGCTTTTATATAGTTTGTGCATGAACTGTGATCTTGCACTCAAGTAAAGCAATGAAAGGCACAATCAGGGACAAGTGCCATCAGTGAACTGGAATAAGGGAGATAACGGTCAACCAGTTAGTCATTTACTACACGTACAGTCACCATTTTCTAAGGAGCACTTCCAAATTGAGTTTTGTGACTGATTACGAGCACCACGTTATGAATGCTTGAAGTGCTTAGAGTTGTTGCTTTGAGTACTTCTGCATTGCGTAGGTTAGTTATTATCCACTGATGAGTACACCAGTTATGGAGGAAATAACACCCACGAAAGGAATGAACATGTCCCTGCCTCTGAAAGTGCTTGCATAAATAACCAGAAATGATAGTGAAACATCTGTAACAAGTTACAGGTTAGTATGGTAACCATGCTGATATGAAAACTACCCATAGAAATATGCTTGGTGCTAATGTAGGCCACGAAGTTTAATACTGTGAGTTCATCTTGTCATGGTAATTAAGATTTCAATAGCCAATAAAATTTGTTGCCTCTGCTAGTGAAAGCCCACAATTATTTTTTGTGCCATTTGGCAGCTGTTTAACTACGCAAATGTAACAGTGCTGCCATTATAACAGTAAGTTTGCAGGTTGCAGAGCAGTACAAGAGCAAACATTTTCCTCTGTTTTGTGTTCAACACAAACTGTTAAAATAATTATTATCGTAGCTCTGACACCACAATCACAGGATGCATTTATCTATTCAATATGCATCTTTGCTTGTACGTATGAACTGAAGGCATATTACTTATTCATTGAATTGTAACCATGCCTAATATAGGCCCACATGACCGTACAGCATGGTATCTTTCTAGGACACTACTTAAATATACAAATTCTAAAACTTTTCTTGAAGCAAAAATAACATGAGTATGTTAAAATTTCTTAGAATAAAAAAGCTTGTCTGTAGATTAATTAATCAAGAGTGGTAAGGTCATACATAAATATTTTTAGTTCTGACTAGTTAGTACAAAGGACTAAAGCTCTGAGCTATTAGTGAGCCCAGGGTACAAGACGTGATTCTCCTCACCTTCATTTGCTTAGTGTGTTACTCTGAGCAAGTTATTTAGCCAAACATTGCTCACAGTCACACCTGAGAAGGGACCACTTACCTGGCCAATCGTCTTCTTATTATTATTTTGGCTTTTCCCAGTAAATAGGTAAAATAAAAAAATGGTTCGGTAATGAAATGCATATTGGGCAGATAAAATAGCATATAGGAACTTACTTCACAGACTGAAAAATTAAAATTAGTGTGCCTCTTGGGTGTGCTGGAGGAATAAGATAGTTTCAGAAACATATAGATGAAAACAAGGCAGCTGTTTAAGTTAAAACAAAAAAAAATACCTTTCTAAATTAGCAATATATGCCATAACGCTCAAAATACAGTAAAAAAACTAGCTGCAGTGAATAAGTGGTCTATCTGGAAATATTACATACATTATTTAATATTTAAAAAATCTCACATGTACTTTGGAGGGATGGCTTTTGGAAAGATATGAATGGAAAAGAGCAGCAATTTAGCTTAATGCAAAAGCAAAAAGGCCAAACTGGCTGCTCTAAAAAAGTGAACTATCTAGAAATGTGACATACATATTTTATGTAGAGGAACCACGGTTTTACTTTAGAATAATATTGCGCTAGCATTATTGCAATTTTAAGACAGAAGGGATGGAGATTTTAGGAGGGTGCTCAGAAACCGCAAAGAATACATAAGGATGAGCTCATATTGTTTTATACAGACTTTGCTGCTCAATATAGCCCACACTGCTAGAAACAATAAACTATATTACATGGCTAAGTCTATAATGTTTCCGTCTGTCAAATGCCATAAAAGCCATTCATTCATTATCATTCAAAACTGGAAAAACTGAAAATTTTTAATGCAGAAAAATAGGGCCATTTGCAATGTTATGTCTCAGACTCAGAAAAAAAATATTGCTGCAATCTGAAACAGAACAAGAAGATGCTGGTTTAGAAGTTGAATCAGTCTAAGCATACAGTGGTGACTTTGCCCCCCCCCCAACAAAAATGTGCTCAAAAAACAAAAAGGGAGAACAAAGGCTTATTATAAACCACTGATAAAGATATTAGCCTAAGCTGACAGGTGGTTGACTGGTGATATTACACTTTGCAGGAAGGTTTTTAGGCTAAGAGCCAGAATTCTACAGCTGGAGAGAGAGTAGGCAATAATTCAATCATAACAATAATGGCCTGGTTTTGACAACAATTTTTTATACATATCATTTGTTGTTGTCGTGGTTGTTATGAAGTTGTGTTAATCATTTATATTCTTTCCAAACTGATCTTCTCAGGCATCCACCGTAAACGGATTTTATAATGATGGGCATTCAAGTTTTGAAATTGTGAATTAATCAAATCAGTAAATTAGTTATGTAATGCATATAGAAAGTACAGAATCTGCAGTCAAGTCTACTGAATCAGTTATTTAAGAATGTGTTATTTCATTAATTCTACATTAATTACAACATGCTATAAAATCAGAAAAGCACAGACTGCATGGAATAGTTAATAGAGCTGATTAAGATAAGACTGCAAAAATGGTAATATTTGAGATAATGCTTGCCTGTCAGGACAAATCAGGCACTGTTATTGCTATAGATGGTTTCATGAAATATGCTAAACCAGCAGTGATTGAAGATGTATTTTAGCAAATCTCAGGATTTGATGCTCTACTATTAATAACTGAATATATGGCCTATCAGATAAAGACTTGTAAATGCTTAGCAACCATTTACATTTTACAATGATTATATCTGATATTGCATGCACTAAAATACCCAAGCAAGCAGTTCAAAAATAAACAAATAAGCAAGTGCGTAAATATATACATACACAAATTCAAAAATACATAAATTGACAAATAAAAATAGACATAAAAATAAAGCTAGATAGAATTCTGTTTTATAAAGGGAGGTCTTGTGGTGGTGCTGCGGTAGTGTTGTTGCCTCACAGTAAGACGCTGTCCGGTTCGATTCACAGCTAGAACGTCTTCTGCGTGGAGACATGCGTGAATGGGCATACCTTTGTTGAAGGTTGTGCATCAGGGCTGGTAACTCGGCACGTAAAAATCAACTACCATTCATTAGCAGACCAGAGTTCTGCTGTGGCGACCCCTAACCGGGAAAAACCGAAAGACACAAACAAACATTAGATATGTTGGCTTTTACTTGTTCCTTCTGAAACTATGAGCTTGACTTTCACAAAGAAATGTGTTGCAGTCCATTAGTTTGGACTGAGAAAAGTTAAATAGTGAGCATATGCTTAAAATTAGCTATTAAAATATATAAAAAAATTCTTAGATTATCTGATAAACTTATACTCAAGGTTACAGTGTCCCACAGTTACTTTGATGACTCTCTCTTCTCCTTCAATGTAGCCAAACAGTGGAACCTATTACCCAAGAATATTTTAAAAAACACAGCTCATCATAGCTTCAAAAAACTCCTAAAGGAATACCTTACTCAACAAGGGCTATGCTGCTGTAATACTCCTGGCTAGTTTCTCATGCCTTCAATCAAATGTTTTCTATTCTGCTATCTTCTTGTCTTACTTCTACCGAATGAAAATACCACAATGGTTTTTAGCTATATATCTAATGAGTTTCATTTTACTGTCTGTAATAAGGCTTAAGAAATGTAATGTTTTCTGTTTTACATTCACCTTTTTGTAAATTGTGATTGTTGGCAGCAGTCAAACATTTTGTGTATTGTTTGTAATCTTTTTATATTATTGTTATGGATGTTATCTCTGGGTGGCCATGGTGGTGCAGCAGTTAGCGTTGCTGCCTTACAGCAAGAGGTTCTCTGGTTTGATCTTCGGCTGGGGTGCCTTCTGTGTGGAGTCTGCATGTGGTCGTGTGGGTTTCCTCTGGGTGCTCTGGTTTTCTCTCACATCCCAAAGACATGCTGTAGGTGGACTAGACACTCTAAATTGGCCTTAGGCATGAGTGTGTGTATGCATTCTGTGGAAAGTTGAGTGTTGGGCTGGCACCTTGACACTGTAAAGCTCCACTGCCAATCAATGAGCAGACAGGTGATCAGCTGTGGCGACCCCTAAATGGGAAAAGCAGGAAGAAGAAATTATGGAGTTTATCTCCCTGGGTCACTGCTGAAAATGGGCTAGTTGCTTAGCTGGACTCTACCCAATTAACAAATATAAAATAAAATAAATAAAAGGCTTCACTGTGGTAGGGTGCATGTTTTGGTAGGAAGCCTTATGATAAAGTAGGCAGTCATAGTAGAGATAACAGAAACTCAGCAAACATATAATTATAAAATGCAAAAAAAAGACAGAAATAAACATTGAAAAATAAATGAGAATATAAAGACTGATGCACTCTTCACACATTACTTGTATTAAATGTTAAACTAGTTATTTATGTTTAACTGATAAAACAAGTTTGTTGAATAAGCACAATTCGAGATGATGTGTGACTGAATAGTATAAAACAAAGAGAAGTACTTTTTTATATAATGGGAGAAATACCCGTCACCACCAATATGTTGTGTTGTTGTTGTTGTGTCTTTTGGCTTTTCCCGGTTAGTGTTCACCACAGTAGAACTCTGGTCCGCTAATAATTGGCAGTAGATTTTTACGTGCTGAGTTGCCAGCTCTGACGCACAACCTTTAATGAAGGTACGCCCATTCATGCATGTCTCCACACAGAAGATGCTCTAGCTGAGAATCGAACAGGACAACGTCTTACTGTGAGGCGACAACGCTACTGCAGCACCACCACCACACTAGTCACCACCAATATACTTCCCATAAAAGTGCTGTTACAAAATCATGCATGACAAATTGTTCCTTACAAAAAGCATGTGATCTAAGTTTTACAACTCCAAAAACTGTGTTGAATTGCAGGAGTATAGTAAAAGTCAAAATATGTTGTAATATTCGTAAAGGGCTTTGCACCCCCCTCCCTTTCCTGTGAAATACACTTATTAACAATGTAATCAATTTACTTGTATTAAGGTAAAATACTCCATGGTACCAGATCGTTTGACTATTCTAAGGATAATAAGATTTAACTTAGCAATCTATGCATTGTTAAAGTGACCTGCTACTTGCATAATTTAACTGTCTAAGTTGCATTATAATTGTAAGATAAGAGATGCTCACTATTTTGTATGTAAAGTTTTGTAGGAAATGGAACGCAGAGGCCCACTAACAAAGGGGTGTCAAAACACGGATAAATATTTCAGTCATATGATTCAGACTATATTAAAGTCAGTGCCGGGAACCACAGCTTTCTAATGAGAGATACATTCAAATGTATGAGATGGTATCATCTAGACTGAAAGTACAAGTAACTACATGGAAATGGGATAGAAGTGGCAGCCTTAAATCACAAATCACCGAACAAAGAGCAGCAGTTCATAAATAGGGATGAACAGTACAGAAAATAGTGAGATGCCAACAAACTGCATGGGGCAGAATCTGAAAAAATAGACATGATTTTATGCTATGACATAATCACTTTGCAAAAGCAAAATAAGACAAGAAATTCCAAGATATATGGAGAGAGAGAAAGAGATAGAGAGAGAGAGAGAAGGAAAGAGATAGATAGATAGAGAGAGAGAGAGAGAGAGAGAGAGAAAGAGATAGAGAGAGAGAGAGAGAGAGAGAGAGAGAGAGAGAGAGAGAGAGAGAGAGAGAGAGAGAAAGAGAGAGAGAGAGAGAGAGAGAGAGAGAGAGAGAGAGAGAGAGGCAAGACGTTTGCTATAGAACAAATGACACAGAAGATGAGTGTATCACACAGGGAGACAGTACTGAGTCTGAATCAAAATAAGTGCTGGTTATTAAAAGCAGGCTGTGTTGATCCTAGATTGTGCGGTTCTAATCTGCATTGCTAGTCTAAAGCATTTTCATCGTGAAACTGCTACATTTCCTTCTTCTATGAAACTTTATATTTTTGCTTTGGGTTTATGAAGGTGTCTACATTTTAGTGAATCATTCAATTAAAAAGTTTTCACTGATAAACATCATTTTAATTGTTTCTTAGTATTCTTATGATTTACAAGATCTGTTTCTTCCACATTGACTGTGTTGGGATATGGTTGCTCTGATAGCTTTGCAGAACATAATACATGCTGAAAATGTCCCCTTCTTTCTATATTTACCATTTTGAGGTGTGGATCTCCTGATAGCTTTGCAGAATGTAATGCATGCATTATGTAATTATTAAAAAGTAGGGCAAAAGTAGAATCTAACTCATTGAAAGAAGACTTGATAGCCATTTGCTGTATCCAGTTTCTTGTAATGGCAACACAAACTGGGGTAAACAGTCATAGTGGTGTTATGAAATGGGCCATGACATGCCAAACACTTTCATGACCCCAGTTAATAATGGCCATCTCAATCAATCTAACACAGTGATTATATGTTCTAAAATATATTGTCACCTGTACACAGTGAAATTGCAAAATTCATATGCAGTCACATACTTTCAAAAACTCACTGATTTTAAACACTACATATCTTCTGCTTCAAATATTTAAACAGAAATGGCATTTTTAGAATAGTCTTCTATTTAGATGTAACAGTTAAATTTCATATCAGATGCCTCCCACACTGTAGGAGTAGCAGATACAAATTCTTTAGAAAATGCAGACAAGCTCTATGGAATCTTGCATTCTATATGGTTATAATTAGAGCATCTTTGATTGCAGTGTGACTTGTAGCGAACACTATATTATTTCATTGGAAAATACATTAGTATGCAACACCAGAAACCCTAACAAGGAAAGAATGCAAAAAAGACATTACAAATTACTTGAGCTTGATAAAATTCATAGCTGTCCACTTACAATTGTTAAATAAAGGGGTGACACTAGTTTGGATGTAATCAGATATGAAAGCATTAATAATGAATGCTTAAACAACAGGAAAATGTGTTTCCTTTATCTGGTCTCCTTGCATAGCTGCTTATTAGGGCAGCACAGTAGTGCAGTGTTTAGCGTAGTCACCTCACAGCAAGAGGTTCTCTGGTTCAGTTCTCAGCTGAAGTGCCTTCTGTGTGGAGTCTGCATGTCCTCCCTGTTTTCATGTAGGTTTTCTCCTGGTGCTCTGGATTCCTCACACATTCCAAAGACATGTATCTGGAGTGTTTCTCCCAAGGTCTTTGCTGAAAATGGGCTCTGTTCCAGTCGAACTTTCCTGGTAAACAAATGTTAAGTAAATACAATTATCACGCTTCCCACAATGTGTCTTGAGCTCAGCTGTTCCTCTGCATCAGTACAGAGGTGAGAGTCAGCCAGAAGGGCCATGGTCCTGCCAACCACGAACTGTTTGTTCTCTTGCTGGCAAATGGGCAATTGAATATATTTTGATAAGATCCTAACCCTACCCTGGTAGCTAACTTGAACACATGCAGCAGTGCAGGGTATTCTGTGCATATCAACACCACCAACCCAGGCACCAAACAAAATACCAGTCATTCTAAAGTAGCAGCAACTCACACTGCAGCAAAGTCACAAAGAAGCCAGACAAGAAAAACGCACCAAAAAGGCACCAGATGAATCAAAGGTTTATTAAATCCAACAAAGATAATGAAACAGTTAAGCGCTTTCATCCCAAAAAGATGGGATTTCTTCAAAGCTCGACAATGTTAACACAACATCATTAAAATATTACCCAGCAATCTGCAGTAATACAAATAAACCAATTATTACCAGGGTAGGGTTAGGATCTTATCAAAATATACTCAGTTGCCCATTTGCCAGCAAGAGAACAAACAGCTCATGGTTGGCTCACTCGAGGCACTCCTTAAAATGGAGAACATCGACATCTGTGCAGTGACAGAGACCTGGTTCAAAGCACCAGAGGGCACCCCTGCATTACCAGGCTATAATTCATACCACACCTTTTGGCCACCTAACCCGGAACGAAGCACTAAAGGTGGAGGTGTGTCCATATTCATTAAGGATATCCACACCTCCAGGCTAGCTGCACAGCATAATGCATCCGAGATTATCCAAGTGCAACTAACTCTGGGCAAGATCGCAATCCAAATTGTAGTTTGCTACAGACCCCCCACCATGTCCCAGGATTCCCACTCCTCATTTCTTGATACACTGGAAAGTATTAGGGTACAACATAACACCCTAATAATGGGCGATTTCAACTACCCCACCATTAACTATGAAAACTACTTATGTGCCAACTCTTTTGCTCGTTTTCTGGAATTCATGAATTCCAATGCCTTGGATCAACTTATTCACACCCCCACCAGGGGCAGCAATATCTTAGACCTGGTCATTACCAACATGGGCAACCATGTCATCCCTGTTCCAAAGGTGGAGGTGTGTCAGAGGTCAATTCCTCGTTGGTCAGATCCGACCACAAGCTAATCACCCTAGACATCCACATCCTGCCCCCACCCCCAGTTAGGGAAACCACTGTAAAAAACTTCTCCAAAGCCAACTTCACACTTCTTAAGACAGAAGTGGTAAACTTCATGACACCCATGCAGACAGACACTAGAGGTACGACTGCTGGATCCTACACAAATGCACTTTATAAGCACTTACACAAGTGCGTGGATCATGCTATCCCTAATAGAACCAAGATGGCATCCTCCAAAAAAAAAGGAAGCCAATCTGGTGGTACTCTGCCATAAACAAACTCTACAACAGAAGAAAGAAACTGTTGCAAAAAAGAGTAAAATCCCATGACTGGAGAAACTCCCTGGTCAACCTCAGTAAGAAGCTGAGATCCCTCATAAAATCCTCCAAAGCTAGTTACGAAAACAAAATTGCCACTGACTCTAAAGACAACCACAAAGCATTCTATAGCTATGTCAAGAATCTCAATGGCAACACTCAGATCTGCTCTGAGTTATAGCACAATGACACTAAATATACAGAACCAACTGATATTGCCAACATCCTAGCAGATAGGTTCAGTGCTAACTTTACCCCCCTCTCATCCCCTAGAGGGCCCATCTCTATACCAGAAGAATGCAAAATTCCTGTAATCATGGCTGCACAGGTAAAAAACACACTCTCCAAAGTCAGGAACACAGCATCCACGGGACCTGACAATATCCCAGGCTGCGTTCTACATGAACTACAGAATGAACTGGCACCCTACCTAAGTACCATGTTTAATCATAGCCTCACCTCAGGCTTTATGCCCACTGAATGGTGCACTGTGACGGTTATCCCACTCCATAAAGAGGGAGCCACGACGGACCCCGGGAACTACCTCCCCATTAGCCTGACGAGCCTGGTCTGCAAGGCCATGGGACGTATCATCATGGTACTCATAAACAAAGACATTGGTAATCTCCAAACTCTGTAACCTACTCAGTTTGGGTTTGTAAAAGGCAGATCATGTCTCCTAAACCTGACTGACTTCTTTGAAGCAGTCACCAAAGCCATAGATGAGGTTAACGTGGTTCACAGCTTATCTAGATCTCGCCAAGGCTTTCTACACCATCCCCCACTCTGGAATTATAGATAAGATCACTAAACTAGGCATAAATCCCTATGTCACAAGATGGGTTGCCAAATGGCTCACAGACAGAACCCACACTGTGAAAGTAGCAGACTCCAAATCTGACTTCAGACCAGTGACAAGTGGAGTACCACAGGGTTCAGTCCTGGGTCCTCTCCTCTTTGGTATCTACTTCTCTGAAGTACAGGCTAACACAGAATGTCTTTGGCTAACAAACTTTGCAGATGACTGCAATCTAGGAGCCATAATCAAAATTCCTAATGATGCAGACATACTACAAAAGGGCCTCACTGAGAGAGATGCCTGGTGTCAAAGCCATGGCCTGAAGCTCAATACCAAAAAGTGTATTGTCATCCTCTTTTGTAAAAACTCTGTACCCATGAACTACTACATAGCTGGTAGTCTACTTAATGCCGAAAATGTGATAAGATACCTTGGGACACAGGTAGACAGTAGTCTCTCCTTTGATAATCACATCACCACAGTGGTCAGGAAATCCTTCAATGTGGCTCACCTCATCACAAAAGGTTTCTCATCCAGAAAAAAAGAGGTCATTGTTCCCCTCTACTTATCACTCATTAGACCCATTATAGAGTACAACACCCCTTTTGGTATGTACCTCACAAGACATCTACAACAACTGGAAAGGCCACAGAAATACCTCACAAAGAGGATTACTGGCCTCAAACAGATGCCCTATGCAGACTGTCTCAAAAAACTCCAGCTTTACTCCGTCGCATATCGCCTACTCAGAGGCGATCTCTGCCTAGCATACAAAGCTATGTCAAGCCCAGAGCTGTTGGACATGCTCCACTTAAACATATCTCAATCCCTCCGAGCTACACACTCTAGGGACCTAAACCTTGTCACCACAATAAACAGAACATGCTGGAGGGATAGATTATTGTCCCAGAGACTTCCCATACTCTGGAACAGACTACTTATCTATGTCAAACAGAGTTCCTTATTAGCACTCTTCAAGAAAAATCTTGATGATTGGATGGGAAATAGGAAATTCACCCCAGGATCACTTCTGTGGCTTTGCTCGACAGGAGCACAGGAAAATAATTTTCTTGGGTGGCGAAAGCCAGGGTACCTTTTTGGCTAGGCTTATAAATGCCCTAGGGCTAATAGCCTAGTACCTACCTATGAACCGATGAACAAACAGGTTTGAAATTAAAGAGACAAACCCTCTTGATGCCAGTAATAATCACAACCCTAAGACATTAAACTGCATACTTCACTAAACCAATTTAAATTAGTCTAAAATTGTTTTAAAAAAACACAAATAAATCTAAGAACATGTTAGTCTTTACTTTTAAAAAAAAATTAAAACTTTAGAACAACTGGTATTGTGTGCATATGCATGCTTCCACCAGCTTGCTGAGAGGTCTACATTCACCAGCTTCATAACAGCAGGTTTATGTGCCCAGTTCTGGGTAGTCAAATGTCATACAAGCCTCTGCTTGCAAGGTGATGATCTGCTGACTAGAAATATCACTTTATGCTCCAGGCATAAAGCACCAAAATCACAGGCCCCATGAAGTGGTAACTACCCACATCAAGCTAATCTGCCAACCTGGGGAACCTGAAACTCTATATGAAAAGATGCTGATCCCTTTCAAAAGTTTGTAAACTAGCAGAAGCTCTTAACAAATCTGAGAAAGAAATTCAACTTTAGTCTGTTTTCTTCAAAGAAGGCTTATACAAATTAATGTTTTCATCTTCTAGACTTCATCATATCCCTTTGGCTTTTATAACCCCAGGCATGGGAGAACCAGTTGAGTCCACTCAGTTCCATTTTTCCCACCCAGCTCTTCCAGAACCGGAGCCACTAGTTGAAGTAGGGATGTCTTGGATACCCCTCAACTGTACAGATGTTTGCAGAATGTTCAGATTTTTACCTCATATTTTTGGTCTGTTTTTTTCATAAAATTGTTGTTTTCTGGCAAATTAATGGCAAATCGTTAAAAACTGAAGTTAGAAAATAATGAAGGATATTTGATTTTCAGATTTCATACCCTTTAGAAAATGTATGCTAATGTACAACCTGTTATTCTATCAACTTTCTAAGTTTGTAACTGCAATATTTAAAAATTGTTCCTATTTTTGGGCCTTTGTCCCACTTTTATTTATGGCTCTGTCCAGATTTCTTGTTCTAAGAGGTTGAGAGGTATGTGTCATGGTCATAGCCAGGGATTTTTGTGCTATACAATTGAGAAAGTAACAGTAAAAAAAAAATCAGAATAAATTAATGTGTTATGAAAAAATATGTTGTTTGCTGCCATTGAATATTATAAAACCGTCTACTGTCATTTGGTCAAGCCACATTTTTGCAAGTAAAGATTTAAACAGTGTACTTTATATGCAAATCTTGATAAGATGGCAGATATGACCTAGAAGAACATTAGCTATGTAAATTCTCCAGTAATCTGTGGCCTAATTCATTTGATAAGAAGCTGCCTGAGGTTTGGCATTACAATCTCACAAATGCTACAAAGAAAAGTAAAAACATTTGAAATAATGCCATAAATATTACAAATAATACTGTTTCGTTTAATTTCATAAGAAGCTACCTGAGGTTTGGCATTACAATCTTTCAAATGTTACAATGAAATTAAAAAAAAAAAAACATTTCAAATAATAGTGCCCTGAATATAACAAATAACATTGTTTAGTTTCTTATAGAAGAAGTAATTGTTTATTAGGAGGTGCTATACAGACTAAATACAGTGTTCATATATTTCTAAAAGTGGATTCACAAACTTTTTCTGTTGCCTCATTTGCTCATTTTAACAGTATTTGCAAATGGATTAATAGGTGCTACCACTAAATTGCGTGGGTAATTCTTCAAATTAACATCTTCCACTATTAAAAAAAACTCAGACTTATTTATCAGTGTTCATCTGTGTGTGAAGTACAATGAAGGGCAATCATTGTCAGCAAACCACTGCGAGATGGGATAAGTTAGATATACTTCAGTTAATAATGCTAGTTAAATGATAGTCAAATGCTGAATGTTTAATAAAATATGACAAATTATGAAGATATAGTTAGTGTATTTCAAGTGAGAGAAAAAAATATATACTGTAACCAAAAAAGCATTTCAACATGTGTTTCAATTCACCTATGGCATATATACATTACAGACTACTGAGCTACTAAGTCTATGTGTGTGTTTATACATATCTACATATGTGAGTTTGTGTACATATATATATATATATATATATATATATATATATATATATATATATAATATATATATATATATATATATATATATATATATATATAGATATATATATATATATATAATCTATCTATATAAATATATATATATATATATATACACACACACACACACACACACACACACACACACACACACGCACATAGACACTTACTCATAAATCAAACAGAAACACACAATATGTAAGAAAAGTATATCTGTAACAGAAACTCTGCTTCTGAGTACTGCTTTGTTTTGAAATTAACTGCATAATAGCTGGTGCAAAAGTGTCCTCTTCTCTAAAAAATGAAATGGTTTTAAATAGGCAGATGTTAAAGACAGATAACAACCCAGATTTTGTGGTACTGTAATTTAACATGCAGTCTTTGTTAATTAGATAATCAGATAAGCATATTTTATAATAAATTGTAATTTGCTTCCCTTGTCACAAGCATATATGTCAGGCACCCACAGCCCAATGTACAATGGGTAACCCTTTGATTTTATTGCAGATCTAGCCACAGGAAACATGCATACTTGGATCAAATGAGATAAACAGAAGAGTCTTCCCCTTTTCTGAAATCACCTTCATGCAGTACCACGTCCCCAGGAAAATAGGCTTTACAATTTACATAATGCTGCAGCAGCCATGGTAAAAGTGGTTTGCTACATTTTTTGGAACAGGTTATGAACTTTAAGGTTTAACCACAGATCAGTTATTATCTAAACAGGAAAGATGAGACTCAAGATATTTCCTAATCCTTGTGCAGATTGCATATGGACACAGAACAATTAAAATTGACAGTTTTATTAGCCATATTATGTTACTCACCTTTTGCATTTATTAACGGAATATGGCATTTAACCCTAACTGGAATATTATCAGCCTCTCTGTATAGGAATTCAGTCAAAATAACCAAAGCTTTAACACACTAGTACAAAAAAGGCTATAGATGTCATTAAAACAAAATACAAAACTTGCTAGAATAGTTTACTGCAATTAATGAAATGAAGATTTTAAGAAAAATAACCAAAAATGCCATAAGTCCATACTGATTTTAGAAGTAAAAAATATTATATATTAGCTGTAGAAAATTTTGTATTTGTATTAGTTATTACATTTGTATTTAAACTTGTATTTGTATTAGTTACTTTTACTAATGTAAACCTCTTAATTAGTTATGATTTTTATCTTAACATCAATTTATTATTGTATTATAATGTATTTGTATTAGTTACTTTTACTAATGTAAACCTCTTAATTAGTTATGATTTTTATCTTAACATCAATTTATGAAGTAAACAGCTGAATGAATTATGAAAGCTGTTAGTTAAGTAAAAATGATACAATTTGTGCACACCGCCGTATGGAAATAAACAATAAATATGAACATTCTTAACCTAATACATATATTTTTCACTTTGGGTTTTTATTTTGCCATACTTTAGGGAAAGTCACTTACAGGTCTCAACTCAAGTGACATTATTAGTACTTGATTTGTAATTCTAACAAATTACTGAAAGAAGATAAAAAGGCTGGAAACAGCTTGATATAGGCTATGAGAATAAGGAATACTAGCATACGTGTAATTAGAACATTTTTCCTTTTATTCCTTTCAAAACAAAAAAAACATAAAAAATGCATAGTAACTTAAAAATAGTCTCTTTTTGCTGATGAGGAATGAGTTCTTAATTAAATGCCTTCCACATTTGTGTTTTGTATTTGTATTGCATGGACATTTTTTCAGCATCTTTGCAACACTGTCACACTATAAGCCATTATTCTATTTGCTGTCATAATTATTAATATATTATATTATATATATAGCACATATTCTGCCCGTCTTAACATCTATACAATGCATAATTATATTCAGTGTTAGGTCACCCTCAGAGATTTTAACTAAGTATTGCCATCTAACCTTCTTGATAGGCATTTGTAATAAATAAATATTTCATGCAACATTGATCAAGAGTTAACTTATTATAATACAGGAATAAATGCAAGAGCCCTTTAACAATCCTAAGTGTGATTTGTTCACAATTTCCGAGAACTGTGTTTCTGAAGGTATCATTTCTTTTTAGCATAGTACTGTATATGAGGGTCCTGTTTTGTTGACTTTTTCAGTAGTGTTGATCTTGTGAAAGGAATGCTTTTATCACTTGGTTTCTTCATCAGGGTACCCACTTTCTGTATTGAATCCAAAAGTTTTTTTTTTTGTTATAAAAGAAAAGTGTTTAAGCCTAGGAAGTATGGTATTGTCTGCGGCTGGCTTGGTATCTATGTTTTTATGATGTGGGTCAGGTCTCTTATCAGTACAGAAAAGAATGAGAGATCACTTTCACATCTTGCATGTACTATTGTTTTTTTCCCTTCTGTACATGTATGATGTTAGAGACAGAATATAAATGTAGCAGGGGTGTGGCCCCTCCACTAACCCCTTCCATACAGAGGGACCAGGGCAGCTTGCCTCTACAAAAAATGCAACTTGTCATTTTTTCCATCGGAGGATTATTACATTCATCCAGTGTACTGGGGTCTTTGATGAATAGTAACTTTGATAGGATTGTTTCTTGATAAATGGTGACAGAATAAGATGGGAGGCCTTTCAGAATATATAGAGAGCTTCAGGGTTAGCTGTCTAAGGACTAGCATAGTAGTTTGTTGAGGGGAAAGAAAACAGGACTTCCCAACTTCCAATCAAATCTCAGTACACTAAACAACAGATCAGTGAACAAATTATATTGGACATCCTTATCCATGACTCTCCCAGATATCTCCAGCAGAACATATACAGTAACATCATGCAAGTCATCAAGGTTGCACCAGAGAGTCTCCACACATGTAGGTTAAGGAAGAGGTTTGCAGCTGCAGCTAGCAAGCTGCATGTTGGTATGTAGGTTAAGGAAGAGGTTTGCAGCTGCAGCTAGCAAGCTGCATGTTGGTATAGTAGATGTGGATGCTGTAACAGATTGTAGTAGCTTGTGTCAGTAGTTTGGATCCTGCAACGCTCTACATTTTTTTTCCATTTTTGTGAGCAAATGGAGCTGTGTTTCCATTCAACAATATGATCACAGTGCTAGGACAACACTTTAATTCTGACTTTGTGGCTGACTTTTGTGCTTGACTCAGGCTTTATGGTTCCCAGATTCAGCCCTTTGACTTTGTGCTGCTTGAGATGTTTATTTATGTAATTATTTACTTTTAGTTTTGCTTCAAGTTGCTTTCAACATCATATGTTCACTTATTCGATTTATGTCCTGTGAATCTGTCAGAAGTTGGGATACTGAAAAACAGAGACCTTTTGAGTTTGAGAAGTTTTATTTCTTGAATTCATTACACACATTTACTTTAAGTTTATGTGTGTGTGTGTGTGTGTGTGTGTGTCTGCATGTGTTAATTGTTAATGAATTATTTACATTACCTAATACCAGCACTTTATTACTTTGGATTAACCAATTGTTTGTAGTTGGGAATTCATTTTCAAATTAATTTGACAGTGCATATAATGATGCGGTTTACAGCATACTAAAGCTAACATAACCTCCACCTCCCAGGACACAATAACCTCACAATATCCCTTATTAAAATTAATTTCTGACCTTTACTTGCCTGATATATCGTAGAAGTAGTGAGCCAAATCAACACTACTTCCTCTGTTGTGAAAACATACTGCCAGTTTCAGAACACAGCATTGATTAAGCTACATGGCTTTTAAATGAGCATATTTTTTTCACTTTTTACATTTTTATGGATACATTCAGGAGAAAAAAAACAAACCACACCAGTTGTAGACATGCATGTGTAGGTCTTTTTTAAGATAGTAACTGTACAGCATAAAAAGATCGCTTGGCTACACATTAAAAACATAGAGCTTACAACCAAGTCTGATGTCCATAAAACTAAGGGTGCCTCCAAAATATCCCAATCATTATCAAAACCAAAGTGTAAAAAGTTGAAAAAAAAAACATTCAGTAAAAACTGCAAGAAATACCCAGCCAAACTTCACTGTGTAATACATGAAACCTCCTGTAGCTGAGGCCCATGTGATATATGCAAATGACTTACTAAAGACGTGTCAACGTTTCAGGTACATGGCTTTGGAATGTCCTTGACTTATAAGTTTTTACTTTTTAACTCTTTATGGGATGGCCTTAGCCAATAAAGCCAAACCCTATTTGCTTTAGACATCGATGCCCATGCTTCAGCCTTTTCATGACCTCATAAATACAGTATAAGTGGACTGGGCTGGCTGCACTTTAAAAACACAAAGCTTAGAATCAAGCCTAATGTCCATGAACTGCAAGAAATACCTGACTCAGCTAGATTCTTCACTATGTAATGCCTTAAATCTCCTGCAGTAGAGGGCCATGTGATATATGCAAATGACCCCTTAAGGACACACCAGTGTTTTGACTACATAGCTTCTGAATGCCCATGACATTTTGCCTTTATACTTTTTAGTTCTTTATGTCTACACTTAAGCCCATAAAACTAAACCCCAGTAGCTGTAGACATGCATCTTTTTATGACCTCACCAGTACAGCACAAATGAATTGAAAACACTACAAAGTTGATTCATAAGTCATAGCAGTTGAATCAGCCTAAGAGTGCTGCAAAGACTGCCAATCTGTCAGACCTCTTCTGACACGACCAGTGATTTTGCTTCTGACTCTGGAATGACAGCCTGAAACATGCAGAACTGAAAGTTATAGCTAACACATTCAATCTTCCTCCTTCACTCAGAGCCATCTCTAACCCCACATCATTTAAAAAATCCCTTAAACTCCATCTCTCCTCACATTGTCTATGCACCTTCACCCCTACTGACAACCTCAAAACCTGACCCCTCTCTGAATCTTTACTCTTCTTTACTACAATTCACTTCATAACTAACCTTTCTTCTCTATTTCTCAATCTTACCTATTATACTTTGCTGCTTACTTACCTGTGCTATCCCTGTCCTAAGCCTTCTGTCACCTTCTTTACCCCTTAAACTAACTGCTTCCTAACTCTATCACTCTTACTTATGCAGCTAAACCTCTCATAATAACCAACATATCACAATAGTAGACAATTCTTTACTGTTGTTGCCAAATTTATACAATGTCATTATCAACGCTATTTTATGTCAGCATTATCTTATGTTAATATGCTTCTACTGTCTTATATACTCTGTACTGTTTGTGCAATAATTTCTCTGTATGTACTTAAATGTGGAACTTTTCTCCCCAGGCCACCACTGAAAATGGGCTCATCTCAGGCTCAGTGGATGTTCCAGGTAAACAAATGCAATAAATAAATAAATAAATAAATAAATATGCTTGGCAGACAAAGACAAGATGATCCTAAAACAAGGTAAGACCAGCTTCCATAACAGAATTTGCACTGCTTGCAGTCTGGCCAACCTCTTTGTTAGTATGTGTACCCCTGCCTCAGTGTCCAAACAGCAACCTACTCTCCTATTAATCAACCCAGTCTGCTAGAGCACTGCTGCCTCCCAAATTGGCATTACCTCCAAAAATGTAACATTCTTCCTCTTTCCTACTGACCATTGCTCTGGCTACTCTACCACACACTCTTTCTATATAAAACAGGCTCCCATTCCTAAACCTCCTACTGCATCTGTGTATAATTGTAAACCATCAGAATATACTCAGTCATCTTTCCATTTTGCGACAGAATTAAAGAGGACAAAACTCCTTTCATATTACCAAATCTTCTTTAACCATCTTAGTCACCCTTACACTGTGATGTTTCTTCTTTCTCCCTCTCAATATATTTGCCTGTGATCTGTTAAAGTGCCTACTTAGTTCTGTCACTCTAGAAGAAAACTTCAGTTGTCACAAAAACTCCAGATCCTAGTCAAATGGGGCCCTAAGCAGGGTAATGGATCAGGCCCCCCCCAGCCATACAACATCTTATTATTTATCTGTCTCTTCCAAATTACCATACAACACTGGTGAAACCTGTCAGTATGCATATTTTCTTCATGTTTACAATGGTTACAAATATTTGGATTTAATTTACAACTTCCTCTTCAAATTTTATAACAAAACCCTGACAGTCATTTTTAAACAAAACATTCACAGATTGAAAACAGATTTTATGTGAGCAACAGTAAACTTCTCTTCCCGTGAAACTCACATTTAATGAAAATACATCTGACATCTCATTAAAGTACAACAGACACGCTGAGATTCAGAGTCAAATAACATATAGTGAGGCACTAATTATTGGATATGTAAAGGATGCAGGAATGCAAATGACAAGTATGTAACAGATTTGCCCAATGGGCAGATGTGTTTCTTTCTAAGTGAAGCCCAGGAGTACTGACTGGTGAAGTTACATGATCACACAGTAGACAAATGAACACCAAAGGAATCAAACCCTGCACTAAAGAAGGCAGCTCATTAACAGCTCATATCCTTACTCTTCTGCACCAAGTGCCAGGCAAACTGTTATACCCCAAAATAGTGCATTTCATACCCAGAAGTTTGCAAAAAACGAGCTAATTTAAAAATGCATTCATAGTTAAAATAGTAACTGAACTCGTGGACTTCATGATGTCCAGTTTATTCACAACCATGTAAATGCACTCAGGCAAATAATAAACACACTATCAACAGCTAACAAAACAAGGAAACTAAGGATGTGCCTAAAAACATGGGTCATATAACAATGCTCCTGTTTACAACTATCTATTCATTCATTTATATCATAACTACTCTGGGATATATTAATCAAACTTTTATATGTTCCCTTACACGACTATTGGTTACGTTCACCTGTATGACTGCACATCTCAGATATCTGCTAGAGATCAAATTAATGAATAAATTCATATTGAATTGGATGATGCAGTGGTGCAGCAGTTGCATTGTCACTTCATAGCAAGAGGTTCTCTAGTTTGATTCTCAGATGGGGCGCCTTCTGTGTGGAGTCTGCATGTCTTCCCCTGTGTCTGTGAGGGTTTCCTCCGGGTGCTCCTGTTTCCTCCCACGTTACAAAGATATGCATCTAGAGCATTTCTTCCCGGGTCTCTGCTGAAAATTGGCTTTGTCGCAAGTCAGACTTTCCTGGTAAATAAATGTTAAATAAAATAATAAATAACTAGTGGCCCAGAAATGTGTATCATGTCACTGCTTGCAGGACCATGCTTTGCAAAGAAGTTGAAACGGCAGTTCCTCTCTGCCTTTTCAGCTTCTTAGCACAAAAATCAGGGATGAAAACTCAAAACTTGGTGTCTGCATGTCCTACCCGCGGTTGGGTAGCGTTCAAAAGACATGCGTGCGTAAATGGGCGTGCCTTCATTGAAGGTTGGGTGTCGAGCTGGCACCTCGGCATTTTGTAAAAATCTACTGCCAATCATTAGCGGACCGGTCCACTGTGGCGATCTCTTACCAGGAAAAAGTCGAAAGACAAACAACACACAAACTAAAACAAAAAACTTTGCTTAGCAAGCTGTCTCTGAATGATCCGAAGTCTGGAATGCACATGCCTATCATTATTTAATGAATGCAATCCACAACTTGCCAGAAAGTCATATATTTTACAAGGAAGTAACCAAAATACTTATTAGCTTCTTTGCTGAAGAATTCTGGACAAATACAAAAATGCTGGTGGGGGGATATTTAAAATTTGTTAACCAGGTAAACCAACTGGACATAGTGTTCCTTTTCCAGGTGACCCAGGAACATTCTCTGTTTAAGTTACTTGCTCAAAGTCACACAGTAGGTAAATAAATATGGGGGTATTCACACTACATACTTCTGACTAAAGGAAACAGTTCATGAACAGTTTAGAGGCTTAAGTACCAGAAAATCTAATTCACATAACAAGTTAATAAAGCAACAGGTGTTTCATGGGCATACCTTTTCTGAGCAATAAATAACAATGAAATTTTAATGACTGGTATTACTGACTAACTGAAATCTTCACTGATTTTCCATGAAAAAAAGGACATTAATGCGGGACAGGATATATGAGGAAAAATGTGATGTTCAATTAAATCAGAGACAGATGCAATCCAGACTAATTCACATAAAGAGTTAACATAAAAGCAGATTTTGTACCAACATGCATTTTCTCTAAAACTAATGACTGGAATTATTGAAAGTAATCATCCTCAGTAACAGAAAATAAAAAAAAGTTAATGAAGGTCTGATTGTTAATTTGGAGAAATGAGCCTCTAAGCACTGAATGAGCTGCTTCCTGTTGTCAAGGGTTTCATTCTTCTTACTTCCATTTGTCTACTCTGTGACTGTGCAAGTCACTTATCAGACAGTGCTGCAAAAGTGAGTTTATCTGCCTAATGTAGATTCAAAATGGACAGGACATTGCATTATCAACAATATGAAGCATAAATGAACTTTAATGCCTCACATATATGTGATGTAGCTTCCGAACAATAAATATGAAATGGCATTGGCAGTAGTTTAACTTTTCAAACTTTAGGTCTGGGTGGACACACACACACGCACACACACGCACACACACACACACACACACACACACACACACACACACACACACACACACACACACACGCACACACGCACACGCACACACACACGCACACACACACACACACACACACACACACACACACACACACACACACACACACACACACACACACACACACACACACACACACACACACACACACACACAGATACACGCACACTCACACACTCTCTTGCAAGACTGCCTCAACCCAATTTTTGCTAGAGCTTAAAAAGACAGACCTGGAGCAGTTTTCCTCTTGCCAAACCTTAGTTCCATCTTCAAAAGACTGCTGCTATTCCCCACATACCAACTTTGAAGACTGCTGAGCTAATCCTTATGCTGTGTATTATGTCATTACCAGCTTAGTACTTAGTATCTCTTGTACCTTGTGTACTATTATAGCAATAACCCACGCCTGGGTGTGAGTAATGCGGGATTTACCCACGGTTGGCGTTCGCCCTCGGGACCAAACAAAGACAACCGTGGGTAAATCCCGCATTACCCACACCCAGAAGAGGGTTATTGCTATTATACTATGACATTATTTAAGAAAAGAAATAATTACTTTTCTTAAATAATGGCATTGTATAATGCCTCTTTGCTGCCCTTCCACAGCTGTCTGGTATCCGCGGCAGTTCTGATGTACTGCGCATGCCTACGCTGTACATCAGAGCTGTGGCCAAAAGCAGCGGAGAAAGCAAGATCTCCATTGCTTTTTACTTTTTCGCTATGTTAAATGGGTTTAACATAGCGAGTCAGCTTTAAAATAAGCAACGGAGATGTCCATTGCCTATTTTAAAGCTGTCTCGCTATGTTAAACCCATTTAACATAGCGAAACAGTAAAAAGCAATGGAGATCTTGCTTTCTCCGTTGCTTTTTAAACCTGTCTCGCTATGTTAAATGGGTTTAACATAGCGAGACAGCTTTAAAATAAGCAACGGAGATCTCCGTTGCTTATTTTAAAGCTGTCTCGCTATGTTAAACCCATTTAACATAGCAAGACAGGTTTAAAAAAAAAGCAACGGAGAAAGCAAGATCTCCGTTGCTTTTTACACACTGTATCACTATGTTAAAGGAGTTTAACATAGCGAGACAGCTTTTAAAAAAGCAACAGAGATCTCCATTGCTTTTTTTAAACCTGTCTCGCTATGTTAAACTCCTTTAACATAGCGAGACAGTGTTTTTAAAAAGACTTATACTAATGGAAAAAGTCCAGGCGACCGGACCTTTTTCCATTAGTATAAGTCGATTTACAACGTGCACGCTGGCCAATCAGTGTGCACATTTTGGAATATTAATGGGGGTGGGTCATGGTATAATAGTTCATCCTGAGCTGTACTGAAAAATGACCACCATTCCTGCTGTGTATGTGTGTATGGGGAGGGGGGGCTGTTGTGTGAGTGCATGTGCGTGAGCTATACAAGCAGGACTATGCATTTGAAATTTAATTTTCTGTACTCATGCCCCTGACTAGTTTACAAGGACCATGTTTTGTTCCAGGAAGTTTCTGTCCCATTGGATTGAATGTTTTATGTTTGGACCAATGGAAGATTAGAAATGGGAGCAAAACAGAACTTAGTGTATCCAGATAATCAGGGGTGGGGGGTCAGAAGATGCCAGCCAAGACTGGGGTCTAGGCAGCTGCCTAGGTTATCTTGTACTGGATCCAGCCCTCATCTTCACCAAGACTTAAAATACCATATGAGGGGGTGAAGGGCTGGAGAGCCTGATATAGAATGGAAAGACTATACCATCATATAAAAAAATCTGCCCACAGTTTTCCAGCATCATTTTTCTATTCTATACTCAAACTAATTTCTTTAAAGAGTATTGGTATCTTTTTCCCTACTGTGGTAAAAATGACTATCACTACATTATACTTTCCTATCATTAGAATCCATAAGTGTATGTGTGCTCATTTGCACACTACCATAGGAATGAGAGCAGGTCTTCATAGTGGACACAGACATCACTTCTGGTGCTGTAACAATTGTATTTTGAATGCAAAGAGCCCCAGATCAACTATAAACTGGCATAGCATGTTTGAGAAGTCATGCAGACCCCATATTGACCCTTTGAAAAACCCTGTCTGATCAATGCAATGGTAAATTGTGGCAAAATGTGCAGATTGTTAATTATTTTAATTTTCCATTTTATTCAGATGATTCATTTAATTTAATGTATTCATTTTGAGTAATATCATACAATCATTTGTCTGCTTATTTTTATACAGAACTTGAATATTCTTTAGATCAGTAAAAACATACCGAATAATCTGGGCAGTATAGCATATGGGAATATTGCTAGAGACAGCTAATAAACGTCAGTCCATAGATTTAATGCCGCCTAAATCTGTAGTTGCACATATTAATGAGTCTCAACAGACTTTTTACAAAACAAGGTAATAGATCATCCAAAAAAGAGGCAACTGAGTCTAAAGGGTATTACTTAATAATAGAAAATAAAACAGTGATTTTATATATATTAAAAGTGATACACTTATTCAGAAACACTTGTCCTCTTATCAACTAATCCTTCCTGCTTCAAACAGCATTATCATGTAGAGAAAAATATGCTTCATATCATTTTTATGGCTTGGAATTTCATATGTTGTGTGAAATGATTTACGTCTCCCAAATTATTTTAGTAACTAGAATTTATGGTAATATTATCTAAGCAAAATTTTCTCTCATTTTATGTATGAAACAAAATACCAGAAAACTAATCTGTGAAAGTCTGAGAGGCACCATGTTTTGGAAAGAAACTTGAGATATACAACATAACTGTACCAAAAGATCAAGGTTATAGCAGTGATATACTTTACATGCACCTTCAATGACATTGAGTAAGATAACTCTGGCCAGTTTTACCTTCATTACTATGCTGGTCATCATGCAGATTTATGTCCATTTTGGCATATTCCATTTCTTGAAAACAACAGTTTATAAATTATTAGATAATTCATTTACATCTAATGTGCCTCATTCTGTTACATGAACGTTGTTTTCATTCTGTTGGTCATTTTATCTTCCTTTCTAAGTTATCCATCAGGCCAACAGTACCATTAGAGAAATTAACACATACACACAAAAATCACCATGCATGCATTTACAAATGTACACACACACACACACACACACACACACACACACACACACACACACACACACACACACACACACATACTCACACACACACACACACACACACACACACACACACACAAACACACACACGCACACACACACACACACACACACACACACACACACACACACACACACACACACACACACACACACACACACACACACACACACACACACACACACACACACACACACACACACACACACACGCACACACACACACATATCACCATGTGTGTATTTGCAATTTACAAATACACACACAAACATACACTCATTTTATGTATGCTAAACATACCGCTCAGTTGCCCACATTTTTGCAGAATGTCCAGATTTTTGCCTCATATTTGTGGTATATTCCTCATAAAATGGGTGGTTTCTCACAAATCATTGAGAATGGAATCACTAAATGATAGCAGATGTTTGAGTTTCAAATTTCATATCCTTCAGAAAATTCATGCTAACACAAATCATGTTATTCTACCAACTTTCTAAATTTATTAGATGCAATATTTAAAATATTTCCCTATTTTTGGGCCTTTCTCCTCCCATTATTTTAAGCTTTGCCCATATTTCTTGCACTAAGATTTTGAGAGGTATAATGCCAAAACATATTCTGTAATGGTAGAAGGAGTTGTTGAAACGTAAATGTTTTGCTAAAACTTTGGTATGATTTTGAAAGAAGCTGAAAGCCTTGAATGGAACACAGTATTCTATCCATAATAACAAAATCAGGAATTGTGAATAAACTGCATATTCAAAATAACAAACTAGGGAAATGTTTAGTCAATATATTAGAACAAAATGTGTCGAGTTTATCCCTGAAGCTATCATTTCTTTTAATAATGATGCTACAGTTTGGAATGAAAAATTTATGTATAAATAAAGTGGGCTGCATTAAATAAGTGAAATGTGTTTGGATGCATTTCCCAAGTGCTGTAAGAAGTGAGTTTACAACTGAGAACATCCAATATTCATTTCACATGTCTTGCAGGAAAACATTTTTCCCACATATCCAGTCTAGAAAGTTCGAATTGACATTTTTAATTGTGTGTGTGTGTGTGTGTGTGTGTGTGTGTGTGTGTGTGTGTGTATGTGTGTAGGAGAAGAAATTAAATCATGCAGTGCAAAGCTTGGTATGGGTATGTAGTTTGTCTCATTGGGCAACCAGTCAATGGTGCAAGTTGCAGATGTTGGGCATATTTCTATAATGCAGGTTTGTAACACTGGTCTGACTACTAGTGGTGACCTAATCGCTAAAATGTTGGCTTTTTCTGTCACTTTTAAAATTGAGGTAATTGCAAATATAGATGGAGATATGACTCTTAACAATTCAAAAGCTTTTTATCTAATTGATGCAAATGTGGTATCCCCAGGAATAATGTTGTATGGTGTACTATTGGATGCTTGACAATCAAAAGGTCAGATTGAGCAATTACTACAACCTTACCTTGAACGTTGGCATGCAAAATATCAGCATACCTAAAAAATACACCAAATGCTGAAACTTCCTACCACTATGATTTAAGACCAAGCTCTATCATGGGTCCTGGGGTGGGGGGGTTGAACAGTCAGTAATGTCGGTATTCAACATTCCGACAGTCAGCATATGACATTTGAGTATGCAATTATAAATTAAATTGTACAACATAGCTTACATTTGCATCACTGGCAATATCTCTGGAAACCATATATAAGAGATATATCACAAATTCAAAAAGTTTCCGCATTTACTAATATAAAATAGACACCAAAGTAATGTAACCCAAATACAAATGCATTAAATATTTATTGGCAAATTAATGTACAGCCATGCATAGGTACATAAAAAGCGCAAAGGTGGACTACAGTTCTCCAATGGCTCTCTGAGAAATGCTGGACTAAGTGCAGCAGAAGGAGAATAACATCAGAAGTCCCTGTGGAAGTCCGTATCATAGCTACAAATGTTAGAGTTGAAGACAGTGCAGGGAGATTATATCAACCCCCTACTCCTATATTTAATGCCAGTGTACAACACAGTGGATTGTGGCATCAGATATAGGGAGAGGAGTGAGCTGAGGATGGGTCTGGCTGCCCAGGTTCACTGACAGAGTGGTAGGATAATGTGCAGGCCAGGCATATGCAAACTCCACAGTTAAAAGGGACTGTGAAGGTTACTGTTTGAAGATTTTTTTTTGAGGTGGGTGTTCTGGTCCACCTAAACATCAGCAAGTCCTTCTGCTCATTGACACTGTGGATCTCCCAAAGTCACAGGAAGGTAGAGCCCACCCCTCATCAATCTGTTACACTTAGAATCTTATTTTCTACAGGTTTTGAGATGACTCTCCCCAGCAGCTGTGGTTACTCATCTACCTAATAGAGGAGACTGTAGACCTACTTCATTATTGCTTCAATTTCCTGTGTGATGATCCTCCACTGGATCAGTAATCAAGAAGCCTCAATCCTCACCACTGGCACCTGTGGGGGGATGTTCACCTGGAGGATAACAGGTACACACCCAGCATTTCTAGATGTACCTCTATGTATCAAGTACAATTTCCCTTAAGAGCACACAGAGATCACAGTCAGTCTGGGGCTGGTTTCTCTGTCTTTTTCCAGATCCCCAGTAAGACTCTCCACTGGCACAGCTATAGAGTTGAGATCTCAGCTGAGTGACCAAGCCAAGACCTCCAGCACCCTCGCTGTCCAACCATTGCTTTGTGTTTCTGTCCAAGTAACTGACACACACACACTCTTTGAGGGTTGATTTACACACACACACACACACACACACACACACACACACACACACACACACACACACACACACACACACACACACACCTAGGAAAGGATGGCACAGGTTTACTAGTTATGCCCGCTTTTGCCCACACTATTACATAGTTACCACTGCCACCACTCACTCCTTAGCTACATTAGGGCCCTTAACAAAGGGTGTCCAATCTTATTGTGTAATATTAATACTAATGCAAATAGTTTGACCAAGCGCAAGGCTATTAATACTGGCTCACACAGTGTCACCAAATAAATATGAAAGTACTCTCAAAACCTTAATATATATACAAAGATCAGTCACAATGAAAGGCTTAAATATATTTAATAATAAATAATGAAAGAACAAGACAAAACTAAATATATATTCACAATGGCATCAGAGTTCAAAACCACAGGAAATATTTTAAATAACATTGCAGTACAAGCTCACGCAAATAAAGAAAAACAAAATCTAAACTAAGGTTCACTATATTCCTGACTGTATCTCAGAGAGTTACCCTAGCAATTTACTTAGAGCAAGGCAGATGTGGTGAATGGTTCCTTTTGTTGTTGTCAGGTCCAAGACAGAATGCAGAATGCTCTGTCTCACTAAGAGACTTCTCAAAATAATATCTAAAATATTACTGCAGGGATAGCTTGCAGAATGACATCATTTCTGGTTATCTGACTTCAGTTCCCAGGCAAAACCCCCATTGCTGGCAGCTGGCAGTATTTAGCAGCTATCTGTAAAATACCCAGACAAGGGCTTTTGTTCAAATATTTGGCAGGTGCTGATAGACATAATCAAATTGCATTCCACCCTCCTTCCAAAGTAGCAATTAGTTCACCCCAAAGACAAGACAGAAAGCTTCCTAGTACAGACTTTGCGTCACTAGCTGCATTGAAACATCTTTATGGCCTAGCCTATAAAGTAATTTAATTTCAGATATTTTTGTAAAGTTTGCTAGATGGGGTTAATCTCCTGTATTACAGTTTCCACTGTTAATATATATATATATATATATATATATATATATATATATATATATATATATATATATATATATATATATATATCTGTGTATATATATATTTAAACAGTACCAATAGTGCATGTACTTTTCTGTTCTCTTCCAATAGGGCACACTGTGGATACATTTTAAGCACAAGCACTTTACAAATGCCTTTTCAACGCAAACATCTGTACAGACCATTTTGATATATATATGACATACAGTTCTAATACATTTGTAACTCAAACATCTTGTATAAATTAGTTTGATATTCACAAATGACATATAATTGTTTTCAAAATTCCAGCTACCTGTGCTGGCAGTACTTCTTTTTGTCACACTTCTTCCCCCTTCAAAGACTCAAGCTGTTTTTTCAAGTGACCCTTGAGAAACATTGCTTGAGAGGGATAACTCTATCTGGGAATTCATTACCCGATACCCTATCTTGAGATCCTAGCTGCCTTGGCACTGCTGATACCAGTACAGTGCTGCACTGTTATATGCCTGCGACCCTAGGCTCCACCATAGTAATTTGGGATTTTGCTGGCTGGCTCCCTGTAGCCATAGTTTCCCTGAGACTCCTCCTGCCTTCTACTGCAAATACTTAGCACCAGGGCCTCCATGTCATGGTAAGGTTTCATGGTGTTAACATGGTACAATTTGTGTCCCTGTCTCCTGCCTAGCAGTTCTACCATGTAGTTAACAGCACTGACCTTCCTTACCACTTTGAAGGGTCCCTTCCAAGGTGTCTGCAACTTATTGTGTCTGACAGGAAGGAGAACCATGACCTGCTACCCCACAGTATACTCTCTGGCTCGAGCATTCCTGTCATAACAGACCTTTTTCTGCTGTTGGGCTTCTGCCAGGTTCTCCTAGGCCAAGCCCATGAGTTCCCTGAGCCTGGTTCTGAGGTTTAGGCATAAGTAACAACAGACTTCTTGTGGGATCCACACAAATCAAATCTAGAGGTCTCCTTACCCAATGCCCATACAGCAACTCAAAGGGTGAAAAAACCTGTGGATTCTGGGGCACTTCTCTGTAAGCAAACAACAGATGGGACAAATATTTGTCCCACTCCCTCTTAAACTGGGCTGCAAATGCCTGTAGCATGGTCTTTAGCTTAGAGTTTAACCTCTCCACAAGATCATTAGTATGGAGTTGGCAGGGGGTGGTCTTTAGGTACTTGACCCCACAGTGCTTCCACAGACAAGACAGCAGCTCTGACATGAAATTGGAACCTCTGTCAGTCAATATTTCTTTTGGAAAACCTACCCTGGTGAAAATCTCTAGCAAAGCATTTGCCACCTTTTCTGCCTCAATGGAGGACAAAGCCACCCCCTCAGGGTATTTGGTAGCATAATCCACTAGCACTAGGATATACGTCTTCCCTGTAGAACTTGGAGTTCTCAGAGGCCCCACAATATCCATAGCTATCCACTGAAATGGCTCCTCAGTCACAAGGGAAGGCCTCAAAGGAGCTTTGACCTTGTCTCTTGCCTTGTCTACTTTTTGGCACTGCTCACAGATCCTGCAGTACCCTGTTACATCCCTGGAAATCCCTGTCCAATAAAAGTTTTGCAAAATATGTATCTTGGTACTCTTTATGCCCATATCACCTGCAAGGAGAATGCCATGGACTATGGCTAGAAGTGCCAGATGGTAGGCTCTGGACACTGCCAACTGCAGTATTCTTTCACCCTCTAGCCCTCCCTCCGGGGTTCACTCTCTATACAGTAACCCTTTGGCCCAGTATACAAATCCCCCCTTTCCTTGAGAATCAGGTGCTTCCCTAGATACCTCCCTCAAGCCTTGTAATGTAGGGTCTGAATGCTGAGCCTGTCTCAACTCTCTCCTTGTAACCCTTCCCAGCTTCTCTTCCACAGGAAGTCTGGTATTGTCTGACAGAGGTGCCTTACTGTCAGCCTAGGTTCTACTACTCAACTCTGCCCTTGGAGTCACTCTGTTCTAGAGAACATAAGTACCCACCTCCAGCTGTGGCTCACCTTCAGTCTCACTGCTACAGGGTAGCTCCCTCCCTGAAGTAACTGCCTCACCAGTCCTGGCTTCAAATGTGCAGACTATCTGGGTCCCCCCCAGGCTACCAGACCCACATGACCAAATAAAAAGAGAGATGGTATTTGACATTGTGTTTTTTCTGAGGAAGATATTCGAAAACGCACTTTTGTTGTTACAAGCGTTATTAAACCTATTCTTATTTCATCCTATGGTTACGTTTCGTTTATCATATTGAACTTTTATCCAGTATCGAGTTGGTTGGGTCTCATACCCTTATTTGGTCTCCAGAGTGAACCTTGATTGGTTACCAGACCCACATGCCTGTTTCCAAGCTTGACTGCATGTAACTGCATGCACACAGGGTACTGTATTATCAGAATCTTTCCCTATCAGGTCATCTGTAGGGATATCCTCAAACACACCTGCTTCTTACTTCCTTTTCCACCCTCCCAGTCAAGGTGAATCCTAGCCAAAGGCATTTGGAATCGGGTCCCTCCTAAAGCTCTGACTGGAGTAGACTGCTCAACCTAGTAGTGCTCCTCTTTAGCCATTGCAGGCTTTACAATGGTTAGGTCAGAGTCTGTGTATCTCTTAGTAGTGGCCTGTTTCCAATCTACTAAGATAGGATATAACCTCTTGTGGTAATTTGATAACATTGTTGTCTCCAGACAACTTACCAATGGTATTCTGTCATTCCCACTTCCTGGTTCCCCTACCTTTTGGCCTCACCTAGCCTCTATGGACATCTATATGCTACTTGGCCCCAGTGGTTACATTTAAAACAGTTAACCCTTGGTCCTACCATGTATCTGAACTAGTGGCAGACTCTGTTGGGGTGGTTTAGGCTGCCCACCATGGGTTTCCTTATACCCATGTGCAGCACTGGGCATTCCTGTTCTGTGCTGTGATGTCCTGTTAACTAGGTATAGGTCCCCTTTTCCCCCAACTCATCTGTGGTGTTGCATTCTCTGTCTGCCAACCAGATTCTCATGTCCTCAGGCAAAGTGCTAATGGCTTGTTCCCTCACCAAAATGTCTGCCAGTCTCACAAAAGTGGTGACTTGATACCCTCTCACCCATCTATGAAAATAAGTGCTTAGTTCAGCAATATAATCACACACACTTTCATTTGCCTTGCATCTATGCTCACAAAACTTTTTTTCTATAAGATTCAGGTGTTAAAGCATTCCAGTAAACAATTTTAACTGTATTATAATTTAAGCAATCAGTATCAGACAATTTACACTCAACAGTTACAGCTTTACCATAGGGTAAGGGGAACCGGAGTCATACCCAGAGCCATTGGTAAACATTATACTGTTTACATACCCTTTCAAACAAATGAATAAAACAATCAAAATTATAACAATCTGTAAATTGTGGAAGAAATGTACTGACTTTTATTGCTCCTGGGGTAAGTTATTCCCTTCTCCATTACGCCCATGACCCTGGTGAAGAGTCAGCATCTCCTTTATATGTTGGCTCTGCCTCTCATTTTCCTTGGGTTCCAGACATCTTAGTATTTCTACTGATTCTAATTCCATTTGTTTCTCGTGCTGCAGTCTCTGTGCTGATTCTAGTCCCAAATGTTTGGCATCCAGTTCAAGTCTCTTTAACTTCAGATGGATTTTTAAGTCCTCTGAGGAAAGGTTGAACTGTCCATTTTCTGAGAGTTGTACATCCACAAGGTCAATCTGGCTGTCTTCTTGGTTGCTAGTCTGTGATGTAGATATGACTAAGGATGCAATAATTTCCACTTTAGTCAGGTTGGCATTCACCAGTCCTTTGGCTTGAAACATCTTAGCCAACTGGCTTCTTGTCAGCTTGCCATAATCCTCTGCTGAAATCCTTGCCTGCTCTCCCTGACTAAGCTAAGAAAAAAATAAATAAAACTACTGTGACATTAAACTCTGAATGTGTATTGTGTGGCTGCTTGAGAGTGCACCAGTGACCCGTGTTTACAGGCTACAGGAGGTCAATATCCACACCACTGAATCCCAATATGTGAAGTGGTGATCCCACCACTGACACCAATTAATATGTGATGCCCCTCCACTGGATCAGTAATCAAAGAGCCCCAATCCTCACCACTGCCACTTGTGGTGGGACATTCACTGGGGGTGGGAGGTAACAGGTACAGGCACAGTATTTCCAGGTGCAGTTCTCTGCATCAAGTGCAATTTCCATTAAGAGCACAGAGACCACAGTCAGTCTGGGGCTGGTTTCTCCCTCTTTCTCCAAATCCCCAATAAGACTTCACACTGGCACAGCTATAGAGATGAGATCTCAGCTGAGTGACCAAGTCAAGGCCACCAGCACCCTTTCTGTTCAGCCAGGACTTTGTGTCCCTGCCCAAGAAGCTGAACCACACACACTCTTTGAGGTTTGACTCACACATACACACACACACATATACACACATACACACACAAACACACACACACACACACACACACACACACACACACACACACACACACACACACACACACACACACACGCGCGCGCACACACACCTGGGAAAGGCTGGCACAGGTTTACTAGGTATGCTGCCTTCTGCCCAGACGATAAAGTAGTTACCACTGACAACATTCACTCCTTATCAGCTACTTTATGGCCCTCAACAAAGGGTTCCAATCTTAACATGTAAAATTAATACTAATACAAATGGTAGTTTGACCAAGCAAAAGGCTATTTGGAGTGGCCGACACAGTGTCACCAAATGTATATGCAAGTACTCTCAAAACATAAATATCTATACAAATATCAACCACAATGATAGGTTTAAATATATTTAATAAGAAATAATGAAAAATCAAGACAATACTAAATATATATTCACAGTGGCATCAGAGATTAAAACCACAGGAAATATTTAAAATAAATTTATAGTGCAGACCAGGGGTGGCTTGTGCTATAGGACTTCAGCCCCCCCATCTGTAAAATGAATAAAATAACTACCCCTGTAGAACATAAAAAATTAAATAAAAAAAAAAATCACAAATAGTCCTGGACTCCGCGCATGCGTGCTTAGTTCCTGACTGCTGTGTTAGGCAGACCAAAACTCCACACACACATGCATACTCATCCTGAACTCCAGACTGCTCTAGTTCCTGACTGCTGTGTTAGGCAGACCAGAACTCTATGCACGCATGCGGGCTCATCCTGAACTCCAGACTGCTCTGTTGGGCAGTCCGGATAGGGAAGGCAGGAAACTCTGCCCTTCCAGCCCAGAGGTCTGTGCGGTGATGACCGCACAGACCAGAAGGTCACCAGACTGCATCGCCCACAGGCTGGAGGCTCCAGCCTACCTCACATCTTGCAGGGACCCAACAGCAGAAGGCTCCAGCCTCCTCACATCTCGCGGGAGACCCAACAGCATGCGCGGGCCATTATGGAGGACAGAGACAGATGATTGGACTGCAGGATCACTACAGAGGACTTAGCTGGGCTGCTGCAGAGTATGGGATGTTATGGAGGACAGAATCTGCTGTGTGTGTCTGTAAAATACCACAGTTGCTACATGGTGGTGGGTAGAGAATAAGGCTTGAACCCTGTACCTTGGGCCCAAGTGACAAGAGCCTAAATTCCCTAACCACCACCATTTGTAAAATATTTGCAGATTTTTGCCTCATATTTGTTCTGTTCTATTCCTCATAAAATCGGTGGTTTTGTGCTATTATTTAACACAGCCATTAGTGCAGTGGTAGCATTGTTGCCTGACAGCCACAGGTTGTCTGGTTTGATTCTTGGCTGGGGTGCCTTCTGTGTGGAGTCTGCATGTCCTCCCTGTGTTTGTGTGGGTTTGCTCTGATGTCCACAGTGGATATTTGTCCCTATTTTTTGGACTGTATTCCCCCATTATTGGCTTCATCCAGGTTTTTTGTTCAAGGTTGAGAGCTATGGTGATAACTGAAATCACTGAATATGTTTGGGGGCTGTATTCTCCCATTATTGGTTATGTTCAGGTGTTTTGTGCTAAGATGTTGACAGCTATGGTGAGAACTGAATTCACTAAATGGTAGCCATTTAAATTTCAGTCTTCCTTTCTTTCATAAACTAGATGATTTGGCATAGTGGTATGTTGCTTTGACTGTTTTGCACATGGTCCTGGGTTCAACACTTGGCAGTGAAATGTATGGTAATAACACATCATTTTATTCTAGCAACTTTCCAACATTATACAAACAATGTTTAAAATGTGCCCCTGGTTTCTGGGCTTTTGCCCCCCCCCCAAATAAATGTTGGCTTTTTCCAGATTTCTTGTGCTGCAAAGTTCAGAGATACAGCTGAGTGTCGAGTAGATTTTACAAGGAGCTGAGTGCTGCAGGGGAACAAAAGTTTAGTGCTGCTTATGCTGAGTTTGCTTACATTGTTAATAACACAACAGGTAGTATACTTGTTTTTGATTCAGAAGGCGGTGGTTTCTACTCCCGCAGTAGGTAGATGCATTGCTGATACTGTACTCTGTTGTAAAGGGGATGGATGCTACAGTCCTCTTTGGTAAAGATACCTAGTAACTATGAACCTGTTATCAGTTTGCCATCCATTCCCTACTGCGATATTATTAGCTTATCATTTTTTTAATGCAACATAGGCAATTTATTCCTTAAGGGCAACAGGCACTTTATGTGTAGATGAAACAATGACATATAAAGTTGTTTGCTAGCAGTAACCTCTTCATTAGTTAACAGATTTCTTTAAAGTGGAATTATTTAGATGACTTTTACTTCTTCAGAGATCGTGCATATTTACTAATATTGGTGGACTGTAGAAGTTTGAGTAGACTTTTATGATGGAAATGTTCTGAATTGGGCAGTTTTGTCATTATTGGTGCGTGCATTTTGTTTCATTGTTTACTGGAAAAATGTTCAAAACAAATTTAAAATGCCCTCTAACAACTGTACTGTATTGTACAAGGAATATAATTTATTAATCCGTGGTGGTGGTGCTGCAATAGCATTGTTGCCTCACAGTAAGACACTGTCTGGTTCGATTCTCAGCTAGAACGTCTTCTGCATGGAGATATGCATGAATGGGCATACCTTCGTTGAAGGTTGTGCATCAGGGCTGGTAACTCAGCATGTAGAAATCAGCTACCAATCATTAGTGGACCGGAGTTCTGCTGTGGTGACCCCTAACCGAGAAATGCCAAAAGACACAACAACAGTCAGTAAGGTGTATCAAAGAGCATGTGTATGTTTCGTGTTAAAGGGGCCTATGATTTGAAAACAGCCCAAAATTAATCTTTATCTGCCACTGGCAAAATGTATTTTCTGTGAATGTGGGTTTCAATGCTCTTTCAATTAATGTGAGTTTCAAGGGCAGAGAAGTTTTAATGCTGTCTGTTTTCATTGTGAGACTGCATTGCTTTGTTTATCAGATATCTATTAGGGTTTATGCTGTAAAATATAAAATACAACTTTTAAATGAAATCCATTTCATCGCAGAAGTAAAGCAGCATGCACATTACAGTGTTTATGGCAAATGGGGTGAAATAACCAAGGAATGAGACATTGGAATTGCTGCAGGGGGAACGCTCCATTCGACCATGATTTTGTGAGGAAGGAAGGGCAGCAAACTCAGACAGCCCCAGCTGAACTATACCTCTCAACTGTCCAGAATTTTGCAGAATGAATAGATTTTTGCTTCTTATTTTTGGTTTGTTCCTCATAAAATTTGTGGTTTTCTGCCAAATCATTTAAGAATGAAGTCACTAAATAATGACAGACATTGAGTTTCAGATTTCGTTACCTTCAGAAAAAAGCATGCTAAAGCAAGACCTGTTATTCTATCAACTGTCTTAAGTTTATAAAAGAGAAAGTTTTAGTACTGTTTGTATGTTCCCCCAATATATTTGGCTTTGTCCAGATTTCCTGTATTAAGAGGTTGAGAGATACGTGCAAATAAATCGCTTTATAGAATTAGGAATATCCAAACCTCTCAACTGTCCCCAATTTTGGCTCAAAATGTTGCTCTCCTCCTAATAATCCCTCTGCAAAATGGCAATTTTGGAAGAAAACATGAATGGTTTACAATTATAAATAACTGTAATGATCAGAGTTATAGATTACTTTTATTTCAGAAATGCATGTAGATGCTCTTATTTTGTCAGCTGCTCAAGTTAATAGTAATCATTTTAAAAAGGCGTCTCTTCTTTGACAGGTTCCCAGCTACATTGTGTGGCAATTTTATATTTTTGCATAACATTTTTGGTCCGTTTTTCATAAAATTGTGGTTTTCTGGCAAATGAGTAGCAAATCATTAAAGACTGAAGTTAGAAAATAATGGCAGACATTTCAGTTTCAGATTTCATACCCTTCAAAAAGTCATACTAATGCAAGACCTACTACTATTCTATTATATTTCTAAGTTTATAAGGGCAATAATTAAAAATTGTCTTTATTTTTGGGCTTGTGTCCCACTTCTATGTATGGCTTTGTCCAGATTTCTTGCTCTGAGGTTGAGAGGTATGAGTGTCAGAGCCATCACCATAAACCAGAGACATTTCAAACTGTGACCAACTTGTTGCACCCCACTCCCCATTGTAATGGCTCTGGATGTGTCCAAGCAAGGCAAGGAGCAGTTATGCAGTATAAGTGTACAGAATATTCCCCCATCCATGGTAGACCACAAGTATGACCGTGACTTTTCATCTGTCCTTGATTTTGCAGAATGTTCAGTTTTTTTGTCATATTTTTATACTGTTGATTTATGCTTCTTATTATTCAGAAAATGCATGCTGTTGCAGTGCCCTGTTGCTCTGTATTAAAGTAGCAATGCTTTAATGACCATCAGGTAAGCTTGTGGAGATGCAAGTAAGCTTTAATAAGCATACTGTTAAAGAATTACCAACACTGAAAGCCTTTTCATTGTTGCCATGCAGAGAATATTTACATAACTAGATAATATATAAGCCTTAGGTATTGAAATGCATATGACAGTATTTGTAATAAAGGACAGGATTACAGCATTTTCAGAAGCTCATTACATTTGTTGGAGACTTGCAATTATCTTTGCAGGCTTTACCCGTAAACTAAATAAAATGCCAATCTATCATGTGTGGTCCATAACTTGTACAGTAATCCTTTAAGCAATTTATCTTGAGCTTGTTTCTTGTTCACTGTTCATTTTTTACTTTGATCAGGTGTTCCCCATGAAACAAGTAGATAGTTGTTAGGCAGCCGGTCTTTTTTGGATAAGAAACATTTTTACAAGTGGGGGTATCACAGAGACTGCTACTTTCAACATGTTATTTGGTAATTTTATAAAGCTGAATATAAATTATAATTAGAACTGCAGTGCAAGGAGAAGTGGTTTGAGCTGAGTGCTGCTTGTTTTTTTTATATACTTGATTTTGACTGGCATTCCAGTAATGTATTTGAAAAAGCAATTTATTTTTTCATGCCTAACAACCTGTGTGTTTCCATCTAGATATTAAGTAAGTTGTCATGTAGCCAATGCATTGAAATATTTTTTTTCTTCTACACTTCATTTTGTCTTGATTGGACTCTCGAAATGATGGTTTGGCACCCAGGGCAGCGTATTTAATTAAAGTTCCAGTTGTTGTGGTTTTGAGCATAGCTCCACCCCTTTCTAGTTGGTCACACCCCTTCCCATTGGCCCCACCCATTCAGCTGTCTCCTGCAGCCCCCCTTCAATTTGAAATCACCAGCCACCACTGGTACAGACTCACACAAATAAAGAATAGAAAAATCTAAACTAAGCTTCAGTATATTCCTGACTGTATCTAAGAGAGTTACTATACCCTAGCAACTCACTTACAGCAAGGCAGATGTGAATGGTTCCTCTTGCTGTTGTCAGGTCCAAGACAGAATGCAGAATGCTCTGTCTCACTGAGAGACTTTTCAAAATAATATCTAAAAATATTACTGCTGAAATAGCTTGCAGAATGACATAATTTCTGGTCATCTGACTTCACTTACCAGGCAAAACCCCCATTGCTGGCAGCTGGCAGTATTTAGCATCTGCCTGTAAAAATACAAAGACAAGGGGTTTTGCTCTGATCTTTGACAGGTGCTAGAAGTCATAAAACAATTACATTCCTTCCTGCTTCCAACGTAGCAATTAGTTCATCACAAAGACAATACAAAAAGCTTCCTAGTAAAGACTTTGTGTCTCTAGCTGCATTGAAACATCTTTATGGCCCAGCCTATAAAGTAATTTAATTTCATATAGTTTTCTAAAGTTTGCTGGACTGAGGTTAACCTTCTGTATTCCAGTTTCCACTGTTTATATATATATATATATATATATATATATATATATATTTGAACAATTACAATAGTGAATGTACATTTCTGTTCTCTTCCAGCAGGAAACACTTTGGATACATTTTAAGCACAAGCACTTGACAAATAACTTTTCAACTCAAACATCTTTATAGAGCAGTTTGATATACACATGCCATACAGTTCTAATACATTTGTAACCCAAGCATGTTGTATAAATTAGTTTGATATTCACAAATGTCATATAATTATTTACAAAATTCCAGCTAGCTTTGCTGGTAGTACCTCCTTTTGTCACATCATTCTCCACAGACTTCAGGACTTATTTATTCACCTTAGACTGCTGTACCTCAGCAAATGTCCTCCTATTATGGTGAAGTTAGTTCCATCCCATGAACACACAATTTTAGCAAGCATCATTGGTGAGATCATAAAACCACTTCAGGCTCAGTACAGTGTTAGGAGTTATTGCCCATGTTGAAACAAGGGGATACCTAAGAACACCACTAGTTTCTCCCTGTTTGACCTTCCTGCCTTTTTTTTCATTTTTCCTGAACTAAACCACAGTTCAGGTTAAATAGGAATGTTTGCCATAACGATCCAAAGTGGGTTATTCCATTTTTCTGTTTTCAAGCAGGAGCATTTGACCTGGATGAATGGGTGATTTTTGAGTTGCATTCTGAATTTGCAGTGAGTGTTGATTTCCTTCAGGTTAATCTGGAAAACTTGTCAAAGAGGATTTTTCATGAAGTTTAGCTGAAAGAGAGAAAGTGTATTTTGCTAGAGCAGTTTATAGAGTCGTCACCCTTGCAGTAGGTTCGATATTTGTTTTATGTGTGTTCATTTGACTTTTAGTATGGTGATACAGTGATGTTCATGGAGAGTTGAGTTTGTAATAAAGTGGCAGATACAGTTGGAGATTGTCTAAAGTATGGTGATAATTTTCTTTGGAGTTGGATGTGTGACTGAGATCAGTGGCGGCTGGTGACTTCAAATTAAAGGAGGGCTGCAGAAGACAGCTGAATGGGTGGGGCCAATGGGGAGGGGTGTGGCCAACTAGAAAAGGAGTGGAGCTATGCTAAAAACCACAACTGGAACTTTAATTAAATACGCTGCCCTGGTTTCCAAACAGTCATTACGAGAGTCCAGTCAAGACAAAATGAAGTGTAGAAGAAAAAAATATTTCAATGCATTGGCTAAATGACAACTTACTTAATATCAAGATGGAAACAGGTTATGAGGCATGAAAAAATAAATTACTTTTTAAATACATTACTGGAATGCCAGTCAAAATCAAGTATAAAAAAACAAGCAGCACTCAACTCAAACCACTACTCCTTGCACTGCAGTTCTAATTATAATTTATATTCAGCTTTATGAAATTACAAATTAACATGCTGAAAGTAACAATCTCTGTGATACCCCCACTTGTAAAAATGTTTCTTATCCAAAAAAGACCTGCTGCCTGACACAACTATCTACTTGTTTCATGAAGAAGACATAATCAAAGTAAAAAATGAACAGCAAACGAGAAACAAGCTCAAGATAAATTGCTTAAAGGATTCCTGCACACGTTATGGACCACACATGATAGATTGGCATTCTGTTTAGTTTATGGGTAAGCCTGCAAAGATGACTGCAAGTCTCCAACAAAAGATGACTGCAAGTCTCCAATAAATGTAATGAGCTTCTGAAAATACTGTAATCCTGTCCTTTTTTTACAAATACTGTCATATGCATTTCAATACCCAAGGCTTATACATTATCTAGTTATGTAAATATTCTCTGCTTGGCAAGAAGGAAAAGGCTTTCAGTGCTGGTAATTCTTTAACAGTATGCTTATTAAAGCTTACTTGCATCTTACAATCTCCAACAAGCTTACCTGATGCTCATTAAATCATTGCTACTTAAACAGAGCAACAGGGTACAGTGACAGCATGCATTTCTTGAATAATAAGAAGCATAAATCAACAGTATAAAAATCTGACAGAAAACCAGAACATTCTGCAAAATCAAGGACAGATGAAAAGCCATGGTTGTACTTGTGGTCTACCTTGGATGGGGGAATACTCTGCATACCTACACTGCATAACTGCTCCTTGCCTTCCTTGGACACATCCAGAGCCACTACAATGGGGAGTGGGGTGCAACAAGTATGTCATAATTTGAAATGTCTCTGGCTGACAGTGATGGCTCTGACACTCATACCTCTCAACTTCAGAGCAAGAAATCTGGACAAAGCCATATATAGAACTAGAAGTGGGACACAGGCCCAAAAGTAAGGACAATTTTTAAATATTGCTCTTATTAACTTAGATAATAGAACAGTAGTAGATCTTGCATTAGTATGAATTTTCTGAAGGGAATGAAATCTGAAACTCAAATGTCTGCCATTATTGTCTAACTTCAATCTTTAATGCCACCCCTATAGTGCCTTTTTTAGGCAAACTTCAAAGGACAAAACCACCACCGTAACAGGTACAAGCATGCAAAATCTGAAGGTAATGCTACTCAATGCTAGAAGTCTAATCCTCAAAATGCACTCTCTCAAGGCACTCCTAAAAATGGAGAACATTGATATCTGTGCAGTAACTGAGACCTGGTTCAAGGCTCTAGAGAGCACCCCTGCAATACCAGGCTACAACTCTTACCACACTTTTCGGCCACCAAACCAGGACCACACTAAAGGTGGAGGAGATTCACCAAGGATATTCACACCACCAGACTGGTTTGTCTGAAATTCTCCAAGTGCAACTAACACTAGGTAAGACTGCAATCCAAATTGTAGCTTGCTACAGATCCCCCACCATATCCCAAGATTCTCACTACACCTTTTTAAACATACTGGAAAATATTAAGATAGAACCTGATGCTGGGTGATTTTAACTACCCTGCCATTAACTGGGAAAACTACTCGTGTCCCAACAGGTTCTTGGAATTCATAAATTCCAATGCCCTGGATCAACTAATCCCAGGGCTCCAATATCCTAGACCTGGTCATTACCAACATGGCAAATCAATGCTCCATACCTATGGTCACCCCCTCGTTAGTCAGGTCTGACCATAAGCTAATCACCCTTAACATCCACATCCCACCCCACCCCCAGTAAAGAAACCACCATAAAAACTTCTCCAAAGCCAACTTCATGCTACTCAAGTCAGAAGTGACAAACTTCATGACACCCATGCAGACGGAACTGAAAGTTCAACTACTGAATCCTACACTAAAGCACATCCACTCATGCATGAATCGTGCCATCCCAAATAGAACCAAAATGCTCTCATCCAAAAAAGGAAGCCAATCTGGTGGTCCCCTGCCATAAACAAACTTTACAACAAAAGGAAGAAACTTTTGCAGAAAAGAGGAAAATCCCAGGATGCAAAACTCCTTACTAGCCTCAGTAAGAAACTGAGATGCCTCATAAAATCCTCCAAAGCTAGTTATGAAAATAAAATTGCCAAAGATTCCAAAGACAACCACAAAGCATTCTATAACTATGTCAAGAATCTAAATGGCAATGCTCAGATCTGCTCTGAGCTAAAACAGAATGGCAATAAATATACTGATCCAAAGGATATTGCCAATATCCTGGCAGATCGATTCAGTGCCAACTTCACCCCTCTCACCCCTAAATGGCCCATCTCAATACCGAAGATTGCCAAATTCCAGTAATAACGGCCACACAGGTACAAAACGCACTCTCTAAAGCCAAGAATACAGCATCCATGGGACCAGATGACATCCCGGCTGTGTACTACATGAACTACAATATGAACTGGCACCTCACCTAAGTGTCATGTTTAATCATAGCCTCACCTCAGGTTGGATCCACCTTGGATCCCGAACTACCGGCCCCATCAGTCTGACAAGCCTTATCTGCAAGGCCATGGAGCGTATTATCATGGAACTTATAAACAAAGACATTGGCAACCTTCAAACACTGGACCCCACCCAGTTTGGGTTTGTGAAGGCCGATCCTGTCTCCTGAACCTGATTGACTTCTTTGAATCAGTCTCCAGAGCCATGGACAAGGATAAGGTGGTCCACACAGCCTATTTGACACCATCCCCACTCTGGAATCATAGATAAACTTACTAAGTTGGGTATTAATCCCTATGTCACCCAATGGGTTGCTAAATGGCTTACTGATAGAACCCACACTGTAAAAGTAGCCGACTCCAAATCCAGCTCCAGACAAGTGAGAAGTGGAGTACCTCAGGGTTCAGTCCTGGGGCTCTTGTTTGGCATCTACTTCTCTGAAGTACAGGTCAACACTAAGGGACTCTGGCTAACAAAGTTTGCAGATGACTGCAAACTGGGAGCCATTATTGAATCCCCAAATGATGTGGATACTCTACAAAAGGGCCTTACAGAAACAGATGCTTGGTGCCAGAGCCATGGGCTCAAGCTCAATGCCAAGAAATGTATCGTTATCCCCTTTGGGAAAAAACATGTATCCATGAATTACCATAAAGGAGGCAGTACACTAAACACAGAAAGTGTGATAAGAGACTTAGGGACACAGGTGGACAGTGGTCTCACCTTCGATAACCACATCGCCACAACAGTCAGGAAATCCTTCTATGTGGCACACCTCATCACGAAGGGCTTTTCATCCAGAAAAAAGGAGGTCATTGTCCCACTGTACTCATCCCTCATTAGACCCATTATAGAATACAACCCATTTGGTATGTACCTCTCAAGACATCTGCAACAACTGGAAAGGCCTCAGAAATACCTCACTAAAAGAATCACAGGCCTAAAGCAGATGCCCAAAACTCCAGCTATACTCTGTCACATATCGTCTACTCAGAGGCGATCTCTGCTTAACATACAAGGCCATGTCAAACCCAGAGCTGTTGGACATGCTACACTTAAAGAAATCCCAATCCCTCAGAGCTACGCTCCAGGGATCTAAACCTTGTCATCACAATAAACAAAACATGCTGGAGGGATAGGTTCCTGACCCAGAGACTCCCCAGACTCTGGAATAGATTGCCCATACATGTCAAGCAGAGTGCCTCTTTGGACCTCTTCAAGAGGAACCTTGACGATTGGATGGGAGAAAGGAAATTCACCCCAGGGATCACGTCAGTCGCCCTGCTAGACAGGGGTCCAGGAAAGTAAATAATGTGGGAAGAAATAGCCAGGGAATTGTTATGGCTAGGCTTGTATAGGCCCTAGGGCTGATAGCCTAGTACCAACCTATGAACCTATGAACCTATGAACCTATGAACTTGCCAATAATTTGCCAGAAAACCACAATTTTATGAAAAAAAAACCAAAAATGTGATGCAGAAATATAAAGTTGCCACACAATACAGCTGGGAACCTGTCAAAAAGGGACACCTTTTTAATATTAATACTGTTAACTTGAGCAGCTAACAAAATAAGAGCATCTACATGCATTTCTGAAATAGAAGTAATCTATAACTCTGATCATTCCAGTTATATATAATTGCAAACCCTCCACATTTTCTTCCAAAATTACCATTTTGAAGAGGGATTATTAGGGGAAAGCAACATTTTGAGCCAAAATTGGGGACAGTTGAGAGGTTTGGATGTTCCTAATTCTAAAAAGCAATTTGCACGTACCTCTCAACCTCTTAATGCAGGAAATCTGGACAAGGCCAAATATACTGGGGGAACATACAAACACTACTAAAAATTGCTCTTGTATAAACTTTAGACAGTTGATAGAATAACAGGTCTTGCATTAGCATGCATTTTTCTGAAGGTTATGACATCTGAAACTCAATGTCTGTCATTTAGTGACTTCATTCTTAAATGATTTGCTAGAAAACTACAAATTTTATGAGGGACAAACCAAAAATAAGAAGCAAATATCTATTCATTCTGCAAAAATATGGACAACTGAGAGGTATAGTTCAACCAGGGCTGTCTGAGTTTGCTACCCTCCCCCCCTTACAAAATCATGGTCGAATGGATCCTCCCCCCTGCAGCCATTCCAACATCCCATTCCTTGGTTATTTTGCCCCATTTACCATAAACACTGTAATGTGCATACTGCTTTACTTCTGCGATAATTTAGATTTCATTTGAAAGTTTTATTTTGCATTTTACAGCACAAACCCTAATATATATCTGTTAAACAAAACAATGCAGTCTCACAATGAAAATAGACTTAGCATTAAAACTTGTCTACCCTTGAAACTCACATGCATTGAAACAGCATTGAAACCAACATTCAAAGAAAATACATTTTGCCAGTGGCAGATAAAGACTAACTCTGGGCTGTTTTCAAAATCATAGGCCCCTTGAACATGAAACATGCACATACTCTTTGATACACCTTCCTGACTGTATTACATTATATTCCTTGTAGAATACAGTACAGTTGTTAGAGGGCATTTTAAATTTATTGTTTTGAGCACTTTTCCAGTAAACAATGAAACAAAATGCATGCACCAATGACAAAACTGCCCAATTCAAAACATTTTCATCATACAATGTCTATTCAACCTTCTGTAGTCCACCAGTATCAGTAAATATGCACAATCTCTGAAGCAGTAAAATCCACATTAAGGAAATCTGTAACTAACAAAGAGGTTGTTGCTAGCAAACAACTTGATATGTCATTGTTTCATCTACAAATAAAGTGCCTGTTGCCCTCGAAGAATAAATTGCCTATGTTGCATGCATTAAAAAAATGATAAGCTAGTAATACCGCAATAGGGAATGGATAGCAAACTGATAACAGGTTCATAGTTACTAGGTATCTTTGCCAAAACGGACTGCAGCATCCACCCCCTTTACAACACTGTACAATATCAGCAATGCATCTACCTACTGTGGGAGTAGAACCCACCGCCTTCTGCATCAAAAGCAAGTACACTACCTGTTGTGCTATTAACAATGCAAGGAGACTTAGCATAAGCAGCACTAAACATTTGTTCCCCTGCAGCTCTCAGCTCCTTGTAAAATCTACTCTCTGAACTTTGCAGCACAAGATATCTGGAAAAAGCCAAAATTTAATGGGGGGGGGGGGCAAAAGGCCAAAAACCAGGGACACATTTTAAACATTGCTTGTATAATGTTGGAAAGTTGCTAGAATAAAATGCTGTATTACCACCATTAATTTCTCTGCTATGACTTGAACCCAGGGGACCCTGTGCAAAACAGTCAGAGAAACATACCACTATGCCAAATAAGCTGAAACAGAGGACGACAATGGCTACTATTTAATGAATTTGGTTCTCACCATAGCTGTCAACCTCTTAGTAAAAAACACCTGAAAAAAAACATTAATGTAGGAATACAACTGCCAAACATATTCAGTGAATTGAGTTCTCACCAAAGTTCTCAACCTTAGCACAACATACCTGGACGAGGCCAATAATGGGGGAATACAGTCCCAAAAATATGAGCAAGTTTCAAATATCTATGTTATAAACTTAGACAATTGCTAGAATAAAAGGTTTTGTTTTACCATGTACTTTCTGAAGAATATGACGTCTGAAATTCAAATGCCTGTTATTTTTAAACATTTGTTAACCAGGAAACTAGTCTGACTTGGAACAAAACAAAGCAAAATTTCAGCAGAGCAGGGAGAAACACATCTTTGTAAGGGATGGGAGGACATGCAGACTCCACACAGAAGGTACCCCAGCCAAGAATCAAATCAGAGAACTTGTAGCTGTTAGGCAACAATGCTAGCAGTGCACCACTGTGCTACAAGCCTTTGCAAGCAAATATGAAGATACAGAAACCACATATTTTATTAGGAACAGAACAAATATGAGGCAAAAAATCTGCAAGTTTTTGCAAATAGTGGTGAGTAGGGAATTCAGGTCCTTGCCACCTGCATCCAAGGTACAGGGTTCAAGCCTGAGTGTTTCTACCCACCACTATGTGTTAATAAGGGCAGGTCACACATACACATGCATATAGTTATTTGCATTTATTTACTGGGGCAGACAACAGATTAATGCATGACCAATCAAAAGCTCAGCCTGGGTTACGAGGGTAACAAACAGTATTTAGTTACATTGAAATTAACAAGATGATACAACAGAGTACAAACATTGTGTGGTCTAGAACTATATGCAGGTACATATTTTCAGTGAGAAAATACAGGATAAAGGTAAGATGAAGGAGTGGTTCTGGCGCAGAAATTGTAGTTATTGGCCGTTTGGGCAATCTCTTCCATCTCTCTCAACTTTTTGATTTGAAAGCCTGTATTTGCACTTGTTTCTGTCTATAACTCGTCTAGTGCAGATACAGATTCTTAGTTTTAGCACTTAAATTTGCTTATTCCTGCTCAGCACTCGTTCAGAACTTGTAAGCAGTAAATAAGCTACTAATTACTATAGCACTCAACATTCCTCATTACCTTGAGAAAAACAGTTATTGTACTTACTTTTCTCACTTGCTTAGAGAAAAACAGCTCTTGTACTCACTTTCCTCACTTATCTAGGGGAAAATAGTTTTTTATTCAGGCATGTCCAAGGGTCAGCTCCCATTGTTCTCTCCTGTCTATCTGATGAATCTGGGCATCTTGAGGCAATGTAGAAATTGCCTCATGTACACAGACAATCCTCTCCTCTCCTCTTGCCATCCAACACTACAACCTGTGAGAGATACACTTATTTAGCCAAACTGGAGGTAAAGCTCTCTCCAACCAAGACTGAACTTGACAGTCATGAGGAGAAGGTAAACATTTGCACCACACCACACTCATCACATAGCCTCACTAAATCTACACCACCAAAATCTACACATAGTAACACAAAAACATTTGCAGAGGATCTCAATAATAATCTGTCTAAGCAACAGAGACCTCCAAAGCAGAAATGCAAGCAACTTCCATCCCCCAACACAACCCAAATGACACATAGCCCACAGACTCAGTGTGCCACTCAACCACAGCCAATAAGGCAAAACAACGTACCCAACACACTAGTCATCGGTGACTTTATAGTCAGGCACTCTGATGTCCCACTCACCAGGCTAAACAAGGAGAAGGTTATGGTCAGCTGCCTCTTGGGAGCCAGGATCCGCCACATAACCCACGCACTCAGGTCACTCCACAACAAGTACAAATATGACTCTGTCATTGTCCATGTTGGTGTGAATGACCTGAGACGTACCTTCCTGGACTACATGAAAAGAGACATGGAAGAGTTCTCCAATCTTGTAGCCCAGGCAGGTATGACCCTAGCCCTGAGTAGCATTCTGCTATCATCCAGAATGATACTACAGTACAAGGACAAAATGACTGACTTCAACAATTGGCTAACCTTCTGGTGTCATTCTAAGGAGATCCAGTTTCTGTCTGCTTGGGATGACATGGTCGACAGACCACAATGTTTTGCCACAGATGACCTGCACCTGTCGCCCCTGGGATTCTGGATACTGGCTAAGGCTCTTGCTGCCCCTATAGTGCCTTTTTTAGGCAAGGTTCAAATAACAAATTCACCACCGTAACAGGAACAGGCAAGCAAAAACTGAGGGTAATGCTACTCAATGCTAGAAGTCTAAATCTCAAAATGCACTCACTCAAGGCACTCCTTAAAATGGAGAACATTGATATCTGTGCAGTGACTGAGACCTGGCTCAAGGCTCCAGAAAGCACCCCTGCACTACCAGCCTATAATTCATACCACACTTTTCAGCCATGTAACCTGGACTGAAACACCAAAGGTGAAGGTGTGCCCATATTCATAGGTTCATACTAAGCTAAATGCCCTTGCGAGCCATTTTAAGCCTAGTCAATTATCCCTTGTGTGACTTAAACCCTGCACCTTGCATTTGCAAGGCAAAGACCTTAACCATTAGGCCACCCTCCATCATCCTCATTAAGGATGTCCACACCTCCAGGCTAGTTGCTCAGCATAATGCATCTGAGGTTATCCAAGTGCAACTAACTCTGGGCAAAATTGCAATCCAAATTACAGCTTTCTACAGATCCCCCACCATGCCTTGGGATTCCCATTCCTCTTTTCTTGATGTACTGGAAAATATTAGGGTTCAAGCAAACACCCTAATAATGGGTGACTTCAACTACCCCACCATTAACTGGGAAAACTACTCGTGTACCAACTCCTTAGCTCAACGCTTTCTGGAATTCATAAACTCCAATGTCCTGGGTCAACTTATCCACACCCCCACCAGGGGCAACAATATCCTAGACCTAGTCATTACCAACATGAGTGACTGGTGTTCCACACCTGAAGTCAACTCCTCATTGGTCCTATCCGACCATAAGCTAATCACCCTTGATATCCACATCCTGCCCTCACCCCCCACTAAGGAAACCACGGTAAAAAATTTCTCCAAAGCCAACTTCATGATTCTTAAGACAGAAGTGGTGAACTTCATGACACCCATGCAGATGGACAATACAGTTACAACTGCTGAATCCTACACAAATGCACTCTATAAGCACTTACATGAGTGCATGGATCGTGCTATCCCAAACAGAACCAAGACGCTATCCTCCAAAAAAAGGAAGCCAATTTGGTGGTCCCCTGCCATAAACAAACTGTACAACAGAAGGAAGAAACAGTTGCAAAAGAGAGTAAAACCCCATGAATGGAGGAGCTCCCTGGTCAGCCTCAGTAAGAAGCTGAGATCCCTTATAAGATCCTCCAAAGCTAGCTATGAAAACAAAATTACCAATAATGCTAAGGACAACCACAAAGCATTCTTTAGCTATGTCAAGAATCTCGATGGCAACACTCAGATCTGCTCTGAGTTACAGCACAATGGCACGAAAATTACAGAACCAACTGATATTGCCAACATCCTGGCAGATAGGTTCAGTGCTAACTTTACACCCCCACCCCCAAAAGGGCCCGTATCTATACAGGAAGAATGCAGAGTCCCTGTAATCACAACTACGCAGGTAAAAGCTGCACTCTCTAAAGCCAAAAACACAGCATCCATGGGACCGGACAACATCCCAGGCTGCACTTTACACGAACTTCAGAACGAACTGGATCCCCACTTAAGCACCATGTTCAATAATAGCCTCACATCAGGCTTTGTGACCACTGAATGGTGCACAGCATCAGCTATCCCACTCCACAAAGGGGGAACCACCACTGATCCTGGGAACTATCGACCTATTAGACTGACGAGCCTGGTCTGCAAGGCCATGGAACGTATCATCATGGAACTCATAAACAAAGACATTGGTAACCTCCAAACTCTGAATCCCACCCAGTTCCGGTTTGTGAAAGGCAGATCATGCCTCCTGAACCTGATCGACTTCTTTGAGGCAGTCACCAAAGCCATAGATGAGGGTAAGGTGGGTCACACAGCCTATCTTGACCTCACCAAGGCTTTCGACACCATCCCCCATTCTGGAATTATAGCTAAACTCACTAAACTTGGTATAAATCCCTACATCACAAGATGGGTTGCCAACTGGCTCACTGACAGAACCCACACTGTAAAAGTTGCAGACTCCAAATCTGACCTCAAAGTGGTGAGTACCACAGGGTTCCATCCAGCGACCTCTCCTGTTTGGTATCTACTTCTCTGAAGTACAGGCTAACACAGAAGGCCTCTGGCTAATGAAGTTCACATATGCCTGCAAACTATGAGCCATAGTCAAGTCCCCAAATGATGTGGACATCCTACAGAAGAGCCTCGCTGAGACAGATGCCTGGTGTCAGAGCCATGGCCTAAAGCTCAATGCCAAAAAGTGCAGTGTCATCCCCTTTGGTAAGAACTCTGTACCCATAAACTACCACATAGGCAGCAATCTACTTAACACCAAATGTGAGATAAGAGACCTTGAGACCCAGGTGGACAGTAGTCTCTCCTTTGATACTCACATCGCCACAGTACTCAGGAAGTCCTTCTATGTTGCACACCTCATCATAAAAGGGTTCTCATCTAGGAAAAAAGAGGTCATTGTTCCCCTCTACTTGACACTCATTAGACCTATTATAGAGTAGAACGCCCCTTTTGGAATGTACCTCACAAGGCATCTGCAGCAGCTGGAAAGGCCAAAGAAGTACCTCACAAAGAGGATTACTGGCCTCAAACAAATGCCCTACACTGACCGTCTCAAAAAGCTCCAGCTTTACTCCGTAGCATATCGCCTACTCCGAGGTGATCTCTGCCTAATATATAAAGCTATGTCAAACCCAGAGCTGTTGGACATGCTACACCTAAAGAAATCCCAATCCCTCCAAGCTACATGCTCTAGGGACCTAAACCTTGTCACCACAATAATCAGGACATGCTGGAGGGATAGATTCCTGTCCCAGAGACTTCCCATACTCTGGAACAGGCTACCCATCTATGTCAAGCAAAGTTCTTCATTAGCACTCTTTAAGAAAAATCTTGATGAGTGGATGGGAAATAGGAAATATACCCCAGGGATCACTTCTGTGTCTCTGCTCGACAGTGGCACAGGAAAATAACTTTCATGGGTGGCATAAGCCAGGGAATCTTGTTGGCTAGGCTTACGTAGGCCTTTGCACCGATAGCCTAGTACCTACCTATGAACCTATGAACCTATGAGGAAACAAAGGATTATAAGCGAGGTCAAGAGATAGAAAATAAAGAGGTGAGGGAGTGAGTGCATGGCAAAGTAAGATGGGTAGAAAAAGAAGAGTAAATACATGCAGAGAATAGTAAAATATGAACAATAGATAAATAGGTAGAGAGATATTCTCCCACAGCCCAATTTTTAAGTCAGAATGTGTCTGTATGGGTGCTATGCATGTATTTTCAGATGTATGTATTAACAGAATAGCCCACATAGACATGCACAAATTGACATGGACAAAGAGTTTGCAGAGGAGAGGTTTGTAAATGCTCACTAACTGGAAAACTGGCATTTTAAACTCTTTTTATATTTGCTCAGATATGGCTTAATAGTGTATTTTGACTTTGACTAACAAGTGTCTTATCTATGATGTTTAAAGCTAAATATTTTAATGCAGGCTATTTCCTCTCTAATAGTGCATTTTACTGCTTATAGCAACAGCACAGTCATAAACTGTGTGCCTTTTCCATTTCTGGGAACCGACTCACAGGAAACTGCATATTCTTTCATCTTTTTACCTGTAAGAATTTTCTGATTTTAATTATGTCATGCAGTTAAATGAATGAAATAAGGAAACTTGCGCATAGATTTTAAGAGTGATTTCATAGTAAAATTTTGCATGCTATTCTTAATGTGTGTCCCTGCCTCTGCTTTTCCGTATAGTTTTAAATCATCTGCTCGCTCACTGCAGAGAGCGGTGATAACCTGACCTAACATAAAACTCGTTATCTTCATTAGATAAGAAGTTTATCTGACACATGTTTGATTTGCACAGGTACTTCAAGGTCTCTGAGGCAGATACATTCTCCTGCATTGCTTGTCATTATTTTTCTCTGCCTTTTTTTTTGAAATGGGACAGTTGAGTGAATATCTTAAACACTAAACAAAAAGTAAGCATTTTTTGATCCAGACCTAGGAAATAATTATGCCAGTTCTAGGAGCATTGTACTAGACATTGGTGCATGTCAATATGAGCTATTTACACTTGTCTTACAGCGCTTCTAGTCTCAGAACATGCATGTTCAGACCAAACACACTACACTACGTTAACGCTTTTCAGCCTGGTTGCTCAAAACACCACTGTGAAGTATGCTGCCTAGGACTGGAAAATAAGCTAGTGTTTGGTAAGCCCAGAATACGTTAAATGTGCCTACTTTCTTTATAGAGCAACATTTATTTGCTGCTGCTTTCATTTTTGAAGGCACAAACATGTCTTAAAATATGATGGTCTTAACAGATTGCAAGTTGTTCAGAATTTAATATATCTAAAGTCGTATGCGTTTACATGCCTACATTATAACCAAAGTGGTATCGCTGTTACAGTATCCCAGTATTGTTGTCATTTCTTTCAGTGTAATAACACAAACATCATATATGGTGAATGAGCGAATGACATTTTGCGGAATGGATGACTAAAGACATTAGATAACTAAAATTTACAAATGAACAAAGCATGCATGCAACAGTGGAAAAGAATATTGAGTGTATGGGAAAGTAGTGGGCAAATGGTACATCAATTCAATTAAAAATCGGGCTCTATTGTTTTCTTAATTATGTACCATAGAGTATAATAGGGGGTTGTAGAAACTAGAAATTTACCAGTCTACAGCACAGCGCTGAGTTCAGCATTTGTGTTACACTAGTCTATCCTCACATTAGAAGATGGTGATGTGTGACCCTGTTCAAGAGACAGATATGTATCACAGAGACTACTCCTTCTCTGGAGCAGGCTCACCAACTATATGAAGCAGAGTTCCTCCTTAACCTAATTCAAGTGTAACTTGAAAGACTGGATGCAGAACTGGCAATTCACCACTGGTTTAGTACCTATGCCTCTAATGAACACAGGCAGCCTGTAACTGTTTCATCTCCCAAGCCCAGGTTTGGAAATGTTTCATCTTCAAAGTTCCTGCTTATACCACCAAGGGTACAAAAGTTGTCAGAGATGTGGGGTGCATGGCTTACCTTAAAACAGCTCCAGTGGTTGTTAGGTTCATAGGTTCATAGATTCATAGATTAGTAGGCTAATGGTTTAAGGACCCTTACAAGCCTTTTTTTTTGCACAATATATGGCCCCTGGGGGCAAGGGGATGGCATGGATTTGTGCCTGTGCATTCCGCATCTTACAAATTGCCCCTGTCCATAAATAGACAGTACCTAATATGCAAACTTATGATTCCCCATGCATTGATCCAAACTGCATTTGAAGAGGACCAGAGAAGGTTTCTGCTTAATGTGAGTAGGAAGCCTGTTCTAAAGAAGGGACAATCTCCAGCATGTTTTGTTTGAGACCCTGACTAAGTTTAGATCTCTAAATCAGGTGACCCCATGCTGTTTAATTTGCACTGTACTTGATTATTGGTCTAAAGAGGGCTGAGTACAGTGGGACTATAATTTCCTTGGATGTGAATGCCATGCCTTTATTTATAAGTTGTGCCACATAAAATGATTTCATTACCACTGTGGGTACATGGAGGTCAACATTCAGGCTATTATTTATATGTGTATTTAGATCACTCACCTCTGAGTCTACTATAAGGGGTTGCTACTGATGTTATAATTTGCAGGGGTATTTGACTTCCAAAAGGCTATGATAATGCATTTTTTTGCATTTAGTTTTAGACCATGGTTATGGCACCTACCAATTGTTTGATGTAGACCCTCCTGAAGGATATATACATCACTGCGGGATTCAAAGATTGCCTAGTACATCTATGAACCTATGAAGACATGGTATTGAATAGCAGAGAAGGGGTTGTGGTGGAATAGTACAGTTGTGGCAGTTACCAAGGTTATACTACTCAACAAGCAGACATGCACTGGCAGACAGGAATATCCCTTTTTGTTATAGGAATCCAGAGAAGTAACATCATTAAAGAATACAACTATTCATCAATTTACATACTCATCAAAGCACACAGTATATGGTCATGTGCTTTTCTTAGGCGGTTACTAGGCAATTAACCCAAAAGTCTTTATAAGCCCAGCCATGTGTGCCCACTATAATACTAGAAAAACCCAATATAAAGGATCTTGCCTAAACTTGAGATCTTAGTTAGTAATGACTGCCCATATATAGGAGGGTCATAGGTGAAATCCCTGGCAGGAATTTATGGTTTCCCATCAAGTCATCCAGGCTACAAATAAACAGGGTCACAGAGGGGCTTTGCTTGATGTGAATCAGTAGCCTATTCCAGAAGAGTGTCAACCTCTGATAGGTGTATCTGTCTCTCCAGCAGGTCTTATTTAGGTCGCAGGCCTAGTTAAGGTCCCTGGAGTGAGTGACGCTTGTCTCATTTGACTTGCAGACGTACAGCATTTCCATTAGGTTTGCATCCGAGATTGCTCTGTAGGACAGGCACAAGTGTCCTCTAAGTAGACTGTACTCTATGGAGTACAATCACAGTGACTTTAGTCTGTCAATGTATGACATGTGTTGGAGACCTTGATTTTTTTTGGTTAGAAATCTCTGAGGTCTCTCAAGTTGCTGCAGGTACCTGATAAGGTACATACCAAAGGGATCATTGTACTGTTTTTGGCATGATGAGGGTGGAGTACAGGGATATTATGACCTCTTTTGCTCTTGAGGCAATGCCTTTGCTAATGAGGTGTGTGGTGTAGAATGTCTTCCTTACAACAGTAGACACATGGTGGTCAAAGTTTAGGCTATACAGTCAACTTGAGTTCCCAAGTCTCTGACTACTGAGTTGTTACTTAGGGTGTTATTATTTATATGATGGTCTGCAGGGATATTGTTTTTACTGAAGGAGATGATAATGCATGTTTTTGCACTGAGTTTGATTCCACAGCTTTGGCAGCAATCATTGGTTTGTGTAAGTCCCTCTTGAAGTATATTGATATAATTTGGGGATTCAATGATTGCACCCAATTTGCAGTTGTTAGCAAACTTAATCAGCCACAGCCCTTTGGTTTTGGCCTGAACTTCTGATAAGTATATTCCAAACAATAGAGGGCCCAGCACTGACCATTGTAGAATCCCAAAGGTCTGCAGGTTGAAGTAAAGTCCCCAACTTTGACTGAGTGTGATCTGTTGGTGAGCCATTTAGCAACCCACCTGATGGCATAAGGGTTGATATTCAACTGGCAGAGTTTATCAATGATGCCCAAATGTGGATTGCGTGAAAGGCCTTGGCTAAGTCAAGGTAGGCTGTATGCACAGATTTGCCAACATCTACGGCTCTGGTGGCGTCTATATAATTTTGTTGAAACTCAAATTAGTGAACACTCATTTGTTGAACACCTATTCAGTGAAAACACTATTCATTAAATGACGTTTTAAGTGAAACGTTTCCTAGGGCAAACTAATAGTTGGCCACCATCTGGAATTTGCCCTTTTCCCTACTGTAGTACGATCTCAGAGTTGGTATATTTAGATGGGGGTGTGTGGGGGCTGCATAGGTGTTAAGTTTTATGGTTTTGTTTATGGTCGGTATGGTTGCTAGGGTGGACTACCATCCCTTTACCATAGAAAACTTTTCACTTAAAACGCCGATCAATTAATTTATTCGCTGAATAGGTGTTCAACAAATGAGCATTCACTCATTTGAGTTTCGACAAACTTATATAGATCTGGCTCTGGTGATGTTTTTGAAGAAGTCCACCAGGTTTAACAGGCATAACCTGCCTTTGACAAAACCAAACTGTGAAAGATCAAGTGTCTGGAGATCACCTATATCCTTATTTATAAGGTCATTGATGATTCATTCCATGGTCTTTCAGATAAGGCTGCTTAAACGTATGAGTCTTCAGCTCCTAGGCTCTGTTACTGTACCCCCTTTATGAAGGGGATGGTAGTTGCTGTTTTCCATTCAGCAGGGACAAAACCAGTACCCAGTGCTGTGGTTGAAGAGATTACCTAATGATTTGCTAACTCATGTTTTAGACAATTTAAAACGCACGCTGTTATGCCATCCAGTCCCATAGAGGCTGGGTTTTTAGCCTTGGATAGAGCATTAATAACTTGATCTTTGGAACTGCAAGGTGGAGGGAATGCTTTGTGGAATGTTTGGAGGGAACAGGGGGGTAACATTTTCACCAAACCAGTCAGCTAATAGGTTAGCTATTTTCACAGGATCAGTGCGTGTGATGTCATCCACAGCTAGTTTAGCACATGTCTGGGTCCTACCTTTTAGATTACGGATATAGCTGAATAATGTTGTATGGTTATCGTTAACTATGGTTGCTATTTTTTTTTTTAAGTTGCCCTTGGATTTTACAGGTTGTCTTATTTGTTTATTCAAGCAGAGGACTATGTTCTTCAAGTGCTGGGACCTCTCTTTTTTTATTCTTAGACTGAAAGTTCTTCTTCTTCTTGTATATCTTATTAATCCTAGATGTCCACCAGAGAGGCTATTTTTTTCTTGAGGATCTTATATTGATCCTATTAGGTACAGCTGTGTCAATACATTTGTATAAGTGTTTATACAGGGCATTTGTGTATACCTTAGTATAATTGTCAATGCCATCTGTGGGAAAAGGAGCTTGAAAATTTATTTATGCCATCCCTTAGGAGGGTATAATTAGCTTTGGTGAAATTTTTTGCCTGATTTCACCTAAGAAGGGTTCAGGTGTTATAGCTACTTCAAATGTGACTGATTTGTGATCAGATTTAACCAGTGAGGGTCCTATACTTGTGGTGGTACAATGGTTACCTGTGTTAGTGAGGACCAGGTGGAGAATATTTGAGCCCCTTGTGGGGATGCATACTATTTGTTCCAGGGAATTAGTGTTAACAAAGTCCAGGAATCTTTGGTGAGCATGTTGGTACTTGTATAAGTTTCCCAGTCAATAGGATAGTTAAAATCACCCATGACTAGTGTGTTTGGTTGTAATTTGATTAACTCAGTTAGGTCCAAATAAACAGTGTGGATATCTTGGTTCATTGACGAGGGCCAATAGCTAGTGATGACTTGAAGGGTGGTCTTACCCACATTTATTTGAACTTGAAGTAACTCCATGGAGTTTTCCTGTATAACCAATCTAGATGTGCATTTATCTTTGATGAAGATATATACTCTTCCTCCTTTGTTTCTCATACGTTCATTTTGCAGTCTGAAAGTATGGAAGGCATTGTAGTCTTACAAGGCTGGGGTACTCTCTGTGGCCTTGAACCAAGATTCTATGACTACACAGATGTCAACATCTTCCAGGGAGAGAAGTGCTTCAAGAGAGTGCAGTTTCTAATTTAAACTCCTAGCGTTTAGCAGGATAACCTTTAATTTATTTGTGAGTGATATTTTCACATCGGAAATTTTGTACTTGAGACTTTGTCTAAAAAAGTCATTATGGGGGAGGGAAGTGCCTTAGCCAGTAACCAAAAGCCTAGATGTGACAGGTGCAGACCATCTCTGGCAAAGCAGCATGGTCTATCGACCATGTCATCCCAGGCTGACAGGAACTGGACCCCTTAGAATGACACCAGAAACTAAGCCAATTGAAGTCAATCATTTTTTGTTTATATCATTTTAACATTTTTGGTGAGGGTAGAATGCTGCACAAGGCTAGGGACATACCTGCCTAAGACACATATTCCTAAAGCTCAATCATGTCTGTCTTCATATAGTCCAGTGAGGTATGTCTCAAGTCATTCACAGTAACATGAACTAGGATGGAGTCATAACGGTACTTGTTGTTGAGAGACTTGAGTTTATGTGTGATCGGATGGATCCTGGAACCTGATAGACAGCTGATAGTAACCTTCTCCTTGTCTACCTTGGTGAGTGAGACATCTGTGTTTCTCACAATGGAGTCATCTATGACTAAAGAATTTGGTTTAGGTGTGCTTTGCCTTAGGGGCTTATTTGGTGAGACATTTGTGCTTGTGTTTTCATGTGTATTGAATGCTGTAGGTGCTGTATTAGGTGCAGTATGTTTGTGTTTGGAAGGTGTTTGGTGTTTAGAAAGGTTTCTGGTGAGTACCTCCATATATGATGGTTTATGTGTTGAATGCATGGTTTGCATAAGAGGTGTAGTATGTGAGCTGACAACCTGTTCAGTGTTACTGTTCTGTGTGCGAGGCAGCAAGGATTCCAGATTCTTAGTGTAGCTGCATCTGTCACACATTGCACTTGGGTGATTTAGGAGTAGATGTCTGTCAGTGTACATGACGCAGTTGATACACTGCCTCAGGAAACCCATGTCAATCAAGATGGTAGGAGAAATGGAGGGGAAACTGACCATCCATAGTGCTAGGTTACGTCCTATTTTCAAGTGGGGACAGAAAATGGAAGGGTGTGGTATGACTGGGTGCTCTAAACAGGGTGTATACTAATGGGGTACTCTATAAAGGGTCTGTACTAGTGGGGTTCTCTAAATGGTTTGAGACTATTGTAGGTTTGGTGGTTTAGGGACTGTTTAAGGGGCAGAAATGCACCTGAGATGCTCTCTGAGCTGATAAGCACAATTTAGAGACTTCTCGGCCAGATCATGGGTAGCTAGCCAATGGTAGTAGTGCGCGATGGAGCACGGATGTGAGTCATGTGTAAACAGATGAATACAGCAGAGCAGTTGCTGGTTGCCTAACTCTGTGGAGCTGTGTTTGATGCAATTGTTCTATTAAAAAGATGCGACCAACTCAAAAGAGGAATCTTGCCATCAATACAAGTTCACTAGTGTACCACATAGAAAACAAAAAACTTAAAGGACTATTTTATTTCAACCAGAATATATGCTTTTAATACCAATTCCTGCTGCTAAAATGAAGGTAACCCTATTGTCTAAATTCCTCGAACTTAAACCCATAGCCCTTATTATACAATAATATTAATAGCAGTCTGAAATATTAGCTACATTTAGTAGATTAAGGTCTTTTGTAAACTAAACTATTAAAATGGAAGTTTGGTTAATAACGACTACTGTTAACACTGACTATCTAGAACCAAACTTCCTGACAATCATTTTTTGAGGCTGCTGAAGCCCTGTTCCTGGTACAGTACATTTGAAGCTGATTATGTTAGTGAGGAGAATACACAATCTGAACCTCTTTAAATTGTATGTGTGGGGAGATGTAGCAGCAAAAACACTTAGAAATGTATTTCTGTGAAGTTATTATGTTCAGCGCTTTGCTCACAGCCATGCAATGTTTATAAATGCAATCCATCCCCAACCTACATCTGTTCAGGTCCTACATAAATGCCATAATGTATTTCGATGTATATCTGCATCCAGTCTTTTAATCCATATACAGATACACAAGTTTCTTTGGAAGAAAGCCAGAGTAGTTTGCGAGTTGGTTACTGTTGTTTATTTTATTTTATTTTTTTGTTTTTTTTATGTACCTATGTACCCATATTTTTCTGTGATCATCTGTTGTATATATTGACTCTTATATATGTGCACAGTCTTCTGTACTCATGTATTTCCTTAGATATCACCATGTTAATGTAGAATTTTCTTTTACTATTCATGTAACTCAGTCTGAACCTGCAGTTGGTCATTTGTGAACAATGCTCTGGCCTTGAAGCCGCAGTGGTGCAGCGGTAGCATTGTTGCCTCACAGCAAGAGGTTCTCCTTTTTAATTCTCGGCTGGAGTGCCTTCTGTTTGGAGTCTACATGTCCTCCCCGCGGTCGAGTGGCCTCTGAAAAACATGTGTGAATGGGTGTGCCTTCACTGAAGGTTGGGCGTCGGGCTGGCAACTTGGCACCATAAAAAAAAAATCTACTGCCAATCATTAGCGGACCGGAGTTCCACTGTGGCGATCCCTAACTGGGAAAAGACAAACAGCTCTGTCCTTGAGTTTACCTGTCATCAAGTTAAGGATGCTGACAGAAATAAAAGGGGCTTTTGGTACACCTGGAGGAGAACAATGGTTCAGCAATCATCCCTGAAAGGATAGATGTTGGTTTATTATTATTATTATTATTATTGTTGTTGTTGTTATTATTATTGCGATGATGATGATGATGATGATTAGTATTATTATTAAAAACAGATGGTACTAGAGATTTTTCATCCACTGCTATATGCCAAATACAAGGCAGCCATAAATATAGGATAAATTTTAGCACTGAATGCAAAACATCAGCCAGTACAAATAACAGACAGAAGTTTAATATTTACACAGCAGTATAATATATATGAAAACAAAAACAGAAGTAAAACAATAATATCTCCTTGACGAATGAAAAGGGTTAAGTAATGCAAGAACAGGTGAAACTGGAAGAGGTTAGAAGTACAATGCAGAAAATACAAGTAAATAACAGAGTACTACTTTACTTGTCAGTAAAATTAAAATATGCTGGTGGTAAAGTTGGAACAAGAGCAATGTCCTTGTGAAGGATGAAGAAGCTGAGCTGCCGAAGATTAAATGAGATAGGATAAAATTAACAGGAAATGGATACATTTACTGTAATGTATCTCAGCAGATGATGTACCAGGTTAGTACCACATTCAGCAAATTTCTGTACAATAGCACTGAACAAAACATATATATATTACTCTTGCGTTTTCATTTAGGAATATCAGGTGTCCAGCTATATCAGAAAGGTGGCAGAGGTACACTGGGATTGTATTTTACCTCTTGAAAGGGTGCCATTTGCATGCACGTGATAGTGATATAGCTTTAGCGCAGGTATGCATACTCATTCAAATATGTCCTTTGTTATGTATTCACCAGAAAGGTCATTAATGCAGGGGAAACTGCAAAAGTTGTGGCAAGATGCTGACACCTGTGCAGGGCCGGCTGCTGCTGCTGGTGATAATGATAATAATGAGATGTCTCTGTCCTGACTGGCTATTCACCTACAGTACAGGTTGAAAGTGTTACCTCACCCATAAATGTACCCTGAGGCTGTAGGGTCTGAGTGGTCACCATCATCACTGCGATGGGATCACTTATGGATTCAGCTACCATAACTCCACCCAGTGGCTGTGGCAATGGAACAACTTGTTGGTATTTCTATAATTTCACAGCTTTAGAAAGGGGTCTAATGCTGTCCACTATCACAGCTATCCTCGGATCAGAAAGTAGATAAGCTGGAATGTCATCTAGACAAAACCTTTTGCAAACCAGGCCAGCAAGAAATTGAGTTTTGTATGGTGTGGCATCTGTAACAACATGGAGTCAGGGACACAGTTGTTATCAAAATGATTTATTGGCAATTACTATTATCTACAAAAAATGTAACTCAAGTAATCTCAAATGTAACCCAATACATTACATTTGTAATCACCTAAAACAACCCCACCCCTCCCTCACCCCCTGGAAATTAAATATAATAATTTCACGATGGAGAAAGAGAAAAGCTTCTGAAGTTCAACTGCGATATAATTCGGCCACTTTCACCACCACAAAAATTACCAAAAACAGCAGCATGAGATAAATGTGTGCAGCGACCTAACCAGTGGCACCAATATATATATATGTGTGTGTGTGTGTGTGTGTGTGTGTGTGTGTGTGTGTGTGTGTGTGTGTGTGTAGAGAGAGAGAGAGATAAAGATATGTAGATAGATGAAATATGTGCAGACACAAGCACATGTCAGTTTGTGTGTGCATTTTAGTGCAAATTTTCATAAAAATGTTAATTAGATAATTATATTTTTGGAGCATTTGGAATGCAAACTCCTGTTTTATTAATTAAAATAGTAATGGGATTTCAGTCTTAATCATGTAGCTGGTCTTTTCCTGGTTAGGGGTCACCACAGCAGACCTCCGGTTTGCTAATGATTGGCAGCAGATTGTTATGGTGCCAGGTTGCCAGCCTGACACCCAACCTTTAACGAAGGAATGCCAATTCATACATGTCTTTTGGAGGCCACTCAACCACGGGGAGGACATGCAGACTCCACACAGAGGGCACTCCAGCCTAGAATCGAACAGGAGAACTTCTTGCTGTGAGGCAACAATGCTACCACTGTACCACCGCAGCTTATACATTATATGAAATGGTATGAACTAGTAACAGTTAACATAACTTTATATTCTCTCCCTGGTAACTGGTCTACTTCACAAAACTGGAAAATGACACTTGACAGTATCAAAAATAAAATTGGTATGGAAGCTAAACACTGAACAGGCAGCCACAAAATGGTGAAATGGATACAAAATTGTCTTGCTGATTGGAAGCAGATGTTAAATGTCCTATTGCTATATTATATCTGCTTGCAGATACCTCTCAACTGTACAGATTTTCGCAGAATGTTCAGATTTTTGCCTCATACTTTTGGCCCATTTTTCATAAAATTATGGTTTTCTAGCAAATCATTGGCAAATCATTCAAGATTTAAGTCAGAAAATAATGACACAGACATTTGAGTTTCAGACTTCATACCCTTCTGAAAATTCATGCTAATGCAAAACCTGCTGTTCTATCTACTTTCCAAGTTTATAAGAGCAATATTTAAAAAATGCCCCTATTTTTGGGCCTTTGTCCACCCATTATTTATGGCTTTGTCCAGATTTCTTGCTCTAACAGGTTGAGAGGTATGAAAACTATCGCACAGATAATTTCAGTCACACATTTTCCTTGTCGGTGATGGCACATCCGAGTGGAACAAGTGGGCTTAATGGCTAAAGATCATTGTCATGATGTGGCACCTGCTAGTTGTATGGGAGGCAATGGTCTGCAACAGTAAGTAGCCATTACCATGTGACTCTATTCTTCATCTCTGGCCACAAACCTAGTCTCCTCCTCTTACTTCTAAGCAATATGGCTTCTGTCCTGGAACTAATACCTCCACTGATCATCTCTCAAGCTTTAGATATTATTTCAAGCCTGTGAACAATTTTAAAGAAATTAAAGAAATTCAAAGTTTATCATATTGTAGTTATAGGGAAAACATAAAAATGTAAATAGTTAACTAGTTTTGCCAGCTATTTCTATGCTAAACTGAAAGTTCCATGTTTTACAGATACCTGATATTGATTTACTGCTTAGATGCTTTTAATTAGTTTTTGATACTGTGAAAAGGAAGAACTTAAATTTCTTTGTGAGATTAAATATTTTTGCTAGTAATTTTCTGTTTCAAAATAGAAAAAATAAATATTACCTTTCGACAAGAAACACAACACTGCACTTTCTCTTCCCCTTTTGCTTGGCATTTCTTATACTATGGCTGAACTGAAAACTGATATAAGTAGTGTCAGGCAAGAAATCCTGAGCCTTAAAGAAGAAAGAAACATTGCCTGGGGACATTCATAGGTTCATAGGTGATTACTAGGCTAATGGCACAAGAGCCCTTACAAGCATAGCCAATAATACCCAGGATATGACAATATTATATCTTAATACCCCAATATGAGACTGGGTAGTATTGGGGCAGTGGGTCTTTAGGTGTTGGATACCTGAGTAATTTTACAGACTACCTCCATCTATAAAGGACATGAGCAGTACTCCGGGAGTGAATTTATGGTTCCCCATCCATGTATCCCAATTCCTTTTGAAGAGAGTGAATGACAGGCTTTGTTTTTTGAAGATGGGAAGTTTATTCAATAGCTGAAGTAGCCTTTGGTATATGAATCTGTGGCTCCAGCAAGTTTTGATGTCACATATAAGGTTCAGGTCCATGGAACACGTAACCCTCATACATTTTTTCTTGCAAATATGTAACACTTTCATCAGGGCTGGATCAGAGAATACATTGTAGGTCAGGCATAAGTCACCTCGAAATAAAAAATATGAGATGAAGTAAAGGGATAGGGCCTTTAGTCAGTCTGCATAACACATGTGTCTTCCGCTTTGCATTTTTTTTAGTGAGAAACCTCTAGGGCAACTCCAATGAGTGTAAGTGCCTGGTTAGGTACATGCAGAAGGGAACATTGTACTTGATTATGGCCTGATGAGGACTGCGTACAATGGCACAATGACTTCTTTTGATCTTGATGCCATGTCTTTACTTATAAGTTGAGCCACACAGAACGATTTCCTCACTACCATAGCTACCTGGTGGTCAAAATTTAGGTTACTACCTATCTGTGTTCCTAGGTCCCTCAGCACTGGGTCTACTTTTAGTGGTGTGCTATAAGTGCTATAATTTATAAGGACATCTTGAGTTGCTAAAGGGTATGATTATACATTTTTAGCATTTAATGCCAGACCACTGTTTTGGCAACAGTCGATTCTCGTTTTTAGGCCTGTTTGTAGGATGTCAACATTGCTTCCAGCTTACAGTCATTTGTAAACTTGGTGAGACAGAGGGCCCAAACATTGGCCTTCATTTCAGAGAAGTATATACAAAACAGGAGGGGTCCCAACAGTGAGGACTGTGGGATGCCATTAGTAACATTTTTTTTATCAAAAGTGGATTCAACATGTGCCCTGTCAGTGAGCCAGTTTGCTATCCACTTGATGTCGCAGAGGTTTTTGCCTAATGCAGTAAGTTTATCTATGATTCCCAAGTGGAGGACTGTGTCAAAACTTATTTTGTTAGACAAGAAATGATGGACCTACAAAATGTCTGGACAAAGAAACAACGAACACACAATTAAACGCCAAAGTCAAACAGTCGGAGTTGGACAAAGAAACAGCCAGTTAAATGGAACAGGTGGTCAGAATGCACTAAGGAATTAAGGATACTGAATGCATGCTGCTCAGGGATAATGTGAGAATCACAGGTCACCAGAAAGACTTGACAGAGAAAATAACAGTTTTCTTCCACAAGTTATGCCATGAAACAGGTAGAAGATGCCCTAGCAAAATGATGACCGGTCTGGAAAAAATAATAATAGATCCAGACATCATTTGTAAGTTATGGTCATATAGAGCCAAAATGTTTAGTATAAAGAAAGCACCTCAACTTAACAGATTTTTTTCAAGATGCAAAGCTGAATTGTAGTGAGTACTTTGCTTCTGGAACATGAAAAAAGTGTCAGAAATTGGAAGAAACTCTTTGAGAGTAAGCCATCCAGGTATCTCACATAAGATACTACTGCTTTGGAATAGACTCCCCATCCACATAAACCAAAGCTCATCTATGTCCATATTCAACAGCAACTTGGATCTATGGATGAGTGATAGATTATTTAGCCCAGGGCTGCTCCCTGTACTACTAATGGACAGAGGCAGCTCCTAATTGCTTTATCCCATGTATGGGTCCCCTCAAAGTATCTGCAGTACGGTATGATCACAGTTATTCTCACTAAGGGGAAATATATAATTGTTGACCATGGGATGTGTAAGACTAGTCTAACAACAAATGAGATAGGTTGCTTCATCAAATGAGAAATCTGCTATGCTTAAAATGGCCTGCAAGGGCAGCTAGCCTTGTAGTTATAGATTAACTTATACACCTATAATGCAATTGATGTGGCATAGGAAAAGTTGGTTCTACGAGGATTCTACTAAGACAGTGCAGGCAGTCCAAATATACTTGGTGAGAAAATGCTATTTCAAACCATCATATGCGGACAAAGACTTTATTAAACCAAAGTAAGCTGCAGGTACTCTTCTGTCCACCCACAGGGCTCAAACTAAGGTTAGTACAGCTTTATTTCCCATGTTTTCATTTAGTACACAGGCAATAGTGTGTTTTCATGTCTATATGAATATGCTGACTTTATCAGAGACTGGTCTCCAGTAAATGATCTTGAAGATTGGAAGAAACAGTAAGTTAGTTTGTACAGAACAGATAAAAATGTGATTCCCAGTTACTCAACTCAGGCAGGCAAGAGGTATATGATCTGGGCACCAAAAGGAGGCCCTGAATGGTGGCAAATGTTAACAGGCATAAGTCCACACCTGGAATGGAATTGGCTCATATGAGAAGAGTCACCATAAGCTCTCAAGTAAAAGTGGAGATTAATGATAAAGATGTGTGGACAGCCAAGTGGGCTAAAACTGACTTTGTCCTGCTTTTACTGAGGTGTTCCTGCTTGTGATAAGATATATGCTCATGGCATGTATGCAGTGAAGTTGCCTGTACTGTTGCATGGAAATATGCAAAAAGAAATATTTCTTGCTGGTGTGCTTAACGTTGGAATCCTCAGCTATTCCTGGAAGTTTATAATCCAGTTACCTCCCTCTCCCCAAGTAGGCTTTCACATATTATACAGGGTAAAATTCAGACTCTGTTAGTTTACTCAAGTAGATGATTTTCTGTTGGACCTTTCAACTGCCGGAATTTCACAGAATGTCCAGATTTTCACCTCATATATTTGGTCTGTTCCTCATAAAATGTATGGTTTTCTGTCAGCTCGTTCAAGATTGGCATCACTAAATAACAACAGGCATTTGCATTTTGCATTTTATACCCTTACTAAATTCATGTTAACACAATATCTGGTATTTTATTACCTTTTTAAGTTTATAAGAGCAGTATTTAAATCTGTTAGTCATTTTGGGCCATTGCACCCCACCATTACTTTTGGTTTTGTCCAGAATTCTGGTCTGTGATAGGACAAAAGATGTGTAAGTGATAACAGGTTGAGAGGTAGGTTTTCTGAGTTATGCTACTAGACGTGTTTGATCGTGGTGCATTGAAGAATTTTTGTTTGTGGGCAGTTTGCTGTAATGTCATTAAGGGATCTCTGGGGTAATGGATTATCACTTACAGGTATCAGTACTCAGTTATCTCCCTAGATGTAGCCACCTGTCTTTCAGTGTCAGATTAGGGTGCAGCTCAATAACTACTTCAGCTCTTTAAGGTGTACTTGAAGAATGGATATTGATTTATTCTGCAGTTGTTTTGCTGCAGTATAACTGTTGTCTTTGTTTAGTTCATTACTGTTTGTATTAGAATACATTATATATTCAGAGCAGGTTTGCACTGCTGATGGTCCTGTTCAACTGCTTGGTCTGCTCAATCTTTGAGTTGCTTCAGGCATTATGATATTAGTTACTATTTGTCACATTACTTGCAATGGTGTTGGAATTATTGGCAGGTACACAGGAAATTGACAAAGCTTTTCTCTAGGTAAGGGTTGATAACTGTGCATTCTGGTTATTTATTTTTTTCCCATTTGTTAACCGGGGTAGTCCACTGGGCCATAAAGAGCCCGCTTTCAGTGGAGGCCTGGGGAGAAAAGCTCCACAGCAAATAGAAAGACTGTACATTAACAGAAATGTTGTTGTAACTAGAAGAGTTAATACAATTTACAATAAAGAGTTATGCACACAATGTAGTATGTACAGAAACTAAAACATTTGTAGACTGTAAACAAACAGGATTAGAAGAGTTATACAATTCGCAGTAAAGAAGTTTTCACACAATGTTATCATTACAGAAATAATAAAATATATCTAGACTTTAAACACATTATGATTCAAAGATAACATATTAGCTAATGGTAAGCATTGCCATTGAATGTATAGTCATGGAGAATTTTCATGGGAGGTGGTTAGCAGAGGATTGAGAGCAGGAGCATTTCCAGGTAGAGGAGAGATAAGAGTGTAGAGAAGCCTTAAAGGTGGCATGGCTGTGGGTGGTTCTCAGGGATGGTGGGAGGGCATTCCACTTTTTTGGCAAGGGAGAAAGAGAAGATAAGCTGTCCAGGTGTACCCTGTACTATTTATTTGGTTTGACTTGTTCTCAGGGTGGGGATAGGGGGGATTTATTCCTATCTTCCTTTTTAAAACTCTGAAACTCTAAAAACATAAGGTATGTTTCTGCAGGGGGAAAACAGAAAGTGCAACGCATGAAAATTTACTGTATTTCTTCAATTTTTTTTTTGCCAGTTGCTTGAGTTCCGCTTAGATGAAAGTTTACTGTATCTTACCAAATGCATTCAATAAACTATGTTGATTTGTAAATCTTGAGTATGCTAGAACTCATTACTATGCTCATTCAGCTTGATAAATGTGTTGCCTATTAATAATTGCCTCACCATATTTTTTTCTATGGCCTTATATAAATTACTCTTCCTAGACTTCTGCCCACCCTTACTACCCTTGTGAAATATCCTTCACTGCAATAACATTTCATTTATTTTTCTCTCATAACACACACACGCACGCACGCACGCACACACACACACACACACACACACACACACACACACACACACACACACACACAATATGCAATGGCTGCTTTTCACTCTCATTATCCAGATAAGACATTTTCCCATATGTGTTATCTTATATTCTGAATCTGTGTAGGAATTGTTATTTCAGTCAACCATTCTAGTGTCTAATTATCCCATTTTTGTATCTCCTCTCTCTCTCCTCCTATGCTAAACTCCCAACTTTCTTATTGCTTCTTCAGATAACCAACTTGCTCATTCTCTCAGTTAGGAACCAAGCACATTGTGTATACCATACTGCAGTATTCTGCATGTTAATGTAGTGTTAATGTTATTTTTCTTATAGTCATTACCTCGTCAAAAGGATTTGAGCCTACTGAATTTATGCTTTGCAAATGAATTTTTGTATAACTCTTATACCTCTGGAATGGATTGTCATTTGAAGGGGCTATGTGACCAACCCATCTAATTAATTTACAAATGTAAAAATAAAATGAAATAAAAAATAAGTTAATGGCAATTATAAGAGGAAAAAAGACACCACCAGAGTGCCACAATATTCAGCTCTGGATCCTTTTTTTTGTATTTGTGTGGAGAAGCCATAATTATTTTCTTTGGATATTCTGAAGCCTGGTCACCTTGCTGGTCCATCCACTATACTGTAGTGACTCTACATAGTCCTGCCTTTTCTTGCTACCACTGTGCATAACAAAGGAATACAGCAGAGATTCATACATACCGTTTCATTATAGTGATGTCTCAGAATCATAAGTGCTTCTACATGCTCGTCTAATATACCTGCCACTTTCCCCATTGCAGGCAGAAAATAAATACAGGTTAATAACCTTCTCATTCACTAAGGGGGTGCTGGTTTATAGGAATTTGTATCCTCTTCTGTGGAGGGAAGAAGTACACCTTGACCTATGTTGTCTCCAGTTCCCAGAATCTGTTACCAGCTACCCATTGTCAATCCTGTGTTTCGTGTACATGTCAGATATGACACTGGAGCTTCAAAGAAGAATCATTTAGTTTGCTGATGACACCATTGATGTAGCAGTTGGGACTACTAGGGAGGTAATTTTAATTTTAGCAGGGTAACATTGGAAAGAAAAGTACAAGAAAAATGATGTGATGATTAAAATCTTCCCTAGGATAAGTCATGCAGGTTAGAACGTAAGTACAGTAAAATGCTTGGCTGAATAGCTAGTAAAGTGTAAATGAGAACTATACCAGTCATCCTACCTTTGCAATGAGCATTATTAAGTCCTTGTCTAAAACCACCCATTTATTGTGGCCACAAACAAACAACAACAAAACAGTACAAAGGGGGACCCATTAAAATGGAAAGATCATTAAGAATTCCAAATTTTATTAGTTATTATTTATTTATTAATCAGGATGAAAAGATAAAAAAACCTTAGTACGTATACACTGGAAGAGGCAGGAGAAATTAAATTGTGATAAGAATAACACACACTGTTAAAGTGAAGGGGTGGTGGAGGGATTAAAATGCAAGGCATATTTAATTAAAGGACCATAACAGATAAGTAGAGGTACCAAACATCTAAAAATGCACAACAAAATATTACTTCATCAAGGAGTGTTAGGGCTTTAGAATATACTGCAAGAGAAAAAAGTGGAAGACAGGCCAACAATAAGATTCACAGTTATATGCGATGGGTATAAATTGCAAAGGTCAAGGTAGCAGAAAGTCATCTGTATGGAAGCCAGGTTCAACAATCAGTCAGCTTCAATAGATCTTGGACTTTTCAGTAAGCATATTTGTATTTTCATGTCTATGAACAATGATTTCTTTGCACTATGAAATCACAATCCAGTCTACGATATTATGAAACTCTGAAGTGTGATATTCTCCTAAGAATATATTTAGCTATCTCAGACCTAGACAGAATGAGAGGACCCTTTGGTGCTACTATTATGAAGTGGATATATCATGCCATCCTAAAAATCAATAAAACTTTACAAAAAAATATACAGAAACAGACAAAAATATAAGTTCCTTAAGGAAAGAGACGTGCTTTCTAAACACAGAAAAAAAAAACTTTCTCTGAATGTGAAAATAGATAGAAAAGATGTTTAGCTCATCTTTTTACATGTTTCAGAGCTCTAATTAACCAAGTTGGCAGTTATGGATGAAATAAAATTTATCTCTACATTGCAGATTTCTAAAAACGTTGTTTATTCCCTGCTGCAATTCATATAAAATGGAGAGGAAGAGAAGAGAAACAGAATGCGTGTTATCAAATCTTTGATCTGCTTTTTAGTATTTAACCATGGAAAGAATTGTGCTTCCTTTTACTGGATGACTCTCATCTCTATGTCCACAAACCAGGGAAATGTTTATGGTCATAAATCAAGCTGTGACTGAACTACTGCATACCAGACCAACAGTGCAGTCCAACAGGCTACCACAACTTCCCTCCATGATTACCATCTTGACTCATACAATTATCAACAGTCAGCAGTCAGAGACAGGATTTAGGAACTGTTAAGCCTGACTCAGGATCTGAAGTGGTAATGCTTATATGTGGCAGTTACATCTCCCTTGGCAAGCCTAGGAATAATAGCAAGAAAGTGTGTCAGTGAGCCTGATGACCTACTCCCACATATGTGTATTATGCATATATCAGGTAGTTTATAAAAGTGAGTTCAAGTTAATTTATTAATGTGTTTACTCTTAAATAATGTCCAAGACCAGTATAAATAAAAATGCATAAAATAATAAATGTCATATTGCACTGTATTTTCATTCAGAGGGTACAACAACATTGAAAAAAAGCCCTTCTTTTCTTTCACTCTTAGAAATCACTGTTATAATAAATTATATTTCTGGGGGTGTCTTCCCAAATATGCTCCCACATTTCTAGCTAATTCTGTACCAGGTATAGTTTCAGTTTTTGAGAAATCAAGAGGTCTCTCTCTTTATATCTCTTTAATGTTCTTTGTTTTAGCTCTCTTACTTGTTCAGTTTGAAGCAATCTTAGGAATACCAAACAATAATTTTGTGTCCATTCTTTGCATATTCTATGAAGTTAACAAACAGCAGTAGTGATTCTTTTTCTTCTTCTTTCGGCTTTTCCCGGTTAGGGGTCGCCACAGCGGATCACCTTGTCCGCACATTGATTGGCAGTGGAGTTTTACGGTGTCGAAGGCCAGCCCGGCGCCCAACCTTCCACAGAAGGCACACTCACATGCACACCTAGGGCCAATTTAGAGTATCCAATCCACCTGCAGCATGTCTTTGGGATGTGGGAGGAAACCGGAGCACCCGGAGGAACTGTGACCACAGGGAGGACATGCAGACTCACACAGAAAGCACCCCAGCCGAGGATCGAACCGGAGAACCTCTTGCTGTGAGGCGGCAATGCTAACCACTGCACCACCGTGGCCGCCCTATAAACAGCAGTAGTGATTATATTATTTTAAAATGCTGAAATATGTCACGCTATTTCAGCATCCATGCACAGACATACAGAAATGCAGAAATATGGGCACAAATATACACACACAGGCACACACACACACACACACACACACACACACACACACACACACACACACACACACACACACACACACACACACACACACACACGCACACACACACACACACATTTATTTGAATGATAAAGTACAAATATATGTACACTAGCACTAGCCTGGTCTTGTGGTGCAAAAGGTAAAGCCCTAACTAAATGACAGATAACTATTGTTCAACTAGCAACATGGGAGCTGGTGGGGCCGAGTGCCAGGGGAGATGGGAGTGAGAGGCCCATGCCAGTTTGCCCATCCTAGGAGGAGGGAGAGGGAGGCAGCATGGATTTCTTTAAAGAGATTCTGGCATGCACAGTGCTTCAGGTAGTGTTTTGTGCAGCCAGGAGGTTGCACATGTGTAGAAGCATGCGTGTACCTCCCCAAGGAAGCTACAGTAGAGATCTCAATGAGACCGCAGTGATGGACTAGTGTACAACGATTAAAAAATATATTTTTGGCAGTGGTATGGCACTGCATCAGAGACCTTGATCTCCTCACTGACCATGGATGTGTGTCACGTAGTGCAAATGAAGACTAAGGGGGGGTAGTAGTCCCTTTGAATAAGAAATGTGAAAAAAAAAAAAACTTGGACATTGGGCAATATTTTCAGATTTGTACTCAGATGTATTCACATGCTATACAGTAGCCAAAATGGAAATAAGGTGGGCTTTTTAATCTCAAAGAATTTGAATACCCATGATATATTTTAACAATTTGTCCTTGTGCTGCAGAGGTGGTCACACAACTATAGTTTACCTGAAAGAATATAGATAGATTGTGTAAACTGAAATGATTCTATATAATATGTGGTGTCTAAAATCCCAAGGTGTGCAATTTGTCTGCTTCATATTTTGTCTTTAGAATGCATATACAATGTCATTTCCTTTCTTCTTTGCTGTAATCAAGTTAGGTGAATAGCCTTGCAGAAATCAAAAACTGTTACAAACATACAGTATTTGTACATTTCCTCATGAACCAGTTTGTCTCTGTGATGCATATTAAATATTATATTTAACACCTGCTGTTTCCCATTCCATGCACATGCATTTTGACTAGAAACTAGATGTTGGTTTTCTTCAGTGATTACTTCAAAAAGTGTTCAAAAATAAAATGTGTATCATCATCCAACTCCAGTCTTTCCTGGTTCCTTCGTTACTTATCTGACAGATCTCAAGCTGTCAAATGGCAATCTATCATCTCAATCATTTTACAAGTCTCTGTTGCTGTTCCCAAGGCTCCTTACCAGGACTAGTCCTGCTTAACATATTTATCAGTAATCTGCCCAGTGCCTCAAAACATGCTAAATTAATGCATCACACAAGTGTTGTACCCCTTATCTGCTGCACACAAAATTCCATTCCTCTCCAGCAGCTCACACAGCATTTATTCTCCTCCATGGAAAACTGGCTAGCAAAATAGGACCCAATACTAAATCCAAAAAAGACAAAATTTCTCTTTTTATTCCTAACTCTCACACCAAATGCAAAGCTAGCTTTTAAATCACATCTGCAAATAACAGAAATATTGAGGTAGACTCAATATCTAAATTACTAAAGGTTATAGTAGATAATACCATTGCATTCAATTTTTACATCTAACAAGTAACAATAAACACATCAGAAATGTGGTCTGCTATATAGACCCAAACAATATCAGACTGAAAGCAGACAGATAACATTGGCATCTACCTACCTTCTGCCCATAAACCTGTATGCCCTCTAATTTTCATCAACCTACACTTCACCCTGACAAACAAACTAGAGCAATGCTATAATTAAATAGCTGAATTTGCTCCCATTAAGTCATACTCAATACATCAATGTACTGCTGTCAGGCACTTAAAGTGGCTTAAGCAATCTCATCTTCTCATCTACTCTCAGCTTCAGTTTGCACACAGATTAGTCTTTTACCCAGAACAATGCCCTGCCCTAATTGGTATACTACAACTCCACTCCACCAATCCTTTCAACTCACAAAGCTCACAACAAAGCAGGAAATGCTCTTTACTCCAACTGTATCTCAAAATCCTGAATTCTGCCTCCAACCATACTCCTCAGAAACACAAATATATTTAAAGATAATTCAATACTGTTCCTGCTTAACCCCTGGCTATGTCTGTACTATTCCTCAAAATTATTCCTAAACTACCTCTCCTATGTAGACATACATGTCAGTGACTATCTTTTCTCTCTTATTTTCCTACCTTCCACTTTTTTATGACAACATGCATATAATTATATCTGACCTAATGTATTGCACCCAGTGCTACATTGATGTAAAATAAAAGTGTTTATTTCATAATTATCTGCTTTATTTATTCTCACTTTGTATGTAATGCTGCTAATGTTACATGAGCATCTGTAGAGTATTCATTTTTCTGGTCAACAACATGCAGACTCTTTTGAGCACACTTCCTTTTGTTTCTATAAACCTTGGTTAAGTGTCCATTTCTTGTGCAGGTTCTTTGACATTGGTTAAATGCAGGACCCCATGTCCCTTTCTGTGCATGATGGTTATCTTACTCATTGGCTGAAATTTCCATTAAAACCAAGGCCTTCCTACCGTGGCTCTATTTTTTTTCCAAATACATTTTTATTTTGTTTTCATTATAAACATATGCAAATGCACATATAAAAAATACAATAAAACAATAACACAACTATTTTAAATTCATCCATGATAAACAATCATTTTATCTATGAGATGTTATCAGCATTTATTCAAAAGTTTTTTCATTTTTGCCATGCTATTTTTTATCAGTAATATTATGAGTTCTATAACAAATGGTTTGCAGTTCCTTTTTTAAACAACTTTTGCTAAAATAATAAAATCTTTAAACATCAAATTTTGTTTACTTTTCTAGTTCAAAGTAATAGTTTTTCTGGAAATTGCAAGAATTGACCAGAGTATCTGAATCTGAGATTTAGGTAGTACATTAGGTACAGGAACACTGAATAGGATTAGTGAGTTAGAAATATGACAGTTATCAGACTTTACAAAAGATCTGAAGTCTTTCCAGTATTGAACATTTCTGCATTCAATGAACACGTGAACCCAGTTGGCCTCTAGTAATTCATTACATTTCCAACATTTACTTTTACTGTTTTTGGGTATAAGATTTATTTTATGTGGAGCATAGAAAATCCTGTTCATAAATGTCTATGTATACAATCTACAATATAATGAAGAAGAGGTACCATATGTAGATTTCAATAACAGTTTTTTGGATTCATCAGATGTTTGTTCTCCATTAATATTTACATAGTAATTCCAAAAAATCTGAGGCAAACTTTAGAGTGTCTTCCCTTAGTATCTTATAGATAGGTGAGATATCTGGTTCTGATGAAGTGTATTTTATATACATGAAAGTGCTCAACTATTGTTTTGGCTTGTCTAATAAAGAGCTTGTGCTTTTTTAAATTAAGCTGTGGTGGAATTTTTTATGGTGGTACCAGTGTGCTTTTTTTCACTGACAGTGATAGATAGGTGAGATACTTAACTTTTTATCATCTGTCTTTTCAAGACACCTAATAAAAAGCTGGATCAGACTAGGTATAGATTAAGTCTGTAGGTTGATAGATACTCTCATTGTGTTTTCTATAAACTGCCGTAAATGAGAGTATAAACAACCAACTGTCTTGATTATTATCAAAACTACATAGAAGAGAGTTTACTGGTTTAATACTCTTACTTTCAATAAACTGATGCCAGAATTTCAAGTTATTTTCCTTTAATTTTTGTATCACATTGATGTTGAAATAATCTAGGCAGTCAGGGGAGTATATAAGAAATAGGAATTGTTTAATGTTGTAATAATCAATTATATTTTTAAAGTTATTAAATATTTGATTAATGCCATAAGAAAAATGATCAAACTTCTTATTAAATAAACAAAATCCACATAAAATCCAATGAACTCTACTTATTCCGTATTGTTCCTTAAATTGATTTTCTATAGTTCTGACATCAATTATATGAATCTTATGTATTATTTTCCATCCAGATATATAGGTAGGTGAGATCCAATGTAATATTACATTAATTATAACTGACTTGGAATAAAGATCTAAGCTAGGGAATGCTATCCCATTACTGTTCCAAGCTCTAATGTGCCATTTATACACAATCCTAGGTTTTAAGGGGAACCATAAAAAATTAAGTAGCATGGAATCTAATTTTTTAAATAAGTTTTTGGGAGGCCGTAGTATCAATGACTGTATATAAAACAAAATTTTAGGTAAAATTATCATTTTAATTAAAGAGAGCCTATCCTCCATTGTGAAGAACATTTTATTCCATATTTTGATTAGTTCACTAATGGTGGTTATTAAATTATTTAACAAACTCTTTCCGTATACTCTTTATACTGACACCCAAATATTCTAATACATCACTCTGTCAATTAAACAGGCTATTCTCTCTTAGGTTTTTGTTGATCTTTTTGTTAATTAGTAATGTTTTGGATTTATTATGATTAAATTTAAGCCCTGAAATTATTTCAAGCTTGCTTAAGGTATTTATAACATCATGCAAAGAAACATCAACAACACCCAACATTAACAACATATCATCAGCAAATAATTGTATCTTAGGACAATAGTCCTTATTAACTTGAAAGCCTTTTATATTTTGTTTGTTTCTGATTTATGTAGCAAAAGGTTCCATTGAAAGAGCAAACAATAATGGTGACAAAGGACAACCTTGTCCAGTTCCCTTGAGGATTTCTAATGGGAAAGATAGACATGATCTGATTTTCACATAAGTTTGTGTTCCACTATACATTTTAATTAAAAAATTGACAAAATCTGAGGAGAATTCAAAACCAATCAGAATTCTTTGTAGATAAGACCAACTAACAGAGTCAAAAGTCTTTTCTATGTCTAGGGTGATAATAGTTTTTTTTTTGTATTTGCATGCTATGTCTATTAATGATAGTAATTTAATAATGTTATATTGCACTTTTCTATGAAGAGGGAACCCTGTCTGATCATTATGTATTAGATTTGGTAATATTTTCTTTATCCTATTAGCTAATATTGTTATGAAAATGTTATAATCAGTGTTTAGTAACATAATTGGCCTATATGAATCACAAGATTTGGGGTCCTTACCTTGTTTTAAAATGGGGAGATAATTGAATATTTCCACAATGGGGGTGTTATACATTTTTGCTTAATCATAGTAAAGACGCTCATCATTTTCTTTATTATATATATTCAGGAAAAATCTTATATAATTCAGGAATTATTCCATCCAGTCCTGGAGCTTTATTGTCTTTTAAATTTTTTATTTGCTCTTTCAGTTCTGTTATTGTCATTTGTTTATTTAATATGTTATTTTGTTGCATTGACACCTTAATGGTTATATTTTCTGGAGTAAAATTATTTATTACGTTATCTGTCTCCAAAAGTGGGTGTATTATTATTTATATCTTTATAGCAGTTTTTGAACACTTCTAATATGCCCATTAAGTTAGATGTACTCTTAACTGAACCACCACTTTTATATTTAATCTCATTAATAAGATTTTGATTGTTTATTTTTTTGATCTTACCGCTATTTTATGTAGATATTTAGGATTTACAGCATAAAATTGTAATTTCAATTTTCCAGGTTTATGGCTATCTTATGATTCAGAACGCCTAATTATTTTTTAACTTAGTAATTTCATTATGTGCTACTTTGTTATTTGGTTTTGCATCCATTTTTATCTTGTCTATGTTTTTTTATAAGTCTAAAAGTTCTTTGTCACACTCTCTCTCCTTTTTTTACAGTACCAAGATTTTATTCGACCATATATATATATATATATAAGCTTTAAAGGTGTCCCATAGTATAGTATTAGTCACTTCACCATTATCATTTGTAACCATAAACATGTCTATTTCTTTCATTATCCATTCCCTAACATCTTTTAACTTAGTTATGTAAGCAGGAATTCTCTGTAGAAATTTTACATCATCTGTATGCATAGTTAAGGTAAAGTTTATAGCATTATGGTCTGAAAGTGGACACATCATTATAGATACATCACTTATTTTTGAGTATATATTATTAGATACAAAGACCTTATCAATGTTAATTTGTGTACCAAACCAATATGAATAGTGAGTATAGAATAAGGAATAATGTTCTCTTAGACCATGTATATCTTTAAGGTTCATCTGGTTTGTAAAGTCAGTTAACTTCTTGGCTTGAAATGTTAGTTTTATTTTACCATTTCTAGAAGTATCATTGCCTGATAATAGGCAGTAAAAATCACCTGTTGCTATAATTTCTTCTTTTGCATTTAAAGTAATCAGGTCCAGATATTTGTCAATGTATGTAGTACTTAGTCCTGGTATCCAGTATGTATCAAAGTATAATACTTCCTACTTCTTCTTCTTTTGGCTTTTTCCTGGTTAGGGGTCGCCACAGTGGATCACATGTTCGCTCATGATTGGCAGTGGAGTTTTACAGTGTCGAGTTGCCAGCCCGGCGCCCAACCTTCCACGGAAGGCACACACATGCACACACTCACACCTAGGGCCAGTTTAGAGTGTCTAATCCACCTACAGCATGTCTTTGGGATGTGGGAGGAAACCGGAGCACCCGGAGGAAAACCACACGACCGACATGCAGACTCCGCACAGAAGGCACCCTGCCGAGGATTGTACCAGAGAACCTCTTGCTGTGAGGTGACAACACTAATCGCTGCACCACCGTGGCTGACCTAAAGTATAATACTTCCTACTGATTTCCAAAATAACCATGCTTAGCATTCCATCTTTATCTGAAATTGTATCTACAATTCTTGGCATAGTATAAGTATTTTTCCATAGAATAAGTGTGCCATTTCTCTTAGTCTTAAAACATGAATCAGCCAGAATGGTATAGCCATTGAATGAGTATTTTTTAGGTCATTTTTAATAGATGGGTTTCCTGTAAAAAGATGATCTGGGCTTTATGGATTTTGATATATTTAAGCAAACCAGCTCTTTTGACATTATTATTCAAACCGTTAATATTTAATGATAAAAATCTATAAGCCATTGACTATAATGTGCATGTTGTTACTTACTGAAATACCTTTTTTCCGTGTTGACTTGAAATCTACTAAAAACGTACTTATCATGGATGTATAACGTGTATTAAGCACTACTTTCAAAAACCCAAAACTATTTACAAACACATGCATGAAACATAAAGTTTCTGGTTTAGTTAAAAACGTAACTAAACCATCCAACAACACCTCTCCAACACCAAAAGACACAAATTATCCATCTCTGCTTAGAATATAGTATATAAAAAAAAGCATTATGAAAGTGACTAAAGAAATCTGAGTCCATGAAATATACATTAAAAGTGTCATTGAATCTGCAGAATGTATTCATATATAAAAGAACATTGGTATTTTTCAAAGGAATTAAACACTTTTATCAGAACTAATTATTTACTATTTAAAGTATCTAAGTGAAGGATAACAGAATTTCAAGAGAAAAGAATTCTAAATGCAGCCATTTCTTCTTTTTTTGTTTTTTTCCCAATTAGGGGTCACCACAGTGGATCACCTGACTGCTCATGATTGGCAGTGGAGTTTTATGGTGTCGAGTTGCCAGCCTGGCACCCAACCTTCCACGGAAGGCACACAAGCAAGCACTCACGCCTAGGGCCAATTTAGAATGCCCAATCCACCTACAGCATGTCTTTGGGATGTGGGAGGAAACCGGAGCACCCGTAGGAAACCCACATGACCAGAGGGAGGACATGCAGAGTCCAGACAGAAGGCAACCCAGCCAAGGATCAAATTGGAGAACCTCTTGCTGTGAGGTGGCAATGCTAACCGCTGCACCTCTGTAGCCACCCTAATTCTAAATACATCCATTTAACAAGTTCCAAAGGTCAAGTGATGTCATCACTGTTGTTTCCTGAAGCTGCTGCTTCATAAACTTGTTAAAAAGTATCTAAATAGGCTCATGTACAGCAGACGTTGTCTCTAGTGAGGAAAAAAGCATTTTTGGTGGGAAATCAAATCTTGAAGCTTTTAGAGTTTACAGAAAGCAAAAAAAAAAAAAAAAATACTCAAGCTGCCTTGTCAGTGCATGTCATGAATCTCCACAATGAGAGCAATCACACAGACCACGAGTTTCTTCACAAAACATCAACATCATGAAAAAATTAACTCTTTCATGTAAAAACAGCTATTTAGAAGTAACAATAGCTGCCTCAAAAAAGAAATCATTATATAACATTTCAATAATTTACCCACCAAATAACTAGACTAGAGAGAAAAAAAAAAAAAAATAGGAACCTAGTATATATATATATATATATATATATATATATATATATATATATATATATGGGTATATGGAGGATATAGTTACAGTGCCTTTCATCAAAAATCAGGTATTTTTTACATTTGGTTAATGTATTGCCAGACTTATCAACTTGTACGCAGGAACAACTTTTGCTTATTTGAGCCAATTGTCCTTTCATTTATCTATCTTTTATATATCTTTCTAGCTATCTAGTTTGTTTTGCATTTTTTGATTGGGAAAAGTCTAGCTCAGCAAGTAACCTTTTCCAACAGTGGCCCAAGGATAAAACCTCCGCAAAAATAACAGTAATGTCTAATATAAATTTAATACCACAGATTAACCCACTAATATGTATATCAAAGGTTAAACAATGTAACAAGTCATTGTATATTACAAAACTTAAAATGGCATAACAAGTCAATAAGTAAAAACTCAAAAGAACAGGAAGGAGTTCAAGTGGATATATGCACATAAATTACATATTGGAAGATTGGTTCAGTTTTCTCACTTATTCACAAACTAGATATAGGAGCATTGCTTCAGGTTTCTTACATATCTCTAATGAGGCTAAGTTTAAGTCGATTTTGTCAAAAATATGATTAATATTTGATTAAAAAAGAGAAATATGAGAGAATGCTGTTTCAACAGAATGAGAAAGAACAACATGGTCCATGGTGTATATAGCGGTCTGCACTTTCTATGCAGGATTTTATGTAGGGAAAACAAAAAGGGCTTTAAGACAAAGGGTCTACCAGCATTTGTATATCAAGCAGAGGAATGTAAATAATGCCCTGTACTGACATATTAAGGAGTATCCCACACTTGAATTCACTCTGACTTGGGATTGAGGGGGGGGGGCATTGGATGAATTCTTAGAATACAAAGAAGTGAAGTGGCAAATTATGACCAATGCCTGTCAGCCACATGGGCTTAATGATAGAATATCCCTGTGTTTTCTGTTAAAACTGAAATCTTTATATTTTTTATGATAATTTTTTATAACAATTATGTGCATTAATTATGTCTATTTTTAATAATAGTGTTCTGTGTTAAGTTTATTTGTATCTTGATGATTTTTCTTTTCTTCTCTTTTTATTTTTATTTTTAATTTTAATATAAGAGGAGGATGTGATGAAATTAGATGTCAGCCAATGAACGTTTTCAGTATTGTATATAAGGAGTAATTTAAATAGGGAATGTTATTCTGAAGAAGTCCGTGATTGTGACAAAAGCGTAAAATAATAAAATAAACTGTGTCAGTGTTACATTTGGAGTGTTGGTAGAGTCGTTTCTGTGGCACCTGCATCTTTATTTTAATCACTGTAGATAAGAACTCCTACTACTCAACCAAACAAAACATGCACACTAGCAATCCAAAACTGTTCTAAGCCTCAGTCAATAAACTGTTAAATCCAGGGCAAGCTACACAGCCAACATCAAATACACAGAAATAAAATGATAACGTAGCTAGCCAATTCAATAGCCATTTTATATGGACTGTAATGTCATTAACAAACCAGGTGACTAATTAACTCTTGAGGTCCCTTTTCAATCAAAAAACCTGCCTCAGTGTTTTTTCTTCCAACTAGTTCCCAGAGATACCATTAAAAAATACCTAAACATTAAAGCCTACTACAACTGCCCTTGATAATCTACCTAGAAAATATTTTAAAATAGCAACTGAAGCTATTGTGTATCCAATTTCAGTTCTGATAAAGCAATCCATATCTGAAAATAAAGTCCCTTCACTGTGCAAAAAACATTCATTTTTGCACTGCACAGGGGTAGATTCAACACCGATCTTTCAAAGGATAGGCCAATTGCCATTTTATCTCCTATATTAAACATTTTAGAAAAAATGAATTCATATACAACTTCTCAGCTATCTAATAGATACCCAGCTTATGTTCCTTCCTCATTACAGTGCAACTACTGCTTTGCTGAATTTTGTTAATACTGTCAACACCCATAGAAATGCTAGACACCTGGTCCACCATTTTCCTTGATTATCAAAAGCTTTTGACACTGTCTTACACCACAGACTTGCATAAACTCTTATCCTTAGGGCTCACCAGTGCTTCACCGCAATTGTCCCATACCTACCTTCCAACCAGAGCAGAAAGAGTGAAATGGAAAAATTATTTTTCTACCTTCTTGCCAATACGTTTTGGTAAGAATCTCTACTAGGTCCCATACTTTTCACCATATTTTTCAATTATCTCTACATTGATACAAAAAAAATGCTACCTACCTTAATTCAATATGCTGATGACTCAGACCTAATCTGTTTTGCTAAATTTCTCTTTAAACTCCAAGACATTTCACAACAATCATTTTTATCAACTGAAACATGGCTAAACAATTTACAACTACTACTATACCCTAAAAAATAAATAAATTACTGTTCTTTACCCCAAAACACATCTCTACCAAAGCAACATTATTCACTATTGAGTCTGCCAACAATACCTTAATAGATCAAGTAAACCACACAAAATTACTGTGAGTCATCATAGACAGACAGCCTTTGTTAAAAATGAACCATCATTTTTTTGTCAATATCCATGTTGTCTAAGTTGAGCTGGGATAATGTATGAGATATGTAATGTGTTTGTTGTATTTCTCAATATGTTACTGATACATGTATTGTGTGTGTGTGTGTGTGTGTGTGTGTGTGTGTGTGTGTCTCTATATATGCACACATGCACACACACGTGTGCACATATGCTCACACATACACACATATAGTGAGACTGAGATGGTAACATTTTGCTGAATGAATCTGGAAAGCAAAGTACAGTTTTAGCTTTTGAATATGCTACAATTTTAGTGGTATATTCCAGAAAGCAGGTCAGTGATGGAGATACTCAGTATTTTCTGTAGAAGAGCAGGTCCAATAGAAGCAGACCTCCTTAGTTCTTAACTGAGAGCAGCCATGTTTAGGAAGTATAACCTGGCTACTAGCAGTAATGACTTTATATGCCAGACTGAGAAGGTAAAGGCTTCTCAAGTAAGAGTTATCTGGATGGATTATGTAGTTTTACAAATGATTTCAGTCATATCACAGCATTTGTACTGAACACTGTTCAGACCACCACTCTCAGGTTTGCAAGATTGCTGCTTTATTCATTCCACAAAATATCAAACCAAAAAGATGCTTCTCAACATATTTGATTCTAACAATACAAGACAAGGCACTAGCTTTATATTAATAAGTACAGATTGCTAAACTTGATCCATAAATAAAGAGATTTTATATTAATATTAAAACAGATTAATAGCATAACTCCCCCACCCCCATAACATGAAACATTCTTGCCATAACTTGGCTCCCTTACTTCTGCTTTTAGGCATACTTTCTATGGCATATATTATTTTACAATGATGCATTTTCCCATCTTATTTTTTTTATTTAACATTTGTTAACCGGGAAAGTTTGACTTGGAATTAAGCCAATTTTCAGTGGAGGCCTGAAAAGAAACACTCCAGATGCATGTCTTTGTATGTGGGAGGAAACCGGGGCACCTGGAGGGAACCCACATGAATGCAGGGAGGACATGTAGACTCCACACAGAAGGCACCCCAGCAGAAAATTGAACCAGAGAACCTCTTGCTGTGAGGCAACAATGCTACCACTGCACCACTGCACCATCCAGCACTGTCACTAAGCTATGCCTTAATACATACTTTTCAAGAAAGGCTTTCCAACTGAGAGTCGACTTCTCTTTTCACCTGAAAAGTTATCTTTTCCTGAACAATGCAGGACTCTGTCTACCTTCTGTGATATATTTTAATTATTATCAGAATATCACATTCTTTATATGTATACAGAAGACCACCTTTATTTGTCTGTTGTCTTCCAAACCATTGTCATTTTCCATCTTGAGCTTTTTAGATAGTAAAAAGGATTCTGTCAAAAGCTTTCGAACTGTCTCTTCAGGAAACTACCCTGTACCTGCCTTATCAGCCCTCCCTATCTCATATATTTCGAGATTGTTTTAGCTCCTATATCTGTGTCTGAATCAGAAACATGACTAGGGCAGTGTAAAGGAGCAACTGACCCAGGCGCAAAGTGTTAGGGGGTGTAGTCATACAATCTTGATCATTCTTGAATGCAAGCCGGCATTGCTTTTGTTGTCAAACCTGAGCACTCTATCTGTGGGGTTTAAAATGACAACAACTGCTTGCTACAGTTTAAAACATGTTTTGTTAAAGTAACTACTGAGCACTGTAATACTCCATGCATACTGTAGTAATAAGATCCTAGAATCATAGTAGATTACTAGGCTAATGGCCCTGGGGCCATTACAAGCCAAGACAAGAGTTTATTCCCAAAAAAGAAACCTCAGTTGCACTTGTCACCCCTGTCAATGAGGGACACAGATGGAACACCTGGGACCAATTTATGGTTTCCCATCCACTCATCAAGGTTGTGCTTGAAGAGGGTCAGTGAGGTACTCTGTTTGACATGTATAGGAAGTGTATTCCAGAGACAGGGCAGCCTCTGGGAAACAAACCTGTATCTCCAGCAGGTTTTGTTGATGTCACATATTAGATTTAGGCCTTTTGAGTGGATAATGCACAAGGAGTTAGACTTATGGATATGGAGCATCTCTAGTAGGGCAGGGTCCGATATTGCAATGTGGGCAAGACACATCACCTCTGGGCAATCTGTACGATACCAACTAGAGTGATAGTAATTTGAGCCTGTCCACATAGGACAGGTATTGGAGGCCATGTTCTCTTTGTGAGGTATTTCTATGGCCTTTCCTGTTGGTGCAGATGTTTGAAGAGGTACATACCAAACAGGGCATTATACTCAATTATTGGCCTAATGAGCGAGGAGTACAGAGAGGTAATAACTTCCTTTTTTCTGAATGCAATCCCTTTACTTATGAGATGAACCAAGTAAAAGGCTTTTCTGACTGCTGCCGCTACATGATGGTCGAATGTGAGATTGTTGTCATCCTGAGTACCCAGGTCTTTCACCACAGGTTGTGTGCTTAGGGAGTTGCAGTTGATGTGGTAATCAGTAAGGGCTGTGTTTTTTCTGAATGGTATGGTAATATTTTTTTGAGTTTAATTTAAGGTCATGACTTTGGCACCAGTCATGTGTTGCTGTGACACCCTCTTGCAGTATGTTAACGTATTTGAGGAGTCAATGACAGCACCCAACTTACAGTCATCCACAAACTTGGTCAGCCACATGCCTTTTGTCTTTGCCTGGACCTCTGAGAAGTAGATGCCAAACAGTAGGAGTCCCAGGATCAATCCCTGGGAAAGACCACTAGTGACAGGTCCGCTGTCAAAGGTGCCTATTTTGACTTTGTGGAACCTATTGGTGAGCCAGTTGGCCACCCACCAGATGAGATGGGGATTTACGCCATGTGTGTTAACTTTTCAATGATGCCTGAAGTTGTATGTACTGACTTTTCCTCATCTAAGGCCTTGATGACAGTCTCAAAGAAATCAACCAGGTTCAAAAGGCAAGATCTGCCCTTAACAAATCCGAACTGGGTGGGGTCAAGTGCCTGGAGATTGCCTATGTCCTTGTTTATGAGATCCATAATTATAACCTCCATGGCTTTACAAATCAAACTTGTCAAGCTAATGGAGAGTTAGAGTCCAGAGTCAGTAGTGGCACCACCTTTGTGCAAAAGGATGACAATGGTAGTTTTCCACTCTGCTGGAATATAGCCTGTACTTAGGCTATGGTTGAATAGGGTGTTCAATGTGAAAGCTTGTTCTTACTGGAGATTGTGCAGAATACAGCCTGGGATACTATCAGGTCCCATGGAAGCTGTGTTCTTTGTCTTGGATAGGGCCTATAATACTTGATCTATGGAGATATGAGGTGCAGGACAGGTATCAGGGATGTCGAATGGGTCTTTGGGGGGGATAGGAGGTTAGGTTAGCGCTGAACCTATCTTGCTAGCAGGTTGGTTAAGTCAACAGGATTAGTGTAAGTGATACCATTAAGTACTAATTCAGAACAAACCTGGGATTTGCCATGGAGGTTCCTGACATAACTGAAGAAGGCTTTGTGGACTCCCTTTGTTTTGGAGGCTAGTTTCAATTCATAATTGGCTTTGGAGGTTTTCACTAGTGATCTAATTTGCTTGTTGAGGCTGAAGACAATGTTTTTCCAATTTGTAATTTGTTCCTTTTTACCCTTGGACAACAGTTTCTTCCTTTTGTTGTAAAGCCTGTTGATAGAGGATGTCCACCAGACAGGTTTGTGTTTCCTTGAGGAGCAGGTTTTAGTTCTGTTGGGTATGGCTGAGTCCATGCAGTTGTACAGGTTCTTGTATACTGCATTGGTGTACTGTTCAGCATAGTTTTCTGCATTCTGTGAGGGGGGCGGTGGTATGAAGCTACTGGTACCCTCCCTTAGGAAGTTGTAGTCAGCTTTTGAGAAGTTTTTTATCCCGGTTACAGCTGGAGGCAGAATTGGGTGGGACTGAATGTTCGAATGAGACAGACCGATGATCTGGTCTGATGAGGGAAGAACATACTATGGGAGTGGTGCAGTGGTCACCCATGTTGGTGAGAACCCAAGTGCAGAATGTTATCTCCCCTTGTGGGGGATGAGATGAGCTGGTCTAATGCATTAGAATTGATGAAATCAAGGAATTGCTGCATGAATGCATTAGTGCAGGAATAGCTCACCCAGTCTATGATAGGGTAGTTGAAGTCATCAAGGATCAGGGTGTTAGGAGGTACCTTGATGGAGTCAGGTAGGTCCAGGTAGGAGAAGTGGGTGTCCTGAGTCATGCAGGGGGGTCCATAGCTGGCTATAACTTGGATGAGTGTCTTGCCAACTGTCATTTGCACCTGGAGTAATTCCATTGTGTCATGCTAACAAACCAGTCTGGAGGTGTTCCAGTCCTTAACAAAGCTAGAGACTCCACCACCCTTAGTCTTCCAAAACTCATTTTGGGGTCAGAATGTGTGGAATAAGGTATACCCTAGTAATGCAGGGGTGCTCTCCACAGCTCTGATCCAAGTTTCCATGACCACACAGACATCAGCATCTTCCAGTGCTAGGAGAGCCTCCAGTGAGTGCATTTTCAGGTGAAGGCTCCTAGTGTTAAGCAGCATGACCTTCAATTTGCTTTTTGATAGATCTTTTATGATAGAAGATTTGTCTTTGGGACATAGCTTAAAAATGGCTCAGTGGGGATGACAAGAGCCTTGGCCAGGATCTGGAATCCCAGGGGTGACAGGTGGATGCTATCTCTGGCAAAGCTTAGATGCCTGTCAACCATTTGATCCCAGGCAGACAAATACTGGATCCCCTTGGAAAGACACCAGAAGCTAAACTAATTCTTGGTGAAGGTAGGATGCTGCTTAGGGCTAGGGTCATAACTGCCTGGGACACATACTCTGAGAGCTTAATCATGTCTCTCTTCATATAGTCTAGAGATGTATGTCTCAAGTCATTCACACCAACAAAGACAGTGACTGAGTCATACTTGTACCTGTTGTGGAGAGACTTAAGTGCATGTGTGATGTGCTGGATTCTGGCACCTGAGAGAAAACTGACGGTGACCTTCTCCTTATCAAGCCTGGTGAGGGTGACATTGGTGTGTCACACAATTGAGTCATCATTGACTAGTATGTGTGGTCTATTGTTATGCCTTATGGGCTGTTTTGGTTTGTTGTTTTGTCTTATGGGCTGTGTTTGTGAGACACTGGTGTGTTGTCTGCTGTGTGTGATGTAATTGGTGTTGTGTGTGGAATAGTTGTGTGTTTTGCAGGTCTTTGCTGTTTAAATAAGGTTTTACTGAGGACCTCTGCATAGGTGGGTGTATTTTCTGCCTGGCTATGTGATGTGGGCGGTGTTGTGTGGTGTCTGTGTTGGCAATCACCTCTTTGTAAGGAGTACTGACTGTGATGCAAGAGAGCATGGATTCTAGATTACTGATGTAGATGCATTTCTCGCAAGTAGAAGAATTATGTGCTAGGAGAAGAGGGATGTCAGTGAACATGAGACAGTTGCTACACTGTCTCTATGCCCATGTTGACCAGGCTGGCAGGAGAAACTGTTATGAATTGTTGGGCCACAGTGTTCTGAATACTTGGCAGACTTACAGAGAGAGGGTTTTGATAACAGTTTGTCCACAAGAGTGTAGATCATAAAAACCTTCTTAAATGTAAAATAACTGGCCTGAAGCACAAGTGCTGAAAACAAAATTAAGATGCTTAGAATAGCAGATCAGTTTAATCAGGCTACTAACAAGCAGCAATAAATGGAGCAGAATAAGAGCACTTGAACATGTAAGAGCACACAGCAAAGCAAAATAAGGTAATAAAGTAGGAAGAATACAATTACAGTAAGAGCAGCTGAATAAAGTGTATCTTTTTAAAGTGGAGAGTGAGGAAACAGAAGATAATTCAAGATTAAAAAACTGAGGGGGTTGGCCTTCCCAAATGCCCAGTAGAGAGAGCTGATGAGATGGGACTGGTAGGAGTGTGCAAAATCAAAGAAGCAAGGCGGTAGTCCTTCCCAAATGATCTCACTGTACTCAGTTGAGTGAGCAAATGAGATGGGACTGGGAGGAGTGTCCAAAGACAAATTTACAGCAGGAGCAGGCAAGTCTAAAGCCACCAAGTTTAAGAATGCAGCAACACTTGCACGGGAGGTTGGGAAAACAAACTGCAGAGAGAGAGAGAGAGAGAGAGAGAGACCACCAATATTCAGTCAATATTCAATGAAACAAATGAATAAATGCAGTACAGTTTTGTTAACTATCAGTGAAATAGAACAAGTGCAAAAAAGTATACTTATCAGCGTTGTATATCCAGATGGTTGTAGAATCAGTCACAGCAAGTTAAACAGCTCTGCTACTGAGCACAAATATACAGAAATGTTGCTTGCTGACACTGCAGTGCAGCATTAAAGGGGGGCTGTACTTCTGAGTGTGTAGTCCTTTGATGAGGTGTTAAACCGAAGCCCCATCTGCCATCTGCCTGAGTTGGAGGGAGCCCAGGTGGTTGTAAAAAAGATCCCATGTCACCCATCGAAAAGAACAAATATGCTTTATTAACATTTACAATCATTTTATGCATATAAAAATAATTCAGTTATTTACATATGCATCATTTTTTTCACTTTCATACTTAACATTATTGACAAGTTATCAAACACAAAGGACAACTTATCAACACAAAATAACTTAACAAAATAGTTTTATTTCTTGCATTATCTTTTGTTTTTTTATTTGCCTTCTATCCCCTACCCTTTCTTCTACAGCTATGTTTTTATTTCAGCTAACACATTATCCTCTTCCATTTTCTTGTTATATAACAATTCTCACATCTTCTTTCCACAGCACTCATATTGTCACAAACAGCACTTTACCCCATTTATCAATATTACATTTAGTTGCTTCCATATAATATGATATTCATATTTATACTTTTAAACCCTTCCCATCTATATTCATTTTTAAACTTTTCACAAAATTCTTCATTTTTTTTCTGCAATCCAAAATAAAAATATGTTTTGTTGTTTCTTCTTCACTACAGTCATTGTCTTGCCTCCATCACTTTACATTGCATATTCCCTTTCACTGGTAACATGACTAATAAAATTCTCGACAAAAAATCCACTGCATCATAAAAATTTCAAACTTTTTTCTTTGTCTTGTATTGCCTTTTGTTCATAGGTTCATAGGTTTATACTAGGCTATCTGCCCTAGGGCATTTATAAGCCTAGCCAGAGTGTTTGGCTTTCGCCACCCATTTTAAATTAATTTTGCTATGCCCTTTTTTGAGGTTAGTATACTGTGCCTCTGTCTAACAGTGACACAGAAGTGATACCCGGAGTAAACCTACGATCTCCCATCCACTCATCAAGATTCCTCTTGAAGAGAGTCAATGAGGGACTCTGCCTAACCTGGACTGGGATTTTATTCCAGAGTGAAGGGAGTCTCTGGGTTATGAATCTGTCCCTCCAGCATGTCCTATTTATTTCAGTGCTGATGTTCAAGTCTCTCGAGCGCATAGCTCGATGGGATTTGGATTTTCTGAGGTGCAGCATGTCCATTAATTCCGGGTTGGACATGGCTTTATACATCAGGCACAGATCGCCTCTGAGCAGGCGGTATGCCACTGAGTAGAGCTGGAGTTTCTTTAACCGGGCAACATATGGCATCTGTTTGACCCTTTCATCCTCTTGGTGAGGTACATTTTGGGTCTTTCCAGTTGCTGCAGGTGTCTGGTAAGGTACATCCCAAAAGGGGCATTGTACTCAATTATGGGCCTGATGAGGGATGAGTAAAGAGGCACGATGACTCCCCTGATCTAGATGTGAATCCCTTCATGATTAGGTGGGCTCTATAAAATGTTTTTCTAACCACTTTGGCCACGTGGTTGTCAAATGAGAGATTGCTATCAACTTGGGTCCCCAGGTCCCTAATTACTTCTTCTGTACTTAATGGATTACCACCTATGTGGTAATTTATGGGCACTTTGTTTTTGCCAAAGGGGATGACTATACACTTTTTGGCGTTTAGCTGGAAGCCATGGCTCTGGCACCAGTTGTCTGTTTCTATGAGGCCCTTTTGGAGGATACTTGTGTCAGCTGGAGAGTCGATTATGGTGCCCAGTTTGCAGTCATCTACAAACTTGGTCAGCCACAGTCCTTCTGTGTTGGCCTGTATCTCCGAGAAATATATACCGAACAAGAGAGGTCCCAGGACTGAGCCTTGTGGGACGCCACTTGTAACTGGTTTGGAGTCTGACATGGCTCCAGCAATTCTAACCATGTGGGTTCTGTCCTTGAGCCAGTTTGCAACCCATCTAGTGACATAGGGGTTTATATTTAAGCTGGTGAGCTTATCTATAATGCCCAAGTGGTGTATTGTATCGAAGGCTTTTGCGAGATCCAGGTAGGCTGTGTGGACCACCTTCCCCTCGTCAATGGCCTTGGTGACTGTTTCAAAGAAATCAACCAGGTTTAAGAGGCAAGATCTGCCCTTAACAAAGCCAAACTGGGTAGCATCCAGTGTCTGTAGGTCCCTAATATCTTTATTTATGAGGTCCATGATGATGCTTTCCATAGCTTTGCAGATCAAGCTAGTCAGGCTTATGGGGCGATAGTTTCCAGGATCCATTGAGGCACCACCTTTGTGGAGAGGGACCACTGGTGCTGTACGCCACTCTTTGGGTACATATCCTGTAGTAAGGCTGAGATTGAACAGTAGTTTTATGTTTGGGTTTAGCTCTTCTTGGAGTTCATGTAAGACGCAGTCCGGGACACCATCTGGTCCCATTGATGCTGTGTTTTTTGCTTTGGAGAGGGCAGCTCTTACCTGAGCATCTGAGATGTCAGGGGCAGCACTCTGCTGGGATAGATATTTGCCCTTTGGTGGGGACGTTTGCGCTGAACCTGTCAGCTAGGATGTTGGCAATGTCTGTGGGTTCGTGTATTTTTGTCATTTTGGACTAATTCTGAGCATATCTGGGAATTCCCACCCAGGTTTCTAACATAACTAAAGAAAGCCTTGTGATTATCCTTAGTGTCCTGTGCAATTTTTCTCTCGAAGCTGGCCTTAGACAATTTTATGAGTGCCCGTAGTTGTTTGCTAATACTGATCAGAGATGCCTTCCCTTTTGGGATTTTGCTCTATCATGTAGTAGCTTCCTCCTTCTATTGTATAGTTTGTTTATGGCTGGGGTCCACCAGACAGGATGTCTGCCTTTGGAGGATTGGGTCTTGGTTTTATTTGGGATTGCATGATCCATGCATTCCTGAAGGTGTTCATAGAATGCATTTATAAAGGATTCTGCGGTCTGGGCCGTATTTTCCACAGGCCTGGGGGCTTTGAAGGATTCCACCTTGGTTTTGAGGAGTGTGAAATTTGCTTTAGAGAAGTTTTTCACTGTGGTTTTCAGGGCAGGGGGAGGAGTCGGGATGTGAATATCAAGTGAGATTAGTTTATGGCCTGATCTTACCAGTCTTACATTAATTCTTTCAAAGGGTGCACCCCATTATTTTTCTAAAATCATATTATACCATCCTTTTCTTTTCCCATCAGCTTTCTACTTCTAATATTCATAATTTCATTTTTGCAATACTTTTTCTTCCATTCTGTCCCTTTCTTCTTTTCCATGTGTTTTCATCCAGTGCATTTTTATATTTCTCATGTAGCATCTTACTTATCATTTCTTTTTTGTCTTTCTTTTTCCTATCTCATTACCCAAAATAAATGCACAGATTGCTAAGTGAACTTCTGGGTTATTTAAATTCAAACCACCATGCAAGCCCCCATGCTAATGGACAATGCTGTCCAAGCTGCTGAAACCTTTACAAAGGCACTCTATGAGCATCTGCAGGAATGCATGGATTGTGCTATCCCAAGTAAAACCAAGACTCACTCCTCCAAGAAAAGGAAACCAGTCTGGTGGACCCCCGCCATAAACAAGCTATACAACAGAAGGAGGAAACTAGTACAGAAAAGAGCAAAATCCCAAGAAGGAAAGACATCCCTGATCAATATCAGCAATAAACTATGATCCCTCATTAAATCATCCAAGGCTAGTTTCAAAAGAAAAATTGCCAATGACTCCAAATATAACCACAAAGCATTCTTTAGCTATGTCAAGAACCTAAGTGGAAACTCTCATATCTGCTCTGAGTTAGTGCAGAATGGCACAAAATACACTGAACCAACCAATATTGCCAACATTCTGGCAGACAGGCTTAGTGCGAACTTCACCCCACTCTCACCCCCTAAAGGGCACATAACCATACCAGAAGAATGTAGAGCCCTGTCAATCACCGACATCATCATCATCATTCTCTTTCGGCTTTTCCCGTTAGGGGTCGCCACAGCGGATCATCTCTTTTTTTTCCTCTTCTCTCTATCTTGCTCTCACACTACCCGTACCAACCGCCTCTCTCTCCGTCCTCAAACCTTATCTTAAACCTTATCTCTAGGCCTTCTCAGCTCCCTTCTCCATCCAAGTCCTTCCATCCTTTTTTCATTTTTCTCTATCATCCTCCCATCCAAACTCAAACCATCTCCATCTCATCTCTTTGTTTGCTCTTTGTCCACACACTGTCTGACATGAGCTATTCCTCTACCGATTCCATCCTATATCCTATCCACACAACGTTTACCAAATCTTAACATCTTTATCTGCTCTGCCACATCCAGCTTCCTGCTGCCTTTTTGTCAATGCCACTGTCTCCAACCTATATAACATAGCTGGTCTCACTCACACTCTTGTAGACCTTCCCTTTCATCTCGCCTGTCACAAATCACTCCCTGACACCTTCCTGACACACTTTTCTCCACCCATTCTCCTGCCTGTACTTTCTTCTTATTCTGTTCTTCCACATTCACCATTACTAAACTTGATCCCAAGTACACTCCTACCGTCCACCTTACTAACATCCTCCCTCTCCCTCACCCTCACTCAGCTCCCCTCTACCCTCTGCCTTACACATTTCCTCTCAGCCCTGCTGACCTCACTCCTCATTCTCCATCTTCTCCTCTCCACCTCCTCCCTCTCCTCAGTCTCTCTTCCTTACCTCCACAACAATCACAATGTACTCATCAACAGATCACAATGTCCTCTGTCCCTGCTCATCTCTCATCTGTCCACCTGTCCATCACCACTGCAAATAAGAAAGGACTCAGAGCTGATCCTTGATGTAATCCCACCTGATCCTCTTAAACGGATCACACACTCCCCACTGCAGTCCTCACACTGTACCCACTACCCATATTGACATATCCTGTACCACTCTTATCTGCCCTGCCACCAACACTTCCTGCAACACCACCACACCCCTTCTCTCCCCTGCTACAATCATACAACAACTCCTTCTAAAACTCCTGACAACCTCTCTCCTCTCTGTATTTCTCAATCAACAATCACAGAGCAAACATTTTCATTGTATTTTTCCTGGCATTTCCTATATGAAACCTGACTGCTGATCATCCCCTTTTCTCTTCTTCTTTGCACTGCTTCCTCTAATCTGTCCCATAAGCAACTGCTGTGACTAATCACGTTTTCTGCTCTGTGAAGCTATACTTTACTATTCTTAAATAACTTTCTTAAAAACAGTATTTCTTTTTTTCCTCCCACTCCGACTTTCTGAAAACACTTTCCAAAAATCTCATTAGAAAATCCTTTTAGAAAACCCATTGCCCCATTCTCCTATCCACTGATGCTTCCATTGGTTCATTATTTCATCTTTCCCATTTTTCCATCTTTATCCTCCCTGCTAATGCCCCTATTCCTCCCTTTACTATCCCACTATCTTCCATTCCTACTATCTCTCATTCATGCTCTTCATTCTCTCTCTCTCAATCTGCTTCTTCCATCTATCTCAACACACTCTCCTCTCTTCACCTTAACTTTCTCTCTCTCTCACTATCCTCACTCTCCTTTATCCTTATCACCCTCTTCCTCTGTCTTTCTAGCTACTCTGTCGGTCTTTGTCCTTACTCCTTCCCTCTTCCTTCCCCTCTTGTAAACTCTCCAACTGCCTAATCTCTATGCTTCTCTTTCCCTCTTTTCTAGCCCCTTTGCCTTGTACCTCATATCTACTTACTGTTGTTCATCAGACAACTCTCTTCACTTCTTCCACAATCCTCTACTCTAGCCTCCATCCTCTGTATACTCTCCTGTACTTCCTCATTCCACTCTTCCTTGTCATCTCCTTCCTCCCTCTGTCTCTTCTTCACACCAACCTTTTTTCTAGCAGTCACCCTTACCTCTTCTGCTCTGTAACCAGGCACCTCGTCCTCTTCAACTCCTCCCACCGCCTGCCACTAAGCACTTTTTCCCTAAACTTCACTTCCACTTCACTTTTTTTAACTTCCACCATTTCCTCCCTGCACAGCACACTCCTCCTCCTCTTCCTCTTCATACCACTCCTATTCACCATACCACTACACTACTTCCACCACCTAACTCACTTTTGCCACCACACTACTCCCTCCTCTCCTCCATAGTATGGCCCTCCCACATAGTATATATAATCTTTGCTGCTTAACATCTCTCATCTCTCACACTCTTCTTTATGCTCCAATCTCTTCTTAAAATACATCCCTTTCTTCCAAAAATCCACTTTTTTCATCCTCAAACAATCATCTCTCTCCTTTCCTCCTCACCCTTTAATACCATCATCCCCCATCTAAATCACATCACCCTGTTCACTTCATCAACATGCATCTCCAAGTCCTAATCTTCACTTCACTTCTCTCCCTTTAACAACTCACTCACTTCATCTCCTTCATCTAAAATTTCTTCACTTCACTTGCACACCCATTACAAGACACGCAGGATCAATCATATTCATCATTACAATCATAATTATATCACTTTCGAAACACTCTCTTCACGCTTAAACTCTTCTCTCCTAAAACACTTCTTGGCATATTGTTCCTCCCATTCTACCACACCCATCCCATTGCCATCCAAACCATGATAAACAAAACAACACTCTTCCTAACACTCTTCCCTTACTTCCTTAACACACACAGCTGCACACCTTTCGTCAACCTTCCGCCCTCCATTCTATCACCAGTTTTCTTCCCATACCAGTCATACTCAACCCACCCGTTTGCCCCACCCTAACCTTCCTCCTATCTTCCTGCCTTTCTTCTTGCCTTCTTGCACCTTCTCGCCTCCTCCTCTCCTCCACTCTAGTAGTACCTCCTCCGCCAGCACCCTCAACGCTAACAGTACTGGTGGCGGCCGTTGTTAACCCGCGATCGATAATGCCGTATTCACCTAAGCAAGTTCAATTGGGACTTTGAGGCTCTTGGCAGTTTTACCGCAACCCCTCCTTCAACAGTAGCCTTCAGGACCCGCGCTTGAAATCACTGGACAAAAGACTGGCTGGGTTCCTGTCAATCACCGACACACAGGTTAAAACAGCCCTATCCAAAGCCAAAAACACAGCTTCAGTGGGACCGGGTGGTGTCCCAGGCTGTGTCTTACAAGAGCTCCAAAATGAACTAACCCCTCACCTAAATACACTGTTCAAACTCAGCCTCTCTACAGGCTACATACCCACAGAGTGGAGCACAGCAACAGTTATCTCACTCCACAAAGGTGGAGCCAACACAGTCCCCGGGAACTATCTATAAGCCTGACTAGCCTGTTCTGCAAGGCTATTTTATTTTTTATTTATTTATTTATTTATTTTACATTTGTTAACCGGGCTAGTCTAACTGGATATATTTCCATTTTCAGTAGTGGCCCAGGGAGAAAAGCTCCACTGGCAACAAAAAAAAAAATTGAAATATAACAATTAAAAATTACAAATTAAAAAATCAATATTAATACATAGTAAATGAACTGATTTCAACAGGAGATTATTAAAAGACGGGAAAATTAAGATTACTAAAAAAATACAGTAGTATTAATAAAGTAAAGTAGGTATTTACAGTAGTCGGGTGACAAAATGTGCAGGATAATTCAATATGCAGTAAGATACATGTAGCTATCAGTATATCAAACAGGATAAAGACTTGCAGAGCATCAAGCAGGATAGATTATGCCAGTATGTTGAATTCAATTAAGCAGCAACAGTCCTACTTCAATGAAAGTGAAATAAGTAGAGGTTCAAAAGGAGAAATAGCTATAGTGAAGGAGAAGATTAGTCAGGGGTGCTGCAGGGGCATAACCAGTGTGTTTTTAGGTGTCTTTTGAGGTTTTGTTTAAAGAGAGGCAGCGAATAAATTAAAGTTAGTTCATTAGGCAGTAGGTTCCATTTTTTTTCCCACAGAGTTGGAAAACAGAGAACCTCCAGCCATATTGTAAGACTTGCTTATGCTAGCAAGAAGTTTATTGGAAGAGCAAAGAGAATTTAGATTGTTATAGGGGATAATGAGATTGGAGAGTATAGGAGTGCTGTTAGGTTTATATAATATCTTGCGGGCAATGGTGAGTTGGGAGAGTTTTAATTGGTTTTGAAATTCAAGCCAGTCTAGCTGCATTAGATTCAGACAGTGGTGAGTTCTAAAAGGATTGCCGGTGGCAAATCTGGCGATGTTATTATAGGAATTAGCTAGTTTGAGATTATTTTTCTTTAGATTAGTATATATTGGTGAGGCATACAGAAGAGTTGAAATTAAATGGGAGTGTGCAATCTTAGTTCTGGCTATTGGTGTTAGGAGGGGTTTAATTCTATATAAGCTGCCTATTTTTCTATTGACAGTTTTTATGGTGTTATTTATGTGATTATCAAGTGTAAGGTTATTGTCAACAGTAATACCTAGCAATTTAGTGGTAGAATCAGGGTATATAATTGTGCCATTATTGGAGATGACGGAGAAATCTATGGGGGAGGATTTACTGGTGGGTGTGAAGAGAAGGAGTTTAGTTTTTTTAGCATTGAGCAGGAGGCTACGTTTTGTGAACCATGTTTCAACTATATTGAAAACATTCTGAGTAAGTGAAAGTAGATCAGTAGGAGAGTTTGCTGAGCATATTAGTGTAGAATCATCTGTGTATTGAATGCGGGTGGCTTGTGGAATGGCTACATGGAGGTCATTGATAAACAGTGAGAAGAGAAGTGGACCTAGAATAGAGCCCTGAGGGACTCCGAGTGTGACTGGCAGGAGGGTTGATATATTATCTTCCCAGAGAACTGCCTGTTGCCTATTGGTAAGGTAGGACTTGAACCATTTAACTGCCAGACAGTCAAGGGAAAGGGATTCAAGAATGTTGATAAGTAGGGCATGGTTAACCATGTCACACGCTTTTGAGAGGTCAATAAAGAGAGCTGAAGAGAGGTTGTTTTTATTACGATTTCTATTGATGACTTCTGTAAAGGATAGTAGGGCAGTTGTGGTGCTATGGTATGGCCTAAAGCCATGCTGACAGTTTGCTATGATGTTATGTTGAGATAAATGGTTTAATAGTTGTTGGTGAAGCACATCATCATGGAACTCATTAACAGAGACATTGGGAACCTCCAAACCTTGGACCCTACCCAGTTTGGCTTTGTTAAGGGCAGATCATAACTCCTAAACCTGGTGGACTTCTTTGAGACAGTTACCAAGGCACTAGATGAGGGAAAGGAGGTGCACACAGCCTACCTAGACCTCGCAAAGGCTTTTGACACCATTCCCCATTCTAGTATTATAGACAAGCTCACCAGCTAGTACATAAACCCCTACATCATGAGATGGGTTGCCAACTGGCTCATGAATAGAACCCACATGGTGAGAGTTGCAGGCTCTATGTCCGACTCTAAACCGGTTATAAGTGGCATCCCCCACGGCTCAGTCCTAGGACCCCTCCTGTTCGGTATATACTTCTCAGAGGTACAAGCAAGCATGGGAGGACTATGGCTGACCAAGTTCACAGACGACTGCAAACTAGGGGCCATAATTGATTCTCCAGCTGATACAGACACCCTCCAGAAGAGTCTCACTGAGACGGATACCTGGTGTCAAAATCATGGCCTCAAGCTAAATGCCAAAAAGTGCATAGTCATCCCCTTTGGAAAAAATAAAGTAAGCGTGAACTACCACATAGGTGATAGTCCCCTAAATACAGAAAATGTAATAAGGGATCTGGGGACCCAAGTAGATAGTTATCTGTTCTTTGGTAATCATATTGCCAAGGTTGTTAGAAAATGATTCTATGTGGCCCACCTAATCACAAAAGGGTTTGCATCTAGAACAAAAGAGGTTATTGTGCCTCTCTACTCATCAATCATTAGACCCATCATTGAATACAATGCCCCATTTGGGATGTACCTTACAAGACACCTGCAACAGCTGGAAAGACCACAAAAGTACCTCACCAAGAGGATTACTGGCCGCAAACAGATGCCTTATGCAGCCCAACTCGAGAAACTCCAGCTGTACTTGGTTGCATACCGCTTACTCAGAGGTGATCTCTGCCTGACATACAAGGCCATGTCTAACCCAGAATTGATGGACATGCTCCACCTAAAAAAAAAACAAATCTCAGAGAGCCACATGCTCTGGAGATATAAACCTCACCACAAAGATAAATAGGACATGCTGGAGGGATAGATTCCTGTCCCAGAGACTCCCCATTCTTTGGAACATTATTCCAATATACATCAGGCAGGGCCCCTCACTAACACTCTTTAAGAGAAACCTTGACGGGTGGATGGGAAACAGAAAATTTACCCCAGGGATCACTGCAGTGGCTCTGCTGGAGAGTGGCGCATGGAACTAATGGCTCTGCTGGAAAGAAGCACAGGGAACTAATCTATGGGAGTGGCAAAAGCCAACACATTCTGGTTAGGCTTATAAATGCCCTTGGGCAGATAGCCTAGTACTTACCTATGAAGCTAACCTTCTTTTTTAGTATAAATTATCCATCTTCCCACATCATTTGGCCTTGAGCTCCAAATAAAGCTTTACTTTAAAAGTTCATTCAGACTCTGCCATAGAATGCTGTCAATAAAGGGTTAGTTTGTTTTAGCTTTCTTGCAATTTGTATTGCTTCGTTACATTCATCTAATTTGTATATTGTGGTGCATTTTCTTTACACTCTGTTTTAATTGAATTATCCTTTCAGTTTCATATTTAAACAAAAAAAAATCAGATCTTTGCCTTTTGTGATTTACACAAAATAAATGTTTCTCTGCAACCTCCCACCCTGTTGCTGTTGTTGTCTTAAACTCAACTGTCTATTTGCCCACCCCTTAGTTTAATTTGACCACATATCTCATTACTTTTTTAAAATTAGCATCTCTCCGCTTTGACTGCTGAAGCTTGACTTACCCTCTCACATCTAACTGCTTATAGCACACTGCAATTCTTAGAATATTAACCCATTTTTTTTACATTTTACATTTACAATCTGCTACATCACATTCACCACTCAGTAATCATCTTGAGATTACTGTTTCTGATTTGCTTCTGGTGAGAGAAGGAGCAGAGGGCATTGATTCATGACCGTCTCTCATTGGGCAGTAAGTGTCTATGTGTGACCTTCCTGATTAGTCTGGCTGCTATTCAAAGCATCTACTAGGAAAGGGCTACAACAAACCTACAGACTCCTGCATCATCTGGGAAAAGACTGTGGATAACCAAAGAGCTTGTGGCCTACTTTTCATCTTGAGACTGGTGCTACTGTTTTGCCTCTGGTGAGAGAAGAAGCAAAGGAACATTGTATCCCAGCAGCATGAAGCTGTGGTGAGACAAGGACTAACAGTAGTCAGGTAGTAGCCAATCAAGTGAATCCCCTCTTTTTATCATTCTTGACAAAGCTATTTTTTTCCTTTCATTAAGTATTGCTTGATTAGCTGCTGTCTAACTTAATGTCAGAATATCTCCTTAAATACTTCTCCTTAAATCTTCAGGATTTACTTCAGTAGTTTCCCAAGTGTTTAGCAGTGCCCCGTTTAGATGGAAGCGCCTAGAGTTGGCATTTTTCCTGTAACTGCACCATTCAAATTTCACCAATATCTAGCTGTACATAGGACAACTAGTTTGCAGTGACAAACACTGTGCCCAGAGTTGCAAACTAGATACTCCTAACATCACTTTATAGTCTCACCAGAACCATCTACTCAGTTAAAAGGTGCCTGGTGCCATGGGTATGAACTTTCCTACTATCTCCATTACCAGCTTGATGGATATGGGCATCCTGAGACAATGTAGAAATAGCCCCTTGTTTACTGACAACCAGCTAATTCTCAAGCAAACTGATAAGGTATATGACAGATGTCTTTACACAGTGTCACTGGAGGAAAAGCTCTCACATAAAAGCACTCCTAATGTCAATCAGGTTGTCAGTTGTACACATGCTGCACCCATCACACACAGTACAAAGCAGACACATAGACCCACATATGCTGAGGCACTCTTAAGTGTAACTTTTCTAAACCTTAAAGAACTCCTACATGAAACACATGTAACAAATACCCTCAGCAGCCCTGGATGCATTCTTGCAAAACAATACCCACATTAACACATACAGCCACATCTCATAGAATATCTTCTTCTAAGCCCATATGGCTAGCCATCAGACAATCCAACATTCTGGTCATTGGAGATTCCATTGTTAGACACACTGATGTCTCTCTTACCAGGCTGAGTAAGGAGAAACTCATGGTCAGTTGCTTATCAGGGGCCAGGATCAGCCACATTTACGCATTTACTCAGGTTATTGGACCACAAGTACAGTTGCCCTCCTCTCATATAGTCCAGGCTGTAAATCATCTGACCATATACCATACCTCCCCAGACAAAGACAGATATTATATTATGGGGGAATCTGTCTCCCTCCAGTGCCCCAATAATGCACCCAACTAGCACACACACACACACACACACACACACACACACACACACACACACACACACGCACACGCACACACGCACACACACACACACACACACACACACACACACACACACACACACACACACACACACACACACACACACACACACACACACACACACACACACACACACACACACACACAGACACAGACACACACTTACACACACACACACACACACACACACACACACACACACACACACACACACACACACACATACACACACCTAAGTATAGGGAGGCTATACAGTAGGTAAGGAATTATAACCCCCTAAAATTTTATAAAAAGTAATCTTAACTTGTGAATAACTATACAACAGAGAATGGTACTGCATTCCATACTTCTCAACAATTATACCTTCTGAATTAAGCAAATGCTCAATGGTAATGTTGACTAAACCAATTACACCACAGAGACTGTTTCTTTGGCATTCTCTTACTGTGCTGAGCTGTCTTTATCCTCTAGGCCCATATTCTTCTTTAACCTTTTCACACACACACACCAGCTGAACCCCAGCTCTTCCCTCTTCCAGGAGTACAGCTTAACACACACACACACACACATATATATATATATATATATATATATATATATATATATATATATATATATATAAAACACAAGCAACTTTACAAGTTTTTTAAACATGGGTACAACAATAATCCAGATGTTGTTGCTCACAATAACCAATCCCTTGATTTAAGTCCTAACATGGGTTTTCATTACACACTTGATGACAAGGAAATACAAAAGATCATTTTGAGAACTTGGTTTATTATAAGTAGCAATGAGGCCACATTGAGATTTAATGAAGGTGAGTTACCTTCACTTTTTTAAAAAAAAATCATATTTTATTTTAAATTTAATTTGATGCAGGATGGATAATTTTCCTAAAAATTCTAGATGTGGAAGATGCAATCAATGTGGCTATATTGAATGGCACTATGAAGGGTGGCTATATGATAAAATCATGGGCTATGCCAAGGGAGGCAGATGTAATTGTTTTACAGAGAAAGTGATTTATTTTGCTGTGTGCATACAATGCCAAGCTTATTACATTGGCAAAACCAATAACGCTTTTAATAAGCATATTTACCAGCATGTTTATAGCATCCAAAGAAATGACAACAAGAGTGCTTTAGCTAGGCACTTGGTCACCTGCGTGGGGTTTGATAAATGTATGTTCTTTGCTGTAGAAAAAAATGATTTGGCAGCATATTGTGGGGACTGGAAGAATAAGTTGCTGCATGAAGAAATGCTTTGGCAGGTGAGATTTAATGCCAGTGTGCCACCAGGCTTAAACAAAACAGTTTCTATTGCCAGTGAGCTAAAAGAAAGATCAATAAAAATATAGGTTGTCTAAATGCAAGTTGGCAAAAGGCAAGTTGATGCAATGTATGTAAGAACATGTAATTGTTTGTTGCTTTTGTAGTATGGCTTCTGCAAGCACAGCACAGTATATATATATATATATATATATATATATATATATATATATATATATGTACATTATTTTTACTTATTTTATTCATGATGTTTTATTATAGTATGGCTTCTGCAAGCACAGTATGTATACATGTACATTATTTTTACTTATTTTTATTAATGGTTTTATTTTGCAACCATCTATTACACATATTTATTCAAGGTGAATGCTAGCTGAATATGTAGCTTTAAATGTAGGACTTGGGTTCATGTCTTGTATTCAATTAAGGGTGGGAATTTGGTTATAAAAGCCTAGCTGCTCTAAATGCAATGGTTCTGATGATGTCTTTTACTTGGAAGATGAAAGCGCTAAACCTGTTTGATTTTTTACAACAGCAGTTTGCTTTTAAACTTTTTTAAGCTGTAAAACAATAAATGCTTTGTGGATACAAGTTTTGGTCCCTTGGAGAACCTGGTTTATTTTATTTTTAATAACCTAGTTTTACAAGTGAATAAGCAGAAAAGTCTAAATAGGCTGTAAGTCTCACTGCATTTCCTTTGCCTTTGCCCATAAATACTGCCTTAGCTATTTTTTCATCTTGTTGGAATGCTGGAATGTTACTATTATTTAGGTTTTAGGTGAAAATATGTAGAAGAATGGGTAATTTTCATAAATCTCAAGATCTCTGTGGCATACTAAGTCTGGGCAAAATGCCTTCTTACTATAAAATTTCTTGGCTACACATCACAAATACTTGACCAGAATTACATATCTGCCCTTGTCTAGTGCATGATTCATATTAGTTGGCACTGCTATGGTCCCAATTCCAAAAGATTTGATCTCAGTGGACATGACCACTTACACTGAAAGCAGGCTGAGGGCAGGTGTTTTGGAATCTGGTCCTCATAGTAAACCTGTTTATAGATAAGCCTTACACTGAAGTAAGTCACTTACACTAAGAGTGTGTCTTTCGGAGTCAGGGCAGACTTACACTGAAGGCAATTCTTTTGGAAGGTGCCACCATGAGAAGAACACAGGATTCTAAAATGTGACTGAAATCAAGCTGTACTGATTTTTCTGTTCTATTCTGTCTTGATTTAATTATTGTGATCTTCATGTGATCAGTCCTCTGAAATCTTAACAGGCACCTACACACATGCATAAACACAAGATCGCACAAAAGGAATTTTTTTACTCATGCACTCACATCAAATTGATATTTCAGGTAACTCCTTGCAACATAATCTGAAAAAGCTATTTCACAGAAAACAAGAACCATATTTATGATGTGTGGAACAGCACCAATGAATAAGAATGTGGAAAAAGTCAGATTCTGGTATTCAGCAAACATAAAATCACTACCATAAAAAGATGGTGTATCACTGCATTATAGAGTTAGAATTCATCCAAAAATGTGACATCTGTAAAGGACTTGATAACTATCTTATTAAGTCACAAGAGCTCTGAATTTATAACAGCTGTTTGACTGCATTGATTTTTGAATTTTCTGCATTTAAGGATTGGCTCACTTCCATGGAGCTCAGCAAGACTTTACAAGTGTCTCTACTTCATCCAGAGCCATCCAGGCTAAGATAAGCATATTTTCTTGATATTTTTGCACTTGTACCTATTTTTTTCTATGATCACTACTGTTTTATTGCATTTTGAAAAAAAAATATTACATTTGTCATCATTTTTCTATATTACTTGGTTTCTAGGTCTCTTTACTTTTAAATCACCTTGCAGAAGGGAAACCTAGCCAGAGACTTAATTGGTTGGTGCTAGTTTGCACTTGCTGTGCTTTTACATTCAGAAATTTGAGGATTATCTGTCTTGTGGCAGAAGATGTCTACCTCATCTCTTTGATTTGGGAATCACTCCAGTCAGCTCAAAGTTGTTGCGTCTTTCGGCTTTTCCCGGTTAGGAGTCGCCACAGTGGAACTCCGTTCCGCTAATGATTGGCAGTAGATTTTTACATGCCGAGTAGCCAGCCCTGACACACAACCTTCAACGAAGGTACGCTCATTCATGCATGTCTCCACGCAGAAGACGCTCTAGCTGAGAATCGAACAGGACAACGTCTTACTGTGAGGTGACAGGCAGCTGAAAGTGTAGTTCTTTATTTGTCAAAGAGAACCAGAGTTCTTTTTTAGCATTTTTCTGTCTACTATAAACTAGACACATTTGAGCAGAGCTGTGCAGCAGCAGTTAATAGTTTGCTGTACAGTAGCTAATGCTCAAACTGGAAAAAATTAACTATAAAGCTAGTATTTAGGACTTTAACTTATAACACAGTGAGATATTGGGTAGAGTTAAGCTTAAAGCATCTGGGTAACACATCAAACAGCATTAATACCAGATCATAGCACTGTTTGACATCTTAATTTAACTCTAGACACCACTCAGGAGACCCCTGCAAAACCAAGTCCTAAATCATAGTAGCCAAACCTTAATACAGACCCAGACAAAATGTATATGCAATTTCTTAATGTCTCTATGACCATTTGGTAGATATGGGCATCCTGAGACAAGGTAGCAATTGTTTCAAGTACTCAGACAACCATTTAATCCTTAAATTAAGAAGCTAGTGCTTTATGCAAGAGATGTACATACATGACTTCCTTGGAGGAAAAAATCTCACTTACAAATAAGGTTGTCAAGCACTCATACACTATATTCTTGACACATACCACTCACCACATACATAGATCCGCCCTGTGACACCATGTACAAGAACATTCAATTAAAGAGCAAAGAGAATGGTAAATATGAACAATAACCCCCTATTATTTGTTCAACTGAATGTTAATGGAGAATGCAGTAACCATGTTATGTGTGAGGATGAGTGCCTCAATGAAAACATTTTGGAAGTAGAAAAAGAACTGTTTAAACTTAAACGCATGCAATGGCAAAGACTTTACTTCGAATCATGCCTCCATTTTAAAATAGTTCCAAGAGGACTGCATGTTTTATGTATGCCTTCCTATGGGGAGGCTTACCCTGAATTGTTGGCCAGATGGCAAGCCCTAAATTTGGATACCAGCTTTAAGTATATACACTTGTTGCTGGACTTTTTTCACCTATTAAGAAAGAACTGGTTGAAAAAATAGAGAAAATGTAGAATGAAATAGAAAAGAACTTGGATAATGATGTATATTTTGCAAGGGTAGACACTCCCTTAATACTTATGATGAAAATCTCAGCATATTAAAATACAGACGTTACAAAGAGACTATACTGATTTTTCCAAAGGGAATGTCTTTGTTTGCCCTAGATTTAACCCTGGTACTAAAAACATGAAGGAAAATGCAGTTGAGGTTGAACATTCAGAGGGAAGAACTCAACCGGAAGTGAAAGGACCCAGCACTTCTTGTTTGGCAGTAACAGTCCGAGAAGCACCAGCGTTTTCTAATAACACAGTGCTGAATGAAAACGAGTTACAAAATGAAAATTTGAGTAAAAAATGGCTGTATACTGCAGTTCCAATGTGATGCCACTAGCAATGACAAAAGCTCACACAAAGAACTGGGAGCCAGATTGAAAGTGATGCCTTTGATTGGTTCAGGTTTTCCTACCCTTCCAGTCCCTATGAGGATGGAAAACACACAGCGGAAAGAAAGATCACCCCGCAGAGGCAGGAAAAGAAAAAAACTGATGAGATAAAAGGTACTTTAGTTCATACTGATGAAAGTATTGTTTACAACCTTTCTAAATATGTTTTATCAGACTCTGAGCTTACCCTGTTGAACAGAGCTATGTCTTTTATATCAGCACAAAGTGCCAGAACACATCAAGTTTTTTTATGACTTACATTTATTTGGGAGAAAAGTTCTCCTTAAATAACGTTTTGGACAACAGGACAATGATAGTACTGAGATACCCTTAAAGAAACCAAGTACATTTATAGCACCTGCACATCCTGTTATGGACACTTTTTTGAATTTATGTACAATGGAAATTTTTGATATGTTTGCTACAAAGAAGAGACATAGTTATTATAACTGAATTGAGTGTGAACTGAAAGCTCTCAATTTGAAGAACAACTTTGATGTTACTATCACACCAGATGATAAGGGGGTGGGACTGTAATACTTGATAGAGGAGATTACTTACAAGATGTGTTGAAAATGCTTAGAAAAAATGTTACTTATCAGAATATAACGTGACAGCGAGTGATTTTATTGCACATGTAAAACATGCATTACGTGATTTATTGCAATCTAATGTTATAACTGAAGATATATATATATATATATATATATATATATATATATATATATATATATATATATGTTTGTGATAGTTGAGCAACCTGTTATACCTATACTGAAAGATTTACCTAAGCTTCACAAGAATCTCCTCAAGCCTCCCTATAGACCAATAGTATCTGGCAGAGGCTGGGTTACTGACTTCCTCTCCATATGGGTGGAGAAAAAACTTAAAATAATGTTATCTTATGCGCCAGCAGTGATAAATGATACTTATTGTTTCCTATGATCTCTGAGGGATTCTTATGAATCTATAACTGGTCATGAAAGTTAAATATTTGTGACTTTAGATGTAACTAATTTATTTACTGTGATTCTGTATTCTTATGGAATCACAGCTGTTAAAAAAGATTTTATTTGAGCTCATGTAACATTTGATGAAAAGAAAGTTACACAGATATGTGCTTTTCTTGAATTGATCTTGGGCAATAATTTATTCATGTTTTATGATCAATACTATTGGTAGAGAGATTGTGTAGCCACGGGGGGGGGGGGGGTCTATATTAGAATTCTGAAACCTCACTTACACGAATCCCGAAAGGTCAACACATACACAGCGAACCATAAGAACACCGAATGTCCTTAAGCATGAAATTCAAAATATCGAATTGCCATAGTTGGCCAACTCCACCACCCGCTATGTACTGTCTACCCAAATAAAATAAATATGAATGTATTACTATATATGCACTTACCTTAACCAACAATCTAACCCTAAGGTTAGTAACTATTGCACATTTACGTTAGGGAGCAATACCAGATAAGGTAATCTCCTACTGACGTTTTACCTCGCTAATCATGGTGTGGACAACTATGGCGATTCGGTATTTGGAATTTCATGCTTAAGGACGTTCGGTGTTCATGTGGTTCACTGTTTATGTGTCGGCCTTTCGGGATTTACATAAGTGAGGTTTTGGCATTCTAATATAGACCCGCCATGGGTACCCCTGTGCCAACACCTATGGCAGCTTGGTGTTGGCACAGTGGGAGGCTACTCATGTTCTATCTAGTACTTGTCCTTGGAAGGCAAGTTTGAAAATATACCATAGTTTTGTGGATGACATATTAATTTTATGGAGTGGTACAATTGAAGAATTATTGTTGTTTGTTAGATACTTGGAAAACACAACAGAGTTCTTACATTTTGCTGTGAGTTATTCTGTTGAATCAATAGATTTTTTAGCTGTTAAGATTTACAAAGATCTGACTGGTAAACTACAAACCAGAGTGTATAGGCAAAGTTGTTGGATAAATAACATGTCAATGTATGACAGTATGCAACCAGGGCACATTTTTGATAATGTAATGAGTGGGAAGGGGCTAAGAATTTCTAGACTATACACTGAAGATAGTATATATGAAAGTGAGTTAGATAACATGCAGTATATGTTTGCTAGTTGTGGTTATCCAACACAAAGAGTTAAGAGAACAATAGCTAGGACAAAAAAATGGTGAAGGAATAGAGGCAAGCCATGGTTTGAATGTAATATGTGCAATTCTGACAATGGGACTATTGTTAGTGAACAGAAGCTAAACAATAACCCGTCTGTGAGAATAAACATACACTATAATAATGATAGTGATACCATATCCCAGGTGATAAAAAAGAACTGGAAGATTTTACATACTGATGACAAGCTGAAAGCACTAGTAGGTCCCCACCCCAGATTTGCTTATACTAACAGCCAAAATCTGAAGCAGATTTTATGTACGAACATACTTCCAACAAGTCCACAATACATAAGAAGAAGTTGGAAACTTTTAAATGTAGGGAATGCAAGGCATGTCAATATATTAAAGAAATAACATCTTTGTACACCCTGTGTCAGGCAGGGAGTATATGTCTAGACTACATGCAGACTGCAGAACTAAAAATGTGGTGAATTTAGCCACATGCATATCATGCTAAGCATTCTATGTTGGGAAGACTAACAAAATGTTAAAAACTAGTATATTGCAACATGAGTGACATCAGATTATGTTTGAGAAGTAATGCTCTGTATCAATATATTGAAATAAATAAAGAGCACAGATTTCAGTTTATGGTGTTATACAGTCAACAAGTGAGTATGGGGGGCTGACATTGTACATAGTACTGAATTAGCGGAGTTAAGATGGATAGCTGAACTGCAAGCTAACCATACACCTGGACTAAATGCTTGTATGTCTTTAAAACCCTTATTGAAGGGGCATAGGTTCTGCTATTGATTCTAATTGGTTGCTATTTGTTTAAATATAGTTGATTTTAACACTCTCAAAACACGTTACGTACCATGTGTATGGAGGACCACAAGACTTATTCCTCTTCATAATGGTGGACCATCAACTGACTGAGCAACTACAGACCCATCAATCTGACAAGTGTAATATGCAAAGCCATGGAACAAATTATCATGGAAATGATCAACAAGGACATTGGCAACCTATAGACACTAGAACTATTACAGCTTTGCTTTAATAAGGGAAGATCTTGCCTACATAATCCAGTAGACTTGGTGCATATTACCTACTACCTTAAACTGGCCAATGTGTCTGATGCAGCACCCCACTCAGGTATTGTTGACAAGCTCTGTAAACAAGGCATAAGTCCCTACTTAATGGATTGCTGGCTGTCTCACAGATAAGTCTCAAGAAGTTAAGACTTGCGAGATCACTTCCACCAAGAGACCAGTCACCAGCAAAGTACCTTGGGGCTTTGTTCTTGGCCTGCTCTTGTTTGTTATCTACTTCTCAGAAGTGAAAGCTAATGTCCAAGGCCTCTGGTTCACCAAGTTCACAGATAACTGTAAATTAGGAACTGTAAATTAGGAGCTATCATAGATCTCCCTCCCATAACACTAGCATCCTGCAAAAGGTTCTAAGACAGACAAATGACTGGTGCCAAAGCCACAGATTAAAGCTCAACACTAAGAAATGCATTACAGTGCCCTTTGGGAAATTGTCCACCCAAGGTTATTACCTTATTAACATACCCCACTGAATAGATGGTCAAGATATTCGGGGACAAAACTTGGTTGGGTTGAGTGATTATGCTTATGAAGACCCTTGTGGTCTTTTGCCTAGTGTAAATCAATGAACTAATTATGTTCTCTCATTCTGTACAAGGATAATGATGGAGATGAACATTTTCTAAACAATTACAAGCTCTATGCCAATTTTTTTAAGAAATCAGTGTCCTGGAGTTCTAAGAAGTTGTTTTCCAAATGTACAAAGAATAAAGGAATATATATTGTAGGCTAAAAGGACATTATCAGAAATGAAATACCAGCTCAGAGGTTATCTATTTTGAACATATGAAAGGGCATCATTCCCAAAAAGGGTATCAAAGCAAAATCACATGTAGGTGTGTATATGTGTTTGTGTGCGTCTGATTATCACATGTAGGTGTGTGTATGTGTTTGAGTATGTTTGATTATTATAGTGTTAGTTTACTTCCAGAGGTTGCATGTAAACAGAAACTGCTCAGTCAGTGCTAGCAGAGGAAATGGTTAATGCCACAAACTATCAGGACATGCAAAGAGGGATGTGTAATGCTTTCCACTATTACTGCAAGTCACTTCCACCATACACTTTTTTACTGCATGAATATGAACAATACTATACAATTCGTGTGCACTTTTAGCAAGCAATTTCAGTTGATTTTGATTGGGAAAAGGTCTCGGGTACCACTTTTAGTAAAGAGGTAGCATATTGGTACTGTTTGCTCAGCATCTACTCCTCTTGTTAATATAGAGGACAGCTGAGACAGCAGAAGAATCAGAATCAATACTGACTTTTATGGCTGAGAATACAGAGGAAATAGGGAACTGGTATAACAGGACTCATCCTTTTACTCAAATGTATTTGATGCAGTGTGAATGCATTTGAGGTTTTACCATGAAAACTATTTTATTTAGGCTGCACATATGACCCTTGAAACAAATACCTTAAAAACATTTCTTTGAAACACAAACTTGGAGTATTTAATTTCTGAGACCAGAACCAATAAAATGGGATTCTTTCAGTAAACATCTCATTTTCTCCTCTGCTCACATTATTAGCTTTTTGTTTTCAAATTAAGGTATCTATCTAGGTTGACAAGATCCCACTTCAGTAGGAATAAGGGAAACAAAATCAGTTTTCAGAAGTACTGCATATTCCTTGAATGGATCTTATCTACCTAGATAGGTATCTCAGCTTGAAATTTCTTTGGTTACTTACCCTAATACAGATTTTGTCTTGAGTTTGTTTACCTGATTAATCTCGGAAACTTGTATTATCATATTCTTCCTAGAAGAATCATCATTCATGAAGGGGCAAGTGATATTTTAAAAAGAAAGATGGTTAATAGAGTTGTTTGTTGCATTTTGCACATCACAGTGTACAGCAGATATTTATTTTAATTTTGTTGTGTATCTGTGAAAATGCACATAGGAACTTAAATAATGCATGGAAACCTTACAAGAACTTCTTATGTAATATTTTATGGTCTGCAAATGTTTCACTTTATGCATTCCAGCAGACATGAAAAGACATAGGAAAACATAATATCCTTAAGTGATTATTACTCGTAAGCCCACATGTTTATGTGACTCATTAAAATTGCAATACAGTCTATACATAACCTCTCTGTGAATTCACATAATCCTTAAATTTTGCATCATATACCTACAACAGAATATGTTTTAAAACAGATTAGGAAACATAAGAAAAATTTCAAAAAGGTAAAACATTTAAAGAATTTAAATACTGTCTGGCACTTGGTGTAGTATTTATTGAATGGGGCTCTGTCATTCATTTTCTGCATACCTGTTATACTACTTTGAATATGAGTCTATGCTGAAATATTGAATTGCTATTATATGAAATGGCAGGATATCCCAGCACAAAATATCGAATTGGGTTTTAATCGAAGTGCGTGTAAAAAAAAAAGAACATTTTTTTTTCTCTGGGGAGGACAAGCCCCACTGCATCCTCCCTCACTTCCTGCATATTATATATACCAACTAGGAAAAATACCTGATACCAAGAAAATACTGCCATTTGTTGAAAAGCTGGTGCAACATTTTGTGTTGCGATATCCTGTCATTCAGTAATGTGGCAACTCAGTATTTCAAAAGAGACCCCTGTGAATACCACAAATATAAACATTTTTGGCAACTTCAATTTAGCCTCTGTGTTATATATATATATATATATATATATATATATATATATATATATATATATATTTTTTTTAATTTTAAAGTGTAATTAATTTTTGTTGATACCACAATGGTGGCAGAAGTGAATAAATAACTACAAAATATGGTCCTGTTTTTCTTACACTTTCTTCTTTTAATACATTTTAAAATAGCCACAAAAACAATAAAATAATTGTGAATAACATATTAGCCAGAAGTTTCATTCATTTTGTGCAAGAAGAAATGTGAAAGTATTGCAGGAAAAGAAACCATTAGTGACAGTTGATTATTAATGGTGAGAAGAGTGAGTTTAAACTCAACCTAGTGCACAGTTTTATACTTTGAATAAAAGTCCCTTTAAGGTTTCAGGAATTAAAGGTAAGCTGTAATTTTACATTATTACTTTGTTTCTGTAATCAGGCCTTAGATTCATCCCTAGGAAGTACAAAAGCAAGTCATATCTGATGACTTTCAGGTAATAGCACTGCTGCAAGCTAATATTTTGGGTAAAGTCATATGCACAAAGTTGTGGAAGGTAAAACGAATTTGTAGCAACCAAACGTAAGTGTATAGTTGTGATACTAGTGAAGTATTTAAATCTGTAGCCAAATGCACGGATTGTGCTAAATGTATGGATTGTGGACAATGGCTTTACTATGCAAAGTTCAAAAGCAAATAAGTGAAAAAAGCAGTGAAGTTGTGCAATGACAAGCAGTGCCAGAACAAACAAAAAACCTGACAGAAAAGCATAATGACTTGTTTTCAGGCAGTAGTTGGCTGCTGTGACTGTAATATCATTAAGCTAAATCCTGATATTCCCTTCACAGTATTTGCCCAAGGCCATGATACTAAAAAAATAACAGGTGCTCAAATGCATAAAAATCTGAGGTCATTGTTAGGGAAATTGAACCAAAAAAAAAGTTATGAATATGGTGACAACAGGGAAACTGAATAAAACTATTATTTTAATAGTATACGTATTAACTCCAGGACTCAGATAAGGTTGTTAAGAGAGAACACATTTGTCTAGTAACAAAGTAGACTAGCGAAAACCACCGCTAATTCAAAAGCCAAGAACTCGACTCAGGCCAGTCCAAAACATAAAAAACATGAAAAACAACAAATATTATTAAGCCACTATAAAAGCTTTTCGTTAGTACCTTGCACTAACTTCTTCAGACAAGCAAAACATTCACACCATTACAAGTGAGTTTAAATACCAGCATTGAAGCACTTAACCACGCCCAGATTCTTGGAACTGCTTCAGAAACTCCCCCACCTTTTATCCTTTACTTCTACTTCAAACTATTTAAAGAAAGACATCCTACCACTCCTCAAACAAATACCCCTAGATACACCAACAGGTACTGAGTGTAGAGACATTCTTTTTATCTGATTATTACACATCTGTAATCTATGCAGCATAAAAAATATTATGTCAAAGCTAAACCTACCAACACTTCACATTTCCAACTAATGTCCATCTTACCTGCATTAGGTAAGATACATATAAAATGAATTTCCACCTGACTGAGTAATTACATCCAATAAGACAAATTACTTTCTCACAAACAGCATGGCATCTGGGCAGGATATGCCATTATAACTGCAGTATGGACACTTACAGATGAAATACTCCTCAGAATTGAAAATATCCTCATTGTAGGTGCAATTTTTATTAGCCAAACCAAAGTCTTTGACCTGGTATACCACTTCATCCTCATTTCTGACATGTAAGAACTAAGAATAAGTCCAGATACAATACTCTGGTTGTACAGCTACTTCTCTCATTGGAACTTTTCATTCAAAATGAGGTCATCTATTTGACCCAAAGCACCCTTAAACAAAGACTTACAATAGGATTAAATTCTGGCCCCTTTACAACTTTATGTTTTTATTAACAAATACCCCTTTTACATCAGTTCCAAATCTTGATATATGTAGATGTGTAGTCCTGTTTCACTAAAGAAACTATCTTTAAACCAAATATAATCACACTTAAACTCATTCTCCATTTGAAATAGTAAATAAAATTTAATTCTTAACTCATCCAAGACCAAAGGCATAATTGTTGGAATAAAACCAAAACTTGTCAAACTCCCCAACTCCTTATGTATAACTGTGAACAATACATATATTACGATTATCAATTACTTTAGACACATAGGATTATGGCTGGACTCATCCCTCACTTTTAATATACACCTTGACAAAACTAGTCAGAAAATAAATTACTTTCTATTCTGAGTCAGGAAAATAAACTACTTTATGTCCTATTCTGCTAGATTTGCCAAAGGTAAAAAAGTCTGTCGCTCAAAGTAGTTTAATATTTATTGTTGCTATGTCAAAACAAATGAGAAGGCTATAGAAATCCTTTCAAGTAAAACGTAGATTTTTCACTTTCTTTCTCTCAGGCAGGAACACTACTAACTAACAAGAGTAAAAGACAAATGGCTTCCTTTCAGACTTAGGAGAGATCTCTTATTGGCTTCTCAGATATTTAAATTCCTGCACTCTGATTGCTTTACTCCTTTAACTGCTAACTCATCCCAGAGATATCCACCTATAACCTTAAAAGCCTGGACTATAGTGGACCTCTGCTTGAAACTCAAGTAACCAGAATTCGATGTACCAAGCTTTGCTTCTCTATATTTGGTCTAAAGCCATAAGAATTTCTTCCACCTTATGTCAAATAATTCCATCTCAAATTTAATACATTTTAAATAAATTATTTTATATAGTTTTAATAAATTCACCCTATCATTCCTTACTGTGTTGAAAGTCTACCTTTCAAGCCATTCTAAATGCAAATGCCATATTTCGGGATATGCAACATAACACTATTATTCACCTCTGTTTGCATCGTAATTCTCACTTATAATATTCAGCTGTTGATAAGGAATTGCTTCAACTTGTTTATAACCTACTCTAAATTTCAACATCTAGTTTACCCCGTAACACTCATCCTTCTCAATTCCTTTTTCGATTCATCCCATTTATAAAAATACATATTTTGTATATTATATATATATATATATATATATATATATATATATATATATATATGTGCAAATATATAGTACTTTATCGTTTATAAAAATACATATTTTGTACATTACGCATATTTGTACATATGTAGTACTTTATCTTGTGGTGCAGTAATCTATCTTATACAAGCCTTTAACTATATTCTGTTTAAATTTATTCAGCTGTGATCATATTTATGTTATTGTAAGATCTTGCATATCTTTGTTTTGAAACTTTTTATACTTGCAGGCTGATAATGAAATTGATCCTTTAAGTTCACAGCAATACCCTGTCAAGCAAATTCAATAAATAATTCAATAAATAATTTAAATATACACACACACAAAGATAGATAGATAATACACTCTTGCAAAGTTTATATTTAGTATGTTTGTTTTATTATAGTCAGTCAGCACAATCCTCATGAGACCATTAAAATGGCTATTGGTTTGCCTCCATTTGTTTTGAGATTGTTAGAATGGTTAAGTATAAGGTATGTTTTTTTCTTTACCATTACTTCAAAATGTATGCTCTAGTTGTTTGCCTCTATTCATCCCATGTTTGCCACTTAATGGATATGACTTTTTTATTTACTTATTTTGTTTGCATTGTATATAAATCATTGTGACAATGTTAATAGGGTTACCACCTGTCCCACTTTGCAAGGGACAGTCCTGCAAAAAAAATTATAAAAATGGCAAATGTCCTGAGATTTTAGGGCAAAATTATTTCCTATATTTTATGTAATAGTTGCATAAAACAGTTATTCTATATCTGAAACACCTAAATGTTATAAGAAACAGATTAAGCAACTAAAATGCTACAAGAATAAGTTTTTATTTAGGCAAAAACATGAAGTTCTGGCCTTTGTACTGGCTGTGGGTATGTTTTGGCCTGTAAAATCTGACGTTTGTACCAAAAATGTCCCACTTTGGGCATTTGAAAAGGTGGCAACCCTAAATGTTAATGCATTGTCAATGTTTTGTAAGAAAAAGGAAAAATGCTTTTGGCTGTTCTAGAACTGATACAAAGATAAACTACACAGTAATGTAACACTGGGTTTCACCTTGCCACAGATTGGGCTAAATGCAGCATAATTTATCAATAATCCCATCCAGATAACAAAAGGCGATAAAATGGAATATGCTTTAAACAGATATTCTGATGAGTTGATAAAACTGCAAAATTCAGAGGTCAAAATGAAGAAAAGGCTGGCTCAGTTTGAGATTTCTCAAGAAGAGATGTTTCAAAAATGGTAAAATTAGAGGCCAGAGCATGTAGGGAAACCCTGAGATTTTCTACTGCACCAGAGAAACTAGAAGGAATTGACTTCATTAATTTTATGAAAGAATAAATAAGCAACTGGACTGGTATTCCACAGCAGGAATTATTAAATGAAAGGTCAGATTTTGTACATGCTCCAAACCTGGCCATGAGAAGGCAGCCAAGACCTTTAATAGTAAAGATGCAATCCTACCAGCTGAAAGAGTTAATTTTGACAAAACTGTGGCAGAAGGAAAAGAACTAAAACTGGAGACAGTAGAGTGTTTGTGCAAATAAATAAATAAAAGAACATTGAATGCAATAAAAAGTTTTTCTTTGGCAAATAAATGTTTACAGTTCTAAAGGCAACTGTATATTTGGTGCTCATGTTTCAATTGAGGCAAGCTAATAAGAGGACAATACAACAGAATATGTTTTCTTTCAATGGATAAAAAATAATGTTTTCTGAAATATGCAATTTATTTTCTACATCTAGGAGAGAAATAAAGATAAGACAAAAGCAGACACCACTTAGTGTCAGTAGAAGCACAGGCTGCACCATGCACCTTACCAAAATAGCCTTCATTATAAGTCAAGTTAAAGCCTGTGAGTGTAGCTGGCTCAATGATCTCACAAGTGTATGCAAAAAAGAAAATAAAGTGAACTATTTTAAAAATGTAGAGTGCAAATAGTCATGCTACAGGAGACACATTTGGAAAAACAGAACATGTGCATTTGATAGAGAATGGATTTCAGGATGGTTATTCAATGTTATATTTGGGACAAAGGAAAACAGGAGTACTTATATCAATTGCTAGAGGAGCTCTAATAGTGATAGCAGAGGAAAATAGATAATCATATGTAGTAGCAATGGGTTACTAGTAAGATAAGAGGATTATGCTGGCATGTATTTACATTCCATCTAAAACTGCTACAAAATTCTGTGAGAAATAATAAGCTTTTAGCAGAGACTATTTGTTATAGGTGTGGACTAGAATTTGATTTGCAACCATGAGGATGTATCTGGGGACCCAGAAGGGAAAATATAACAAAACAGGGTAGATTTTTGAAGACATTTATGAAAATATTTGGTATGGAAGATGTTTATTTAGTAGTAGGGCCTCAGAGAGAATTTTCATATTATTCCCCAGGGTAGAAAAACTTGGCTAGGTTAGATAGAAATTATATTTCACAGAAGCATATGCATTTAATTGAAAGCTTTGGTACATTCCAATAATTCTTTCAGATCACGTACCAATAATAATTAAAATAAAAATGCAGGATAATGAAATAAAATGAGGCACTGCTACTTCCCAAGTATCTGTTAAATGGGGAGGAATTTAAGGAAATGGTAGTGGAAATTATTCTGGAGTTATTAGACAGAATAGAAAATTCTTCATAAAATATAGCTAGAGTGTGGAATAAAATGCAAGTAGAGTTTAAAATAGGGTAGAAATAAAAGAAAAAGAGATTTGGTTACAAAGTAACAAGAGTAATTTAGAGGGACTGACAAATATTAATGAATTGCAGAATGGGGGAGTCTCACAGAACAAGAAGAGGCACAACTGCAGAGTGCTAAAGAGACAATAAGGGACTACCTGCATGAATTTAGAAAGATTGCAGTTAAGCAACTATTTTTGATAATAACTCCAGAGCACAAAAGCTTTTAAAACAATGACTCTGGCAACAGAAAGTCGAAAGGAATGTTGCCAAGCTTAGGGACCCTATAACAGGGAAATAACCTAATCCTGTAGAGATATTAGAAATATTCTGGGAAATTTATGAAAATCTGTATAAAACACAATTATGTGGAAATCAAGAAAAAGTCCAAATGTCAATGTTTATGGAAGAATTACATATACCAGAGTTATAAGGTAAATGAGGCTCAATTATTAGCAGTTGGGATATGAGGACATGAAATAAAAATGGTGATATATAATCAATCAAAAGGAAAATCTCTGGGAATAGATGGTATTTCTATGAAAGTTTGGAAGCTAGTAGAGAAGAAAGTAATAAAGGTGTAGAAGGTTTTTTAACAGTATTTTAAAAGGAAGAGAAGCACATCCTGGATGAAAGCTGTGTTGACTGTAATACCTAAAAATGATAAAGACCCATTGCATCTAGCTTGATATATTCCCATTTTAATTGTAAACCATGATTATAAAATGTTTATGGGGTCTATATTAGAATACCGAACATTCAAAATTTTGAGTGTTCTAATATCGAACCCTATGAATCGAAAATTTAAAACATCGAACATACAGAACAGCGAATTTTTTTCTAGGGAAGAAATTTGCTGCTCCAAAACACATACACACAACACAAGCACACCAAACAAACAGCAATCCACACACATACACCTAAACTCTTACACCTAACCCTACACTAAACTATACATACATGACTAACTATCCATTTACATTAACCCAAACCCTAACCCTAAGGTCCTTCACTATCACACAGTCACCTCACCCGCGCCTTAACCCTAACTCACCTACCCGCCCTAACCCTCATGTCCACACAATCGCACACTTACCTGACCTGCGCCCTAACCCTAACTCACCTAACCCGCCCTAACCCTCACGTCCACACAATCACACACTTATCTGAACTCGACCCGTAACTTTCCACCACAACGCTGAAAATACCGAAGTGACAGAAAGAGACAACTGAATTCTTTCCCTAGGAAAAAAATTTGGTTTTCCATTTCTTCGATATTTTCAGCGTTCACTGAAAATGGGTCGATATTAGAACACTCGAAATTTTGAACGTTCGGTGTTCTAATATAGACCCTGTTTATGTCTATAATGGTCAAAAGAATGGCAAGGATGATGCCAAAATTAATAGATATGGATCAATGTGGTTTTGTTGATGGGAGACAAACATTTGACAACATTAATAGAACAATGATGATCCAAGGGGGTGCAAAATTTAAGAAAATACCACTGTTGGTGGCTTTGATGCAGGGAAAGCATTCAGCAGAGTAAGCTGGGATTTTATGAGTAGGACAATGGAAGCATTTGCATTCCTCGACATAATAATAAGGTTAATTAGGAAGATATATTAGGGATCAGAGGTGAAAACTAAAGTGGTGGTGGGGTTCATCTCTAATAAGTTCTGTTTGAACAGTGGAGCCAGGCAAGAGTGTCCTCTTTCCTCATTTGTTATTTGAGTTTTATTTGGAACCATTGCCAAAGAAAGTAAGAGACTCAGAAATTTAAGGATTTAATTGGTATGGTAATAAATAAAAGTTGGCTTTGTTTACAGATGATATAATTGTGTACCTGACAAAACCAGAAAAGGGCATTTCAATGTTGTGGAACATTCTGAGACAGTTTCAAGTCTTTTTGGGATACAAAATTAATTAAGATAAAACAAAGGCAAAAGTTGTATACTATGTACCCACACAGAAAGTGGTTCAGCAATACCCATATTCATGGAGACATGATAAATTGAGTAGTTAGGAGTATTGGTTAAAAGGATTACATTGTAGCAGCTAAGGATATGTGAGAAGAGACTAAATATAAGATAATACAAAAACTGAGAAACTGGAAGCTCTGTTTTATGGATATGGATACCTAGATATAAGCAGTGAAAATGTTTTATTCTCTTTAGTTTTTATATACAGCTCATGCATATTTTTATCAGCTAGAGGAGAAGTTGCGGATAGCAATTAATGAAGAGGTAGAGGATTGTATCTGGGAGGGGAAGAGGACAAGAGTCAAGTAGGATAAGCTGATCCTTCCAATAAAGCACAGAGGTTTAAGATTACCTGATTTGAATAGGTATTTCAGATCTGTGCCATTATAGCTCATGTACATAGTACAAACAGAAAGCTATACTTCAAAGTGGAAAGGGATGATGATGAAACAGAGGGGAAAGCTCAAGAAATAAGGAGAGACTTAGATTTTGGATGCAGAACCTTAAGACGAACAATAATAACCACACAGATTATTATATTCATAAAGTAGCAGAAGGTATTCTTAAGAATTAAGGCAATACATGAATGAAGAAAACAGATTCAGCCAATAGAGATGACTTCCATTAGGTGTACCAAGAAAAGGTAAGTGGGGACTAGACTTTACTGGAGAAAATTTTCAAGGAAACAAAGGTATTGGGAACAAATAATTAGAAAACGAGGTAATAGAATGGGAAGAGGACAAGAATACTTTTGGATTGTAGGCTAGAGATTGCCTTCCCCTAGCAAGGATCGACGTCAGGGTATAGGCAAAGAGAAAGGAATAGGGGGATCCTAAGTCAAAGACTAGCACTGGTAAGCTTTTTAATGCAATCTAGAACAAAAGCTGCTGTTACAAAAAGGGATAATTATTAGGACATATAAAATATTGCATGGAGATTAGAGTAATTAGAGAAAGTATTGGGAAGAGATACTGGATAAACAATTCACAAAAACCAATGGAAAGATATATGTACGTTTCTCAAATATGTTACAAAGTCTAAAATATTTTTGTTTGGAAGTGTTTGCATAGGTATTCTTATACCCCAAACAGACTACAAATAATTTTTACTCAGATAGATTGCAAATGTTGGCAGTGTGATGGGAAAGAAAGAGGTAATTGGAAGCATACCTTTTGGGAGTGCAATGAGTTTGCAGTCTTTAAAAATTCCTGGCTACTGTCAGAAATACTGGGTGAGAAAATTGGTTTAACTAAGGACATAATTTTTGAGCTGTGATACAGAATTGGAATTCTGGTGAATGTCAAAAAAAGGTTACTAGAAAACAGATATCAAAGTCTAAACCAATTGTACTAGAGGAAGTGAGTATAGTAACAGAGATAAAAGAACTAAAAGTGGGATCTTTTAAAAATGGTAGGAGCAAATTACATAGAAAGCAATGGGAGTTTTGGGAACAATACATGTAAGAATGTGTTTTGGAGGAGGAATGAGGTTTAAGGGAAGGCAGGAATTGAATGAGCTATGTAATGTTCAATTAACAATGACCATATAAAAGATTATATGTGATATATAATGTTTGTGACTGAAATATGTCAATATGCTTTGTTTTCAATTTTATAAATGTATGCTTGCCTATGTCATAACTGAAAATTCAATAAAGATGTTTCTTGTTTAAAAATAAGAAAACATAACCCATTAGGCTAGCCAACCTTGTGGCCATTTTAAGCATAGCCAGTTTTACTTTTTGTGCTCCAAATAACATACCCCATTTAGTTATAGATTGGTCTTACTCATCCCATGGTCAGTAATTATATGTTACCGCTAATGAGAATAACTAGACTCATACCATACATGGGATAAAGCATATAGGCATTCTCTCTGTCCATTAGTAGTACAGGGGGCTGTCCTGGGGTACATTTTTGGTTTCACTTTCACAGATCTAAGTTGTATTTGAATATGGGCAGAGATGAATTTTGTTTTATGTGGATGAGGAGTCTGTTCTACAGCAGTGGTATTGTCTGTGAGATATACCTGTCCCTCCAAACCATTTAGCTGATGATACAGAAGAAGTTTAGATCACTAGACTGAGTATTGTTGATGCCATTTGACTTGCTGATGTGTAATAAATCCATTGGTAATGAGTCGGTGGATGCCTTGTTTGCCAGACACAAGTCACCCATTAGCAGTCTGTATGATACAGGGTGTAATGACAGTGCTTTGAGTCATTCCATGTAGGACATGTTGTTTAGGCCTTGCAACCTTTTATAAGGTACCTCTGAGTGCATTCCAGTTGATGCATGTGTCTGGACAGATACATGCCAAAGGGGCATTATATTTAATGACTGTTAAAATAATAATGAGGGCTCAGCAAAGGGTGGCCATGGCTAACAGAGATCTAGACACAGTGTCTTTGTTTATAAGCTATGCAATATAGAAGGTCTTCCTTACAACAATAGACAAATGTTGGTCAAATGTTAGGTCACTCTCCACATAAGTTCTAAAATGCTGAACAACTGGGTCAACTCTTAGGGGTATATTGTCAATGTGACAGTTCCCTGGGGTAGATGACTTCTTAAAGGCTTTTTAATGCAATCTAGAACAAAAGCTGCTGTTACAAAAAGGGATAATTATTAGGACATATAAAATATTGCATGGAGATTAGAGTAATTAGAGAAAGTATTGGGAAGAGATACTGGATAAACAATTCACAAAAACCAATGGAAAGATATATGTACGTTTCTCAAATATTTCACAAAGTCTAAAATATTTTTGTTTGGAAGTGTTTGCATAGGTATTCTTATACCCCAAACAGACTACAAATAATTTTTACTCAGATAGATTGCAAATGTTGGCAGTGTGATGGGAAAGAAAGAGGTAATTGGAAGCATACCTTTTGGGAGTGCAATGAGTTTGCAGTCTTTAAAAATTCCTGGCTACTGTCAGAAATACTGGGTGAGAAAATTGGTTTAACTAAGGACATAATTTTTGAGCTGTGATACAGAATTGGAATTCTGGTGAATGTCAAAAAAAGATTACTAGAAAACAAATATCAAAGTCTAAACCAATTGTACTAGAGAAAGTGAGTATAGTAACAGAGATAAAAGAACTAAAAGTGGGATCTTTTAAAAATGGTAGGAGCAAATTACATAGAAAGCAATGGGAGTTTTGGGAACAATACATGTAAGAATGTGTTTTGGAGGATAAATGAGGTTTAAGGGAAGGCAGGAATTGAATGAGCTATGTAATGTTCAATTAACAATGACCATATAAAAGATTATATGTGATATATAATGTTTGTGACTGAAATATGTCAATATGCTTTGTTTTCAATTTTATAAATGTATGCTTGCCTATGTCATAACTGAAAATTCAATAAAGATGTTTCTTGTTTAAAAATAAGAAAACATAACCCACTAGGCTAGCCAACCTTGTGGCCATTTTAAGCATAGCCAGTTTTACTTTTTGTGCTCCAAATAACATACCCCATTTAGTTATAGATTGGTCTTACTAATCCCATGGTCAGTAATTATATATTACCGCTAATGAGAATAACTAGACTCATAACATACATGGGATAAAGCATATAGGCATTCTCTCTGTCCATTAGTAGTACAGGGGGCTGTCCTGGGGTACATTTTTGGTTTCCCTTTCACAGATCTAAGCTGTATTTGAATATGGGCAGAGATGAATTTTGTTTTATGTGGATGAGGAGTCTGTTCTACAGCAGTGGTATTGTCTGTGAGATATACCTGTCCCTCCAAACCATTTAGCTGATGATACAGAAGAAGTTTAGATCACTAGACTGAGTATTGTTGATGCCATTTGACTTGCTGATGTGTAATAAATCCATTGGTAATGAGTCGGTGGATGCCTTGTTTGCCAGACACAGGTCACCCATTAGCAGTCTGTACGATACAGGGTGTAATGACAGTGCTTTGAGTCATTCCATGTAGGACATGTTGTTTAGGCCTTGCAACCTTTTATAAGGTACCTCTGAGTGCATTCCAGTTGTTGCATGTGTCTGGACAGATACATGCCAAAGGGGCATTATATTTAATGACTGTTAAAATAATAATGAGGGCTCAGCAAAGGGTGGCCATGGCTAACAGAGATCTAGACACAGTGTCTTTGTTTATAAGCTATGCAATATAGAAGGTCTTCCTTACAACAATAGACAAATGTTGGTCAAATGTTAGGTCACTCTCCACATAAGTTCTAAAATGCTGAACAACTGGGTCAACTCTTAGGGGTATATTGTCAATGTGACAGTTCCCTGGGGTAGATGACTTCTTAAAGGCATTTCAGTCCATGATTTTTATCAATTTATTTGAAAAAAGTCTTTCTGCAGGATATCTAAGTAATTTGGGGATTAAATGACTGCTTCTAGCTTGCAGTCATCTGCAAACTTACTCAGCCAGAACCCTTGGTATTGGTTTTTATTTCAGAAATTTAGATGGCAAACAGGAAAGATCTCAGCACAGATCCCTGGGGGACACCAATGGTGACTAGTATCTTTTTAGCGGTAACTTATCTTTTATGATTATCTGTGTCCTGTCTGAGAGCAAGTTGACAATCTAGCAGGTGGCATAGGGCCTCAACTGCCAGATTTTTGCTGAATGTCCTGATTTTTACCTCATATGTTTTGGTCTGTTCCTCATACAATTTGTGTTTTTTTGGCAAAGTAGTGAGAATTAAATTCATTAAATAATGATAGACATTTGAGTTTCAGCTTTCATATCCTTTGGAAAATGCATGCATGGGAACACAAACATTTTATTCTAGCAGCTTTGTAGGTTTATAAGAGCAATATTTAAAATTTGTCCCTATTTTTAGGCCTTTGTCCCCCATAATTTTAGGCTTTGTCCAGATGTCTGGTGCTAAGAGGTTGAGAGGGCTTATTCCCAGTTTATTTAGCTTTTCTACTATACTTTCATACATGGTCAAGTTGCTTCAAGTCTTTGCAAAATCAGACACTTTTTGTCTGCGTATGATAAATTCTGTATGCAGTACTCCTACAAAATATATTAAATTTTCTTCTTCAGTGATGTATTTATTTAAATGCTAGATGAACTTGAGAGTCAGTCTTTAGTTATAATATTGCAGCCTGCTGCAGTCTTTAACAAGCAATCCTTACAAAAAACAGTCACTTTAGCAGTATCAAGACTGCAGGTAGTGCAAAATTACATCATTTACAGGTGAAGTTACATCTTGATAATACAGGGAAAGTTCTTTATAAGTCACATAGGATGGTGTTGTCTAAAGTTAAAAAAAATGCAAGAATAAGATATGCAAATATGCAGAATTTGCTGATAGAGTTCCTACACCCTGGGTTTCTTCAATTATTACACCTACCAAGGCAAATAATACAGAAAGGGTACGTATATGTATAAATCTGCACATTGTAAAACACAGCTTTTCTAACCAGAGACATTTAACACCTACTATAAGTGACATTTTAAATATAAAGATGATACCAGCTTGTATTACATCCTTAAACAATAAATATCATTAAATATACAAAGCACCCAAGAATCAGTAAGTATAAAATGCTTACATCTTATGAAGATTTATCTGCTGATGTCATTAAAAATACTATATAAAATGTGGTTTGTATAATTGCTTATGAGAAAACAATATGGCTTTTTGAGACATAAAGAGAAATAAATTATGCTAGATAAGGACAATATGAATTTGCATAAAGTAATTTAGAATTCTAATGGATTTAACATCTCTCTTCATCATAAGAAAGTGGAAGCTGTCAAGAATAAACCACTTCCAAAAGACCACAAAATGTTTAGAAGTTGAAGTGCACTGATGAAAAGTGGTAAAATGCTACCAAATGTCTCAACCATTTTTACGCAACAAAGCCACTTAGAAAGTTTAACAAGATGGCAGGCAACACTTTGCACATGGTAAGAGAAATATGAGCAAGCATTCTAAACATCAAAAGGCTATTTAATACATTAAAGGCTAGCTTGCATTCATTGTATTAAAGAAACTCAACAGATAGTAAATGCTAGCTCTCTAGGATTAACTGCGATACTGTCATGATACACCATAACTATTAGAATTCAATGGCTTATGCAACAGTACATAGACAGAGATGTAAAACAATCCTCATAAACCTGAAGAAGCTCTGAAATACAATGGAGTTGATATCCCTTATTTTCTGCATAAGCACATCAGTGTAACTGGAAGGAAACTATTACAAAATATTTGGAAAAGCACAGGATCAAAACCAGTTATAATAACAGAAGCATAGGTTTTTGGACTCGGATCATTGCTTAGAAAAGAAACAGAGAACTTTGCATTCCATGAAATCCACAGCTTTCTTTTGTTCTTTCATTCTCTTCCTTCCTATGTTATTGATTGTTCAGTACTACATGTAATAAATAAGTGGTCTTCACTTCTCTGCTTATCTTTGTGAGTGTAGCTAGAGTGCTGGAGCGAAGAAATCCACCATACCTCCAATGCTTCCTGGAAGTGAAGATACCTCAGCAACTTAATGACAGTGTAAATTGGAGAGTAACAACAGTATTAGTAAATGTATAGTAACAGTACAGTCCAACATGATTCAGTCCAGCATTACACAGGACAAGGTGCCATTTATTGATGTCATGTCAATAATGTGTCTCACAGTAATGCCTGTGCAGCATTAAGTGACACTGATAAACTTACTGATGATGATTTTAAACCATGGAAAATGCTAATTTCAGCAGTGGTAGCAGGTTATGGATAAACACAAAAGTAGTTAGGTTTAATCTATGTATCAAATATAATTGGGTTTCAGTTCAGTTTCACAGCATAACATCTGTATTTACTTGGAGTCTTGATGTATATCTACATTTATTATATCCACCACATGTAAAAGTCACTTTTTGTTTATTTGCAATAGTTCTGGCTCTAACTGTTCATTTTTTCAATAAACTTTTAATATTAGATACCTTTTTATATGCAAACTGTGACTGCCTTATTAATGCGAATACTAAATATTGATTCTCAGCTATAATGTTCCAAACATCCAGTTATACATTTCTGTTTGTCTGGGTGGACATCTGAAACCATTATTTAGGAAAATTAACACATTCTTTCAAAATTTAGAGGATTTTCTAGATAAAGTAAGATTGTTTTAAGGAAAATGGGCTGAGTTGTTAATTATGGTGAATGTTAATTTCCTTTTTACTTGTATAACTCAGTTGGAGGGCTTGGAATATTTTAGATTGTACCTAAAGTACACAGATATGTCTAACATTTGTGTAAACATAATATGTGTAATATTAGTATTCTTAAGAAATATAGTTTTTCATTTTTGATATATTATACTTAAAAATCATGAGGGCGCCATGGTGGTGCAGCGGTTAGCGTTGCCGCCTCACAGCAAGATGTTCTCTGGTTTGATCCTCAGCTGGGGTGCCTTCTGTGTGGAAGTCTGCATGTCCTCCCTGTGGTCATGTGGGTTTCCTCCGGGTGCTCTGGTTTCCTCCCACATCCCAAAGACATGCTGCAGGTGGAATGGACACTCTAAATTGGCCCTAGGTGTGAGTGTGTGCATGTGTGTGTGCCTTCTATTCATTCCCACACAATGTTTATTTATTTCCATTGCCCTTTTAGTGACTGACATTTTAGTAACTTATAATGAATATTAACTCTTCGGCTAAAACATTCCCAGTGCTAAGTAACATTAAAAGTGTAGGCTCCAATTGTAAATAGAATTTCTGGAAATTTTAGAAACTCAGGATGTCTTGTAGCTAGTCTAAAATACAACATATACCATTACATGCCAGTACCATGAGTAGTCACAATCTAGTATAGTACATTAATTAAATTAGCTTAATCTAACCACAGAAGTTATAAACGACCCTAAAAATATACTTATAATATATAATGCAGTGTATTTGGTCACACTACCCCATGAGCCTTATCCCAACCAGTCCTGGAACTAATCCACAACTACTTGGGTATAAACCGTATCATGGTGTATAAAATAATGACCCTTTTCATAATGGTTCAAAGGAAACTACATGTAAACTTTAAATGTGTTACTTTAGCCATGAGATTTCCATTATGGTTGTCAATATGAATTACCAATATTCATTTATTATTGAGCCATGGTCTTGTTAAATTAGCCATAGCATGCATTATTGAATAACACATATATACTAAAAGTGTTTTGTATTTTATGCATTATGTTATTTGTCCATCTGTTGTTGAGCTTGGCAGCTTTAAGAAATTGATGGTGATTGAATCAATTAATTGAATAAATCTTAATTTTAATTGCTATTTGAGTTTAGGTACTACTGAAATGACTGCTCTCTTGTTTGCCTCTGAAGAAGTTGTAACACGCTTTAGGACGCAGTGTATGAGTATATGCGCACTTAAAGCAAATTTACTACTCAATAAATCTGTTTAAAAAATTTTCTTGAAGTTTGATTTCACTGGTATCCTGGTCCTGCTTCTCAGCTGCATCATATGCCAGGATGTGGGAGTTCTGATAGCCTAGGTTGCCAGCACACACATTCATTATAATGCCCTGGCTTCGCACACAACCTGGCAGTTGATGGAGGGGAAGCCCTGGTGCAGCTTATGTGTCTCTACCCTCACACACCGGTGGTGCTTTGATGTGTATGTGTAATGTAGTCTATAGCACCCACTACCCAGGCTATTCTGCTATTTGATGGAAGAGATGCATATTGCTATCAATGCCTCATGGGTGTTGAGGAAATATACCACCGCAAAAGCTGACATGGCATCCAGGAACTGGTGGAGTACCCTGATGCCGATGCCCGTAAGATCCCCATGATATTCCCCAGTTGGTCTCTTTGAAGGTACTCTGGGGACTAGTATTCTTAAGCCTACACATACCTTTGTATCCACTGGGACGGGTTCCCCTGTTGGTTCTGTGTGTGAGGTGTGGCTGGCACAGCTAACAGTTTGTTGTAGGATGTCCCTGTCCACCCCATAGTACCCACTGTCTTCAGCTCATGCAGCCCTGAATTTGGTCTTCTCCTTCCTCACTGTGGGTTGGTCATCAACATTGTCATCCCCACCCACCCTCAGCCCTCCTCTTCCATATGTTGATTTCCATGAGAGCAGTCAAGTATAATTTTTGTTGCTTTGTTAGGTAATATTTCCATTTGTTTACACCAGTGGTGTGAGTTTGTGGGAAACACAGAGGGAAAGGTGTTTGCATAGTTTATAGTAGTTACTGAGCTGGGCTGTTAAGCCTGTGTAATTATTGGTTCTGATACATTTCACCTGCCAGCCATGCTGTCTCCCTGATTACCTATTTGCTTATTTTCTCTTCCATTGCCTCTGTTTAGTCTCTAAGGCAATTCTCAAGACAAAACCCAGTGCTCAGATGTGAACGGAGCTACTATTCTGTTTTTTTTTCTTTAAAAGTTGGTGCTGCATTTAGGCAATGTAATACTGCTAGGTACAGACGCACTCTTCCTTAGCTGTGTGCTTAGCTGAGGGTAAAACACAGGCCAGAGCACCAATAAGCTTACAGCATGCATGACACATCCCCCATGAATTCATCTAGCTCTTAGGCTTACACTGTGGTCTTGTGCACCTACACAGTTAAAAATAGGGGTACAAGGGAAATTGTGATTCAGTATCATTGTTCTCATTTGCATAGGGACTGACTGTTAATAATGCATGGTTACAACGCTGATACTGGCCTTCCTCTCTCTGAAGTGTCCACTATTCCATGGTCCTGTTGTATTATGCATGCTAATTTTAATTTATTGTTAGAACATGATTTTGGTTTAAAGCTACTTCCAGTTTTTTAAATTTTCCAGCTGTTCCCATTTTGTACCACTGTCTCCAAGTGCTTAAACGCCAAAATCAGCCAACAACAAAAAAAAAGTAAATTTTATCATTTTGAAATTATTTTTCATTCCAATGGCCATATATTTACCTTGGCTGCATAACCTTCTAATACAGGCTGTCATGCTCTACCTTGTATTTTGCAGAAATGTACATTTGTGCACTCCACACTATTCTGCATGGACGCTGCCTGCCTCCTAGATCCTGACTCACCCATCTGGAATGGTTTTCACCATCACTTCCCCTAAGTCTACTTAACCCTTATTATCCAAGGCTCAGCCCTGTAATCTAACTACCAAATCAATATCCCTTCCCTTACTCCCAGGTATCCCCAACCTAATTAAAGAGAGTCCAGACAAATTGGTTTGGCCCAAACCTCATTTGTCCCAGTTCCCTTTAAATAATCCCCACACCAATGCATAAAGACATTTGACAGCCTTTATTAATGAATAAGGAGAAACATAACTTATTCACACCAACAAATACGAAAATGAAAAATTTCACCACTTTCTAATGATCTCTAGGGCAGCGTGATCCCCACCCTGGCTAACACCCATACATCAGGGCAGTGCACCCACTCATCATCCCACATCCCTCCACCAGGGCAGTATACCTACTCACCCCTGAAATCCTTAAACAGGCAGCCAAATTAATCACTGGCCAAACCAACCATAAATGCTCTGAAGTTCACTTATAATTCCAAACAAAGGCCCAACTCACTGATCCCCAAGTCACATCCATGACCACCTTCCTCGAAGCTGGAGCAGAGGGCTAAACCCTGTCCCTCTTTCCCACTACCGACCATGAAAAACATGTGGGGGAAAATGCAGTCAGACAAGGGGCAGAGACAGCCTTTGCTCTGTCAAAATTGCTCACATCACCACCAGCACCTTGAAATTAGACATAAATAAGAAAATGCTCTCATTGCAGTGATACTGCCCACTGAGAGCAAAAAAAACAACATCTTTATGACTCCCCGGATGAACCTCCCCCTCCACTCCCCATATGATCAAAGAAAGACTTGAAAGTTGGCTTGCATGGGGGCAAAATCAATACAAAAAAATCTAATAGTAACGATATTACAGTATTATTTTCTCTTTCATTCTCTTCTTTCTTTTTCTCTCTGTGAAGATACTGAAGAACATTTGAAGTTCAGAGAAATACATCAGAAATAAACTTATTTCCCTTCCTCCTTGAAGTAGACTTGAGCACACACATACCCTGGGTTTGTATGATTTACAAAAAGAGACAAAAAAACTCTAGTTGCATAATGTTAAGCAGTTACTCTGTGAGGTGTCTACCATCTGCTGCCATCCCTTTCAGCCACCCAATTCTCTTGCATGCTCACATCCGTACCATAGCTACAAGTAGCAGAACATGCTACTCCATTCAGCAATTGACAGTGAGAGTGACTTACCTTGTGGCTGTGCCAGTATTCAGGATGGTGCTGGAGGACTTTCTATGTCGGATGCACATAGTTCAATCCCTATACATGGTTAAGTACAGGTAGTGTCATGTCTGGCATCCCTTTTACTGTATATGTGAGTCAGAGAGAGGTGTCATTCCCTGTGTTCCTACCGTGTCAGTGTATGTGCTATGCGTTGCCTCTTTGCCAAGGCCAGGGCATACTGGGTATGCCTCCTTCTGTCTACAGGGGCAGGCTCAGGTTGTTCCTCCTCTGAGTCACTCTGTGCCTGTGCTGGCCTTGGCACTGGTGGGGAGCTGTGTGGCCCTGCCCCATGCTGTTCCTGCTGCAGTGCTTTCCACATGATCATATTGTGTAGCATCGCACAAACAATAACAATATGGGTACATGTAGCTGGTGAGTACTGCTAGGCTCTACCGGATATGTCCAGGCACCAGAACCATGACTTGAGCATCCCAAACACATGGTCTATTATGATTCTAGTCTGTGTGTGCGCCTCATTATGGAGTTCTTGTGCGTGTGTGTGTGCATTTCTGATGGGTGTCATCAGCCACGGCTCCAGTGCATAACCAGCATTCCCCACTAGGTGGCCATATGGGATGTCCCCATTGGCAAATCTCTGGTACAGCTGCATCATATGCCAGATGTGGAAGTTGTGATAGCTTCCAGGGCTGCCAGCACACACATTCATTATAATGCCCTGGGCTTCGCACACAACCTGGCAGTTGATGGAGGGGAAGCCCTTGCAGCTTATGTAGTCTCTACCTCACACACCGGGTGGTGCTTTGATGTGTATGTGCATGTAGTCTATAGCACCCACTACCTCAGGCTATTCTGCTATTTGATGGAAGAGATGCATATTGCTGGTCAATGCCTCATGGGTGTTGAGGAAATATACGTGCTCACCGGCATGTGCTGACATGACATCCAGGAACTGGTGGAGTACCCTGGATGCTGATGCCTGTGAGATCCCCATGATATCCCCAGTTGGCCTTTGGAAGGTACCTGTGACTAGTATTCTTAAGCCTACACATACCTTGGTATCCACTGGGACGGGTCCTGTGTGTGAGGTGTGGCTGGCACAGCTCAACAATTTGCTGTAAGATGTCTGTGTCCACCCTATAGCACTCCACTGTCTTCAGCTCATGTAGTCCCTGCTAGGTTACCCTGGGTCTTCTCCTTCTCCTCACTGTGGGTTGGTCATCAACATTGTCATCCTCACCACCCTCAGCCTCTTCCATATGTTGATTTATGAGAGCAAAAGCAGCTCATATAATTTTTGTTGCTTTTGTTAGGTAAAATTTCCATTTGTTTACACCAGTGGTGTAGAGTTTGTGGGAAAACACAGAGGGAAAGGTGTTTGCATAGTTTATAGTAGTGTGCTGGGCTGAGCTGGGCTGCTGCCTGTGTAATTGGCTGGTTCTGATACATTTCACCTGCCAGCTATGCTAGTTCTCCTTGATTGCTTTCCTATTGCTATTTTCTCTTTCCATTGCCTTCCTGTTTAAGCCCCAAGGCACGCTGCACAAACCCAGTGCTCAGATGTGAACGGAGCTACTATTTCCTGTTTTTTTTTTTCTTTAAAAGCTGGTGCGCGGTGCATTTAGGCAATGTAAATACTGCTAGGCAGCTGTAGACGCACCTCCTTCCTTAGCTGTGCTTAGCTGAGGGTAAACACAGGCCACAGAGCACCAATAAGCTTACAGCATGCATGACACATCCCCTTATGAATTCATCTAGCTCTTAGGCTTACACTGTGGTCTTAATGCACCTACACAGTTGGGTGCAAGCTAGTACTGAGGGGAAATCTGTGAGTCAGTATCATTGCCCTCATTTGCATAGGACTGACTGTTAATGCATGGTTACAAATCTGATACTCAGCCTTCCCCCTTAGCAACCACTATTCCATGGTCCTGTTGTATTATGCATGCCATTGACTATTATGGCAGAATTATGATTTTGGTTTAAAAGCTTACTTCCAGCTTTTTTTAAATTTTCCAGCTGTTCCCATTTGTGCACCACTGCCCTGCGTTTAAACGGCCAAAATCAGCCAACAACAAAAAAAAAGTAAATTTTTATCATTTTGAAATTATTTTTCATTCCAATGGCCATATATTTGGCCTTTGGCGTGCATAATCCTTCTAATACATGCATTTTTATGAGCTGTCATGCCTCCATTTTGTATTTTGCAGAAATGTACATTTGTGCAATCTACACTATTCCTGCATGGACGTTTGCCTGCTTCCTGGATCCCTAATTCACCTGATTTGCATGGTTTTCACCATCACTTCCCCTAAGCTCTCAGTCTACTTAACCCTTTATTATCCAAGGCCTAGCCCCTGTAATCTAACTTACCAAATCAATATCCCTTCCCCTTTACTCCTAAGGTATCCCCCCAACCCTAATTAAAGAGAGTCCAGGACAAATTGGTTTGGCCCAAACCTCATTTGTCCTGCCCCCCTTTAAATAACTCACACCAATGCATAAAGACATTTGACAGCCTTTATTAATAATAATAGATAAACATAAACTTTATTCACACTGAACAAATAATAAAACAGTAACTTCACCACTTTCAATGATCTCAGGGCAGCGTACCAACTCACCCTGGCGAATTCATACATCAGGGCAGTGTACCCACTCATCATCCTACATCCTCCACCAGGGCAGCATACCTACTCACCCCAAAAACCGTAAACAGGCAGCGTACCTAATCACCGCTTTCAAACCAACCATTAACAAATGAAGTTCACTTATAATCAAACAGCGTCCAGCAACTCACGTGATCCCCAAGTCACATCCATGACCACCTTCCCTCGAGCGGGAGCAGAAGAGGACAACCCTGTCCCTCTTCCCCGCCACTAGCCTGCACCGAGGCTGTTCCCCTTCCTATTCCATAGCCTTCACAATACCGTCTAAAAACAACTTCAAGTGAACGTTAAACAAATCCAAACCAACATCATTCAAATGCACCCCATCTGATCGATACCAAATGATCTCACCATCCAAACAATTCCTATGTTCAATAGTATACATGCCTAACACCCTTAATTGCCTAGCCAATCTCTGATTAATAAACCTCCTAACCTGCTCAATAGCTCGATGACTAAGAGCATTCCTCCAACTCAAACGTGGAACTAACTCTGACCAAGCTATACACATACCTGGGTACAACACCTGCAACTTCAACAAATCCTGTAAAATAATATCTACCAAAAGCTTCTTAGAAAGGATTCTAAGATCATTACCTCCCAAATGAATCATTAATATTCGAGGATACTCTACCCTCAATCTTACCTGTTCAAACTTGTGCATCAACCTGTCCCTTCTAAGCCCTCTAACCCCATGCCAAATCACTGACCATACTAAATGAGACAAACCCAAATTTTTACCATCCTCCCTAACCAGTGCATGTTTCTCTGCCCAGTGGATATAAGAGTGACCCATGATGACAATCTGCTTTTCTAAAAGAAAAGAAAAGATAATTAATAACATATAAAACAAAATTTATCTAATATATGATAAAAATGGATTTGAAGACCATCTCCCCACCCTTTTAATAACCTCAATGGAACTGCCCTCCCTAGCTAAATCTGAAACCCTACCAATTCGAAAGGAATGAGCTGCAAACCTTTCCACTGGAAAACCCTCCTAATGAGATGTATGAATCTACTGCTTGTCACTCCCTTCCCATTCGCCGAACAGAAAACCAAATCATACAAGCTCCTCATCCGAATCGTCTTAATTCCTTGGCCCACCTTACTGGACAAAGCCCAACATTCTTATCAGCCTTGAGCACAACTACTGAACCTTTATCCAATTGATCTCTCTTAGTCTTTTGCAATCCAATAATAACCACCCCAGTACTTATCATTACATCCCTCCAAAATAATGATCCTAACAACTGAGTCACTCGGAAGGCACCAAAATATAACCATGCACACTAGGTAATCCACATAACATAATACAAAAAACTACCTTCTAATAACGCTAACTCTTTCAAGAAAACTTTCAACACCGCCCTAGTTAGTGGCCATCTCATATCCCTATGTTCCCCATCCACTTTCTCCAACCTTTTAACATACATCCTACTGTCCATGACTTCATAAAATCCTGTAACCCCAAAACCCATGCAAATATGCTAATTGCAGCCAAATCCACCCTAATCATTTGTAAAGCCTTACCCAACTCCCAAGCTCGAGCCAAATAGCACAGCAACAATTCCTCCGACCACACCCCTTCCTCTTCTGGCAATTGTAGAACAAACTGATCAAATTCACAAAGAGCACTACCGTAAGCTTTCCTGGTAGAGACAGCCCAAGAATGACACACCAACCTCCTGGCTACCTTGACCCAGGGTTCCACACCTCCTCTGGCAGGAGTCCTGGCACTTCCTCCACCCCTGGAACCAGCAGCCAAAACCTGTAAAACTGAAATCAGGACAAACTATCAGCAATGTCATTCCTCACACAAGGCACATGCACTCCTGTAAATGAAATGTTTATTAACAGTAACAATTCTGACTTAGCCATCTTCTTTTGCAAAACCCGCATCACCAACATCATGTTATCAGAATGGAAAACAACTTTCTTGCCACGTAAACGGTCCTTCCAATCTACTGAAGCTGCCCAAATAGGCATCAACTCTAAAAATGCAACATCACTTTTCCATTCTTCCTTCCAAAGTTGAGGCCATTTAGCTGTAAACCACCGCCCCCCTAAAGAAAGCCCCCATGCCAATGCCCCTAGCTGTGTCTGTGAATATCTGAAGTTCCTCTTGCCCCACCCAGTCTGTCTGCTAAAAAGAAATCCTGTTGAATTATTCCAAAAAACATGACCAGAATAACAAATCCTCTCGAACCAACTTGGTCATCATAACCCAATGGTGTTTACTCCTGCCCCCATTCAACAGAAATGCCACTGACCTACAAAAATTATGCCCAGGGTGAACCGCTCGACATGGAAAGTTCAAAAGTCCTACAACTCCACAACTGTCTGAATCCATACCTTATCCTTAGCCACAACCAACCTTATCACTGTCTTCAGCCTGTCTATCTTATCCATAGGCAAACAAAACAGTGCCCGTTCAGCATCCACCTTTAATCCCAAAAACTCTAATGCTCTGGATGGACCTTCCAGCTTATGTTGAGCCAGTGTTACCCCTAGTTCCTCACACATGCTCATAAATTCCCACAAACCTTCCTGCGCCCCCTAACCGTCCTTCCCCAACTAGGAAGAAATCATCCAAGTCTCCTGTGTACCCACCCTCTGTTGCCATATCAACTGTAGCACCATATTAAACTTCTCAAATGTTGCACATGCCACAGAATGACCATTGGCATAGCTTTGTCAAAATAATATTTGTCACCCACTACCATCCTCAGCAAGGGCCAGTCATCCTGCCTGATTGGCAGTAAATGAAAGGCAGAGTCAATATCCACCTTTACCAACCACGACTCCTTAAAATCCTTAATTACCTTGATGGCATCATCCAAGGATGCATAACAAACCTTGGCATCTTCCCCTGCAATGAAATCATTAACTGAGCCCCCTTCTGGATATGACAAATGGTGGATAAACCTAAACTCCCCAGCCCGTTTCTTTGGAACTAACCCCAAGGGTGACACCTTGCAATAAACAAAAGGTGGGCTGCAGAATGAACCCAATAACTGGCCAGCCTGACACTCCTTCCCCACCAATCCCACCAATATATTCTCCTTACCACGCACTGAATGCGGATTCTTGAAAACAACCCCATCTCCAACCACACTAGACTTAACAGAAAACCTTTGTTGAAACCCATGTAATATCTCATCTCTAAGCATGAGGTCAGGAAAACCTTGGAACATGCCACATAGAACCTCCACCTTAATAGGGAAAGGCCCCCCTTCCCCTATTCCCCTTAATGAATCCACTTCTCTGGGATCCACAAAAATTACCTCTACCCCTAATGGCTTGCAACCCTTGAATGGAGGGAAAGCTGCCCTCCCTTGTCATGAAGTACGAATTCAAAGCAGTGAGGTCATGCCGACCACATTGAATGGCTGAATGACTTCCTCCACACCTTGCACCAAAGTGAGAGAATTTGCACCCTACCCACAAACAAGAGACACTATTAAAGGACCAACACACCCCAACTCCTTCTCCCACTTTTCCCAGTCTATTGAATCCCCCATAAGTATCCATCATGGTAGCCAACCAGATATCAGGATGTGGCACCTCCCAGTGAAGTGAATGATCCAATGCCTTTCACTTACAGAACCTCTGATCTTACCATAGCCACACATTCCCTAGCCATAAACATTGCACCTCCCAATTTGTAAGAAAATAACCCAAAAGGGGCAGAGCCAACGACCAGTCCTTTTCGAGCTGCACAGCCATGTAATAAATAAAACCTACTACCCAATTATCTCAAGTCCTGGGGCAAATTTTACCTATTATTTTCCTACCAAAGCCGAAAACTCAGCCAACAAATCCTTACTATTAGCCGACTCTGACTCTACCAAAAGCTGCACCCCTTCTGCGTAAATTAACTCAAATACATCTACATATTCCCCATTCCAAATTTTTTCCCTTCAGTGAAGATGGAATGTGTGGGGTCAAAAAGACTACCCCTGACCCCTGCCTGAATGCCTGTGAGGATAACCAATCCCCTGGGTGAAAACCAAATTCAGGACCTAAGTCAGAATCTAAACCAGAGCTACCTCATGACCCTGCACTAAACCCAATTACATCTCCCCCACTGGACCCAGATGTCCCTGCAACCTCCATCTCCACACACCCTTGTGCATTCCATTCTCTACCAGAGTCCTTACCTCTGAGCTCCCCCTCTTCTTCGCATACCCCTGCATCCTCACTGCCCATCTCACCTATCAAAAATGATGAAGTAAAAACATTACCTGAGCCTCCATCTTGAGACCTACTTGGAGCTGGTGAGCCAAGTGTGACCACCTCCTTTGCTGTAAGCTGCCCTTTCTCCCAAGCTGTAGCTCTCAACCCACTTCAGTCGAAGTCCAGAGGCCGAATGGTGAGATTGTCGAAGTAGGAATCTCGCCCCCATCTCGACCCATGTAAAAGCCTGTTTTGAGATTTACTGCGAGTCATATTTCTGACATTGTCATTTTAGCTGAAGGGGGTCGGTAATTGTATCATTCAATGGAGTCTGGTTCGAACTTGTCATGGTAAACCATAGATATATATATATATAATATAAATATAGATATAGATATATAGACATAAATATATATATATATATATATATATATATATATATATATATATATATATATATATATGCCACATGTAGGGTGCAGGAGTGCAAAATCATTGGTTTTGGCTATGTATAGAGTTTGTTGACACTTTGTGTATAGATAGTTTTGTTGATATTATGTGTTCAGATATTTTTGAGTTTAGATTATTTTAAGTAGACCCATGCATACATATATGTATATAAATATATATTATTGCATGTGAGTATGTGTGTATGTATGCTATACATATGCACATATAAGCTACTAATTATATTAAATGTAGGCAAAGTTGACATTTATTTAGTTGACAAAATTTGGTTCACTAAACAGATGGCTGCAAACCTCTCAACCATATTGAATTCCTTGGAATTTCCTGGTTTTGAGCCTAAAATAATGGGGAGCCACGGATTCCCAAGTAGCCCCTTGAAATCACATTTTTTTTTTCTTTATTTTCAATTTTAGTTAAGGCTGACATCATTGTGCATCGCCTGCATATCATGAATATGCAGGGGTGTGCATGATGATGTCAGCATTTTGCCTGATGGCATATAAAGATAATACCCATTAAAGGGCGTGCAGAGGAAAGTAACTTTTAGCATGAGGCATGTTGAGGTATTTTAAGGTAAAAAGCTTACCTCATATGTACGTAAGTGAAATTTGTAAACTCCCTTTGTTTTCCATACTGGTTGAGTCTCTTTGATGTTCTGGGGCTCAGTAATGACATTTTTATTTTTTCTCTCTCTTCTTGTTGAGCGGAAGCTGGAGCAGACAGACAGAGCCAGCTCACGTTTTTTACTGCATTATTCCCCAGGTGGTTTGCAGTCTGTGTAATCATGTTTTTCCCCCCTCTTCTTTCTCTCTGCTGCCCACTGGTATTAAGCATTATGACATACTTGAAACGCGGTTAAAAAGCAAACAAACTGTACACCCAGCAGCCCCGTTGATTGAAGACTTCAGGCAGTTCGCCCAGTGACCTAATATGTATAGTAAATACACAGTTAAGTGTAAGTATTTGATTGGAGGAGCAGAAAGTAGTCAGGGCCCTGCTTTGGTCCCAGCATACACAGCATTGTCTGATCCATAATCGAAGTTATATGGGCATGCTTTTTAACAACATTACTGAACCATTCAAACCCCCCCTCAAAAAAAAAAAAAAAAAAACTATTCTTAATCAGGTGAACTTTGGGAATGAAGAGGACATTGATCATATTATTATCAAGAACAAGTGATACACACACACACACACACACACACACACACGCACGCACGCACACACACACACACGCACACATGCACACACATACATAAAATGTTCTAAATCAGGTGAACTTTAGGATGGAGGAGGAGATCTGTTGTTGTCATAACTCTCAACTGTCCAAATTTGTGTAAAATGTCCAGATTTTTGCATCATATTTTTGGTCTGTTCCTCATCAAATTTGTGATTTGATTGAGGACGATTTTCTAAGAATGATGTCAGTTTGGACAGTGGTACACCCCCTCCCAATCAACAGGCAGCTAAAGCATTTTTACTAGCAGGTGCTAAACCCAAGGATACTTCTTCTGCTAGTAATTGTTTTTTACCTTTCCCGGTCAAGCAACAGCCAGGCTGGAGAGGCCGGTCGAACAGCAGAGGACCGAGGAAAAGAAAGGGTTCCGAAGAAAAGTATACAAACACAAGGAAACAAAGAAATTGAACTCTTTAGTATGTAATATATCTGATTATGTTTTGTCTTAATCAGACCTTTCTTTATTAGAGAAAGGCCTTAATCTCATCCCCTCACAAGTCAGTTTTTTGAGTGATGTCTTAATAGATTTGAGGTTATTTTGTCGCAATGTCTCATTGAAGATTTTATTTAAAAACAACAATGCTTTAGACACTAAAACTCTAAAGAATTTCTTCAGAGTTAAAAGCAGTTTTAGTCCGCTTATGCCACACAATGTGGAGAGTTTCTTAAAAATGTGTGAGAAGGATTTTTATGAATGGTTTGGATCTAAAAAGAAAAGGTGTTGTTTTTTCAATGTTAGTAAAGATGAACAGAAGTCCATCCAATCCCTGAAGAATAATAGCCATATCATTGTTAAACCAGCTGATAAGGGTGGGGCAGTGGTCATTATGAATTCCTCAGAGTATTCTGACATTATGAACAGTATGTTATTAGATGATAAGGTTTATGAATTAATTACTAGAGAAAAGGTCAATAAAATTGTTAAAATGTTGCATAACAATCTTTATGACCTTTTGATGTGTGGTCAGATAAGCTGTGAACTATATGAGTACTTTTTAATAGAATTCCCCACTATCCCCATAATCAAAGGTCTACCAAAGATACACAAAGGTATTAAACCAGTACCAATGAGACCCATAGTCTCTGGTGAACGATGGACAACTTCCACCATTTCATCTTTTGTGGAAGGGCTATTACGACCCTTGGTGGATGACATCCCTGTCATTCTGAAAGATTCTTATCAACTTATTGAGTTCTTTAAAGATTTCGAGTTAGAGAAGAGGGGAACAGCTTTGTTATTAGTAACTATGGATGTCAAGAATCTTTTCACTAGTATTCCCAATGATCTGGGGCTCCAGGCCATCAGAGAGATTCTTGTTACCATTTCAGGTTATAGTGGTAATAGACAAATCCTGATTAGTAGCCTTCTTGAAATGATACTTGACAACAATGTTTTCCTATTTCAGTACCAGTTATATCTGCAAAAATGGGGGGTTGCCATGGGCACCCCCTGTGCGAATAGTTACGCTAACCTTGTAGTCCACCATTGGGAGCTCAACTATTTGTTTACACATGCAGATTACAGCAAAATAAAAATGTACAAGAGGTTTGTTGATGACGTCCTTTTTGTATGGGAGGGCACAGAAGCAGAATGTCTGAACTTTATTACAGAATTAGAAACCACTACTACATTCTTAATGTTTACAGCGGAAATATCTCCATATCGGGCACACTTCTTGGATTTAACATTGGAACTGAATGGCAATAGGATCGCCACTTCTCTGTATAGAAAACCTACCTGGAGGAACACACTTTTACGTTTTGAAAGTATGCACCCCAGGTTTACCTTTAAAGGGATAGCTTTAAGTCAAATGTATAGAATATGCAGAATATGCAGTGACAGGAATGCTATATATTCAGAACTTAGTAAATTGGAAGATTTACTTAAAGAAAGGGGTTATCCCCCCCAAGTTAATAAATGAATGTAAGCAGGAAGTCATCTTGAAAGTGTTGGACAGGACAGATGAATTTGATTCAGTTGGGAATATCCCTTCATTCCACACTACGAAAAATGAAAAGTTTACTGATAGATTGAGTTACGTCACTAAATACACCAGTGATGTTGTTAATCTAAATAAAATCATTAACAGAAATTGGAGTGTTTTGATTATGGATCCGTTCACCAGGACAATTGTGGGTGATTACCCTAGATTTAGCTACAAGACCTGTCACAATTTGAAACAATCCTTATGTCTAGAACAGACCTTTTCATCAAACAACAGTCATAGTGACTCTCAGGGTACCTTCCCCTGCGGACATTGTCACATGTGTCCATTTATATCTAAAAATGTCTGTTTTTCACATCCTGATGGATTTTTTACTTTTACACCTAGATTTCGTAGTGATTGCAATAGTACAAACTTAATCTATTTAGCAACGTGCGACTTCTGTGAAGTATTCTATGTAGGTCTCACGAAGAGGAGACTTCGTGACAGGGTCTACAACCATTGCTATGACATCAAGAAAGGACATGAAAGCAACGCTCTAGCCAAACATATAGTAGAATACAGTACACACAGGTTTAGTTTTATGGTTCTGGAGTTACTGCCCATTAATAATAGGGAAGGAGATAATATGAACCAGTTGGCTGTTAGGGAACTCAAATGGATACTTACTTTGAAAGCTCATATACATCCTGGTATTAATCAGTTTGTATCTGTCAAACCTGTTCTTAATAACAGAAAGTTGTAAATTTATGACATCTGGCCTCAGGTTTCCTTTAATTATTTTTTCAGCCTTTTTGTTTTTCCCCTTATGTGGGTTAAGAATAGATGGTTTAGACTCAAAGTGCTTTAATATAACATAATGTGTTCTATGACTTTGTTGCATCTGATGGTCGTTTTTCAGGCCACACCTGCATCTCAGTCACCTCCGTTTTTCATGTTAGTCACATAGTTAGATTTAGTCCCTCGCTTGACCTTTCACATGTTCACTCATACTCATTCTGGACACTTAGATCACGTGTCCCTTGTGGAACATGACATTACAAGTAGTCATATATTACCACACATAGCACCCCTTGCTTTTAGCCTTCATAAAGGCGAAGATTGCTTGACTTAGACTGATAATTTTTTTCTTTGAGTAAGATCCCTTGGCTCTGCATGTATTCCATTCAGTCATTATATGCACTACGCGGGAGTTTTAGCATATGATGTTTCAGTAATGGTTTATGGATGGTAAATAATTTTTGTTATTTCTGTATATACATTTTTTATATATATTATATTCGTGTGTAGTGCATCAGCCCAATTTTTTCATGGTTACAGTATATATGCGGCACATTGGCTAATAAGGTGCGCTCATTGCTTGAATAGCGACTAGCTTAGGCACACACCCTTGTTCTCCAGCATGGTTCAATAGTTTCCTGACAGGGTTTGTTACATGGGCGCATGTCCGCAGAGGCGGAGCGTTCCTTTTCTAAATATAGTTGTTGCTCTAAGTTCACCTCTTAATATTTCATTCTAATATTTCACTCTGATGTTGCAGCTGAGTTGCTGGGTTCACTCAGCAAAAGCGTAGACTTCGAAGTCTGGTACATATGGACTTTGATGGTATTATGTCAGCGGAGAGCTGTTTTTATGAATAAACCGACAGCTACATGTTGTACCACCTCTTGTGTTTGTAAACAGTATAGGTGAGCAAGCTGCTTTACATATTCGGACTGCTGTCCGATTTACTGCACTATCCATACTTGTTGGATTAATTTTGAACGTAAGATAGTTTTATGTAGAGCACTTTTGCATGTTTGTAATGTTGTTTTAGGGACTATTTGTGACCAAACAACGTTTCCAATACAAGATGGAAACCAGGTTTTAGATGCATTTTTGAACTGGAAAATGGTTTGTTTATGTTTATGTTTATGTTGCATTTTGTCTTGATCGCGATTTTTATGTAAATATATAGTGTAGTGAGATCATCGCTCTGGTTAGCCCATGCAGCAATATAGTGATAGGATTTGCTGATTTGTTTAAAGCCGTTTGGTAACGGCGTTTATGTTTTAGCCGTTTTATTGTTTTTAGACTGTTCTAACACTGCTCCTTTAAGCAGAATAAGGAGGGAATGTCAATGTGTTAACAATTAATCAATTATTGTTTAATTCTTTGGTTTGAGCGCCAAAAGTTTTTGCTTATAAGCATTCCAGTTTTAATGTTTTATTACACCTGAAGAAGCGTAGTATAGCTACGTGAAAGCGCTTGTGTTCCTGTTTCCAATAAAGAAGATTTTTTACTCAGTGAGGACTTTCGTGTGGTGACTCCAGTGGATGTTGTATTACTAAGATTTTCTAAGTTTATAAGAACAATATTTTAAAATTGTCCCTGTTTTTGTGGTTATTTCCTCAATTATTTTTGACTTTGCCAGAGTTCTTATGTTGAGAGGTAAGGTCATATTAAATGAGTGTCGCACACACACCTGATTGTGCTCTGTAAAAAAACATTTGAAAAGCATCAAGGCCAAGTGGTCAAGTAAAAACCATAAAGATACTCTTAAAATAGTATGGGTTTAGGCAGAAATCAGGATTTAAAACTACAACAAAACCGTGCTGAACTGGCTGATGTGGGGGACTGCAAATTTTTGAAATGCAACGCAATAAGAGGAAATAAAATGTTCTTGTCCTCTTCTATGTGTTTAGAATGACAAAAATTAAGTTTTAGTTGATACATCCTATTTTAAGTATGCTGTTCTATCAGCCAAATTGTTACTAATAGCCCATTCCAGTGTGTGGTGATAATAATAACAACAACCACATTTTCAAAAGTGATAAAACATGGTTAAGCATACAAGACATAACTCTCAGATGTTTCTGTTTTTAGTTAGTCTCTATAAAAATATATGATTTTGTAATAAAACATTGAGGCATTCCCTCTAGCTGTCAAGATTTTCACAGAATGTCCATATTTTTGACTCACATTTTTGGTCTGTTCCTCATAAAGTTTGTGGATTTCTGTCAAATTATGGAGGATTAAAGTCACTAAATAATGACAAAGATTTGAGTTTCAGGCTTCATACATATGCTTTTGAGAATGCATGCCAAGACAAATGTTTTATTCTACCAACATTCTGTGTTTGTAAGAGCAACATTTAAAATGTGTCCATATTTTTGGGCCTCTGACTTCTTATTATTTTTGGCTTTGCCCAGATTTCTTGTGCTAAGAGGTTGAGGGGTGTGGCTAAACCACACTTTAAGGCAGGATTTGTTAAGCACAGTAAAGGAGCAGAGCACACCGAATAATGACTTAAATGGAAATGTGATTTCACTGTTTACTAAACCATTCTGACAGCAATGTGTTGGAAGACTAAAAGCTTTATTACAATCCCAAATTCCTGGTTACTCATTGCTTTTTTTTTTACTGCTGTTTACTCCTGGAAGATGCAATCTTTATTACAACTGAACAGTTTAGAGTATGACTGACAGCAATGCCTCAGTGCACTGAACCACATTTATTTGTATCTTTCATTCAGAAATATGAGAGGATATTTTATTTAACCATTGAATGTGTCTAATCGAAATGTCAGGGCAGTGGAACTTGTATTAATAAATGGGAAGTTATGAGTTCTTCTTTACTACAGGCACGTGCCTTTTTTTTTGGGGGGGGGGGGTTGTGGTGGCAGTAATCCAGACATTTAGAAAAGCAATTTGTATAGTCGCAACACAATATGCTGGCACAAGCCAGCATAACAACAGGGCCACACGACCTGAAGCTGAAGAGCTTTAACTGGTGTCTCCATATTTGGTGTTCACGGGGACATTGCTAGTGGCAACACCACATAATGCTCATTATAACTGTAGTTACAAATCAAGTGTCCAGTTACAGATATCATACAAGTCTGAAAAAAATGCTATTTCACAAATACTGTTATTTGCAAAAAAAAATTTATGTAGGATAGACCAAAAAGATGATGCAATAATCTGGACATTTGGAAATTGTGGATAATTGAGAATTACATGTGTTGTCTATTCCCAGACTGCTCCTGCATAGCTCAGTGTCATCTATCCCTGATTTTGCCTCCTATTTTTGCCCTGCCCCTTGTGAAATGTTTGCTTTTACTGATAAATCAGTAAATACTACAGTCATGTCAGAAATTAGATGTCCATAACTTACTGGGCAGAAAATGCATGTTGATGGTATCCCACAATTCCACTGGTGTGGGTGTGGTCACACAATTATGTATGCATGTTTTATGCTGATCAGCATCCTGTTTTTTTTTTTTTTTTTTTTTACCAGTTGTACCTATTTTTCATGGACCTTTGTCCAGATTTTTGATGTATCCAGGTAGAGAGGTATGGATGGCTGACAGGCATGCAAGATTGCCCTGGTAAAGTGCTATCCCGGAGTTAGAGCAGAAATTTATCAAGGGATGTGGAGTTTGCAGCCCCACTGCAGAAAGTCTTTTCCTTGCATGTTTTGAGGATGTGTCTAAGTGCATATGTATTTTTAAGTGGCAACGTTTGTTTTTTTGACGTTAAGAAATTGACATTTGTGTGTGTGTGTGTGTGTGTGTGTGTGTGTGTGTGTGTGTGTGTGTGTGTGTGTATCTATATCTATAACTATATCTATATATATGTATGGTGAAAGATAGATAGGTAGAGCTATAGGTAGATACAAATATACTGAATGGGAGATTTCAGAATGAAATGAATTTGTTCAGGTCATGAATAACCAGTTTTAAATTTCAGTATGACTTACATAAGCCAAGCTGAAAGTCAGCCAATTTAGATGCTTAAAATTTGACATGCAGGGCAATAAATATCTGCACAGTGAAGTGCTAATAAAAAGTTCTGTGTTAATTGATATGAGGAGAAAATCACTTTACAGACATAGAAAACTTTACATAATATAAAAAAAAGTTTATTAACATGATGTACATATACAATAGCTAAGATTAAGATTTGTTTTGAAATATACGAGTAATTTTATTTTATTTTTTATATGACATTTTTTTACCGGGTTAGTCTGTCTGGGCAGCAGCCCTTTTTCAGTGGCGGCCTGAGGAGAAAAGCACCAAAAAGTACAAGTAACGGAAGTAATCACATGACAGAGTTATAACTAAAACTAAAGTAATTACAATATGTAATTACTAAGTAATTTCTAATTATTTAGTAATTACAACCTCCAGCAACATCTCCACCTTAAAAAAATCTCTGCAGCAGCACATCATTACTCTTTGGCAATGTAGATGTCTCAGTTCACATCCATCCATAACCCGATTCCCCACCTCTACAGTCATATTCACTTTAACTTACATCCTCATCTCTCGGATCTTACTTTATCTCCATTTAAAACACTAACATGTTAATTACCCATGCCTACCTACTTACCTATGCCTTAGTATATATTTATGACTTTTTATTAAGTAATAAAACAACTTCACACTTCCTTGCACTACTGCGGTGGCTGATACTCTTACACCACCTTGTAAATATTTCCATATGACAGCTTTCACCTCCATGTTATCTCTAAATGTATAAGACATCACCAAATGTATGATTACTTAGTATGTATCTTTAAACTTTTATAATCTGTAAATATTTTATAATTACGTTTCCTTTTTTTGTTTTACATGTTTCCTTTTCTGTTTTGTATAATACTGTTTGCTTCTGTAAAATACTGCCTGTATTTACTAACTATTTTGAGTTCTATGTACTTTTATACTAACTGCCTTGTGGAGCTTTTCTCCCAGGGACTACACTGAAAACGGGCTCTTTTAGTTCAGTGGACTTTTCCGGTACATAAATACCAATAAATAAATAATAAATAAATAAATGAAATATATGAGATGCATGTTGAAACAATATGCTAAAAAATGGGCATTAAATTAAAAACATAATACAGTATGAAGTTTCATACAATAGTAAGTGGAATGCAGAAGATGTAGATAAGTTTGTAAAACAGAAAGTAACAAATATAAACCCAGGGCAAGAGCCAGTTTCCAAGACTACAGGACTAGTGACTATTAGTAGACTTTATTAGAAGTAGAGGTAGAGAGAGGTGGGAGAAAAGGTTGTTGCAATAATATTAGTCCATTCATATACTAAACCCAAAGGCTTTTATGGGAGGACAGCCCACAAAGGAAGCATTTCTATATGGAGACTGAAGCCACAACAACCAATTTAATATGTAGAACAGGTAAAACATGCTATTTGCCAGTTGTACAACTGCAGCATGAAGTACACAGTATACATTACAGTGGGTTTCTATCACTGTGAAGTTCAAAAACTGATTATCGTGAAGCTGCGGAACACCAAATTCTTTCCCAGGGAAAGAATTCGGTGGGCTGTTTCTGTGGCTTCACGATTTTCAGCACTGTGGTGGAAAGTTACGGGTCAGGTTCAGGTAAGTGTGCGATGGTATGCAGGTTAGGGTTAGGGCGCTAGTTAGGTAAGTTAGGGTTAGGGCGTGGGTGAGGTGGGTGTGCGATAGTGACAGACTTTAGGGTTAAGGCGGGATAGATGAGTTAGGGTTAGGGCACGGGTCAGGTGAGTGTGCGATAGTGATGGACCATAGGGTTAAGGTTTGTGTTAAGGTAAGTGGAAAGATAGAAGTGTATGTACAGTTTAGTGTAGGGTTAGAGGTAAGATTTTAAGTGTATGGATTGCTGTTTTTGGTGTGCTTGTGTGTGTGTTTCTTGGAACAGCGATTTTTTTCCCTGGGAAAAAAATCGCTGTTCTAAGCCTTCAATGGTTTTGCACTTCGAGGTTAGAAGTTCGAACATATGGTGTTTGAACTTCTGCCATTTCGACAAAGTGATATAGACCCCATTATAGCCAGTATCTAATAGCCAGTATCCGACATGCAGTTCACATTAGCAAAACAAATACATCTCTTGCAAGAATTGTTGAGCCATATTTGAAATGTACAAGAGTAGTTCAGCAGTACATATAATGAAAAGTGAGTTATATATTTGGTTTTAATTCCAGACTCTTTAGGATATTCAGTACCAGTTAGAGGAAGAGAAATAAGGCACCCTATTAATGAAAAAGGACTCAGAATGGCAGAAGAAATTGCAAACATATCTGTAACCAGCCTAGATACAGATTTCAGATGTTGTGTTATGTAAAGTGTAACTGATTTAGATGATTATCAATCTATAATTTGATATGCATGGATGTGTACCTTTAATATAAATTGGCTTTGTTTTATGAAGATGTTGCTATGAAACTGATAAAGGGCATTCATTTGAAACATGCACACACACACGCACACATACACACACACACACACACACACACACACACACACACACACACACACACACACGTGTGTGTGTGTGTGTGTGTGTGTGTGTGTGTGTGTGTGTGTGTGTGTGTGTGTGTTATATGTGTGTATTTTATGTATATGTTATACATATGTGTTTTATATATTAAAGTGCCACCTATCAGTAACTTCAAAGTTTCCATCTCATAAATATATTACATTTACCTTAAATCTCTTAGTTTCATCATACATTTCAGAAAGTATTATGTGTACAAATAATTGTCTGGTTTCATTTTTACATAATATATGCTACAGGCACTCTTTGCAGCTGAAAACTGCAAAAATGTATTACATAATCACTTTCAGACCTTGTTACAACAAATTATAAAACTATTGTACTTTATTCAGAAACTGGAGTACTGCTTATTAGAAATTAATTTCTATTTTGCCATCTTCATTTTAGTAAATGGATGCACATGGAAATGATATTACAACACACAAAGGTTGCAGAAAGTTATCTGAAGCGCTGTTGTATTGCATAAAAACAAATATTTAAAAGACTGGACATACATTCACCAACCCTGGGGTTCATAAAAATATTACCTTGATGCGGAACCCTTTATCTCAGGAGGTTTACATATTCCAGCTAGCCTGACTGATTAAGCAGCTCCTCTCCCCCACTGTTTTCCCATGGTGGGAGCCATAGTATTGAGACCAGCCTTGCAGGTGAAGCCACATACAAATGTGGCAGTCTGGGAAGCAGTTAAAGCAAATTACCCTTATGTTCTCCCCTGAAAATGACACTGGCTGTAGATTAACGTCTTTACAGAGGGTGGGAGTGATTGTGCTCAAAATGATGGGATTCACCTAATTCACCCCAATGAATGAGTCACAGTGTGTACAATGACTACAGGTAGGCATTATGAAGTCATGGGGTATGTGGATTTATGTGTGCATGTAGGGGCATGAATTCTACTGCCTGTGTGGGTTTGTGTTGTCTGTATATATGGGTGGTCACCTTGCAGCAAGTAAGTATAGGAAGCCTTATCTGCTTCTCTGTATGTGCTTATATCCATGCATGAGTGTGCACAGTGTGTGAGTGTGAGTCTGTGTAGTGTGTGTTATGGAAATGCACACACACCTGCATGCTTGCTTAATCCTGAGCAACAGCGTAGCAGCTTGTTTGCAGCTGTTTAGATGTGGGGATGAGTGTGTGTGTGTGTGTGTGTGTGTGTGTGTGTGTGTGTGTGTGTGTGTGTGTGTGTGTGTGTGTGGGTATTTTTGTGTGCTTGCTGTGGTGGGTATACTACAGCAATGTATGGGCTGGAAGGGAGAACACTAACATGATCAGTGACTTCACAGTGTTTGATTTGAATGCATGATATTAAGCCTATAATGATATGCTTCACTGTGCAGCTTTACTTTGTTTTGAACTGGTGATTCTCTTCATCATGCTAATTTTCCAAAGTACAAGGGAAGAGAAAATTTCCCATCTTATGCTAGATGTTATTCACTCACAAAAGTGGTGCTCATTTTGCATAATAAATCATGAATACAGTAGGTAAGCACCTTGCAAAAATCATTTAATACAGTTCAGAATATACAATCTGCAGATTGTACTATTATACATGGTTCTAAAAACATCCCAGAAGTAGGGCTGGTCATTGAAATGAAATTATTTTAATTGTGATACAGTCCAATTCCCACTGTAAAAGGCCTGTTTGACCTTACCAACATAAGACAATAAAACACACAGAAATGAATACTCCCAGCTCAGAAATAAATACTCCCTGATAAACTACTGTGGAAAGACACTTGCTGGATACCATGTTATCAGTGGCTGGAACTAGAACATTTCCAAACACTATATGTGTGTTAGTACATGTAAAAAAGTAAAGATGCACAGTATGAAAAAAGTGCTTCTTCACCATCTAGGTTTGGCCAAAACATCAATTAAGACAGAAGAATGTTTGTTACACAACAGAGCTTTTTTAAAAAAAAAAAGATGACATATCTTTTTAAGCAATTTAGTTATAGACTAGTAATAATTACCAACAGACATTTGCCTAAGCATTGTAAACCCCCTGTGTTTTAATTTTGTGAATGATCCTTATGGAAAAAGTTGATTTTCTATTCTGTTACACTTTGCTGAATGATAACCATTTGAAATATTGGGACCCTTTGGAGTGAATCCTGAAATATTGAGACTGAATGGCTGAAAAACTGGACTTACATATATTAAGCCACAGACAGCATCTTGGGGGATATTCTATTTTCTCTGAGATAAGGTGACCTCAGAGTTGGTATATCTAAGTTCAGGAGTGGTGGGGCTTGCCTCCCCCCCCCCCACACACACACACATAGGGCAATGCAAGGGGATTTGCTTCCATGCAAAAAGATTGAAAGAGAAGGGAGTCCTTCTTAACCTGTATTTGATTTTGGCTTGTTGGCACTAGGTATTTTGAGGGATGACATTTCAATAGGGAGCATTGCTGCTGTCTCTGTGTAATAGCTTTCACTTAAGAAACAATAAGCATATCAATCAATTTCACCACCGTAAAAGCAGTGTATTCTTTTGCTGCACATATTACCTGAATTGTTAGGATGAAAATAATAGGAAATGGTTGAGTGTCAAACTGACATGCATAGCATTACTGTAATGTTGACACCTATCCGTGGCTAATGGCAGGTCAAAATATCTACTCCCCTTACAAGTTGGGAAACAGCAGGCAGAGGAATGTAATTTCTGCATTCATAGCTGGGGAGAGGAAATGTGGTAAAAGTGGTCTAAATTATTGATCCCCAGTGAAGGATATCCTTGTTTCTACACCTACTAGACCTGGAGAGCCAGGTTTTGATCAGAGGATTAAGATTATAAGATAAGCACCATCCTATAGTCCTGTGTTTTCCTTACCTTAATTTCCACCCATAAACTGTGTGATTCTGAGCAAGTCACAAGCCTTCCAGGTTTCCTCCTGAAAAGGGATACCTGTGCTCTGTGGGATTAGAGTTAAACAAACAAATAAATAAATGAAAAAGACAAGAAAAAAAATAAATCCTCCCTGTCCAAACCTTCAAACTTTATCTTGAGGACTTGGTGCCAGAGCAGAATGCATATTTCCAATAATGGGAGACAGGTAGCATGGTTGAAAGAAAACAATTTTCATTCATGCTGATAGCATGGCAAACAGAGGTCTAAAAAAATAGTACTGGGGGCACAGTGGGAGTGCAATCCTTCAACACACAACCTAAGAAGTTGTTCTACACAAACATTTGAAACCTTAAACAGCTTAAGTATCATATTGTACTTATTACTACCTATAGATACACTAATCCTATAATCAACACACATATATTCAAAACAAAATACAATCCATGGTACCCATTTACGAAATGGTGGGAAAATGTTACTTTAGTGAAACAAGGAAGCTTTTGATCATCAACAGATGCACTAGTTATCATGTTATGGGTATTTCTGACTGAAAAAAATAAAGATGCATTTTCAGTACACATGGATTATGACATATCACTCTTCCTATATGACAGTCAAATAAGAATGACTTTTAACTGCTAACAATTAACTATAATACTGGTACTGATATGCTATACTGATTTCTGTCAACCTAATTCAAGAGATACACAAAATTGTTCTGAATAGTATCATGGTTTTACTTAACTGTGCTTATGACTGATGAGTATCTCATAATTTTCTGAGCTTTAAAAGTAGTAAGGGGATAATGACGCTTGTTACTGATGTTAACCTAAAAACCTACTGGTATATGAGACTCTGAAACAAATATGATACTATGTTCCATTGCATATTCACATAAAACTCATTGGAACAGATTTGTAGTTTTGTGTCTGTGCACATGTTCATGATGTGCACGTATCTCCACATGTTTGTGTTTATTTGTTCATGCCACACACATAATGTGTGTGTGTGTTTGTGTGTGTGTGTGTGTGTGTGTGTGTGTGTGTGTGTGCGCATTGTATCTATATCTATCCATATTTTATACACACACACACACACACACACACACACACACACACACACACACACACACAAACACAGACATACACGAATAAACATATACATAAATAGAGAGATTGAGAGAGACAGAGATATGTGTACAATATATGTCAACACACACACACACACACACACACACACACACACACACACACACACACACACACACACACACACACATGCACAAACACCAATTACAAAAAAATAGTAGAATAATTATATAGCCAGCATTGTTTATTAATAGTTAATCCTGCTACCAGTCCACTTAATATTCTTGAAGGGTAAGAATGGGGTTCTCAAATTTTGCAGCATAAGCATCCACAACATTTACTGGCAATATAAAAACCCAAATGATGGCTATTGTTGAAAGCAGGTGCTCTCTGCAATCCAAGCCATGGACTCATGTGAGAGTATCAGATGTCACAGTGGTAGGGAAAAACATTTTTCTTCTCTCTCAGTTTTATTGATGGCTACAGTTCAAAATTTTGCAAATGATTACAGTTCCTGGAGGAACAGCTTTGTCTACTCTATGTATTTTTCAATAATTTTGTAACGAAAGACATTTGCTTTGCATGCTTTATTACTCTGCAAAATATCTTGACAAAGAATTGCATCCACTGTCAAGATCAGCACTGTGCTCATGCCATGCAGAAGGTAACAACATGCACTTTGTTACATTTAGAAACAGATACAGAAACAAAATTATTCTTTGCCCAGCAGTTTCTATAGACAGAGAAAGGGAAGAATAGCAAAGCATTTCATTGCACATAAGCCCAAAAATGTTGATACCTTTATTTCACATTTTACCGTCCATTTATTGTTATCTAAACATATGAAATGTGCATCCTAGCATTATTTGCACTCCACATTATTAGTGTATTTTCACCATTGCAAATCTAGTAGAATATTCACATATAGTTGTTCATATTTTCTGTCTCTTTTCTGTTGGTTTGGCACTTATATGACTGACATCATGTGCAGAAGTAATTATTTTTATATTAACTATTATTTGCAGGAAGAGATTATTGACACCCGCTTTATGAACTTCATTATGTAAATATAAGCACAAATACCACTGTTTAAATGTGTACAGCTAGGATGATGTCTAGGGTTACTCTGTTCCTGAATTTTCTAATATTTTCCTATAAATGTGTCAGAATCCTAACCCGCTGCCTTTAGATTCAATTTTTTTTTATTTCTGTGATCAGAAAATGATTTAATGAAAGATTTACTAGTCCCATGTGGCATTTTAAGAGGTAATTTGATGTTTCATTCCATTATACAAAAGTTAAATGCACCAGTAACAGACAAAGCACAAGTTAAATTCCACAAGCTTGTATCAAATCTAAGTCATCAGTATTGCAACAGTTTAAAAAGTTACACGCCAGTGAACCACAAAGTTGAATGGTTAGGGAAGCAGTTGCTATGTTTTGAATGTCTCTGTCACTTGCTGTCTGTCTTGAGTGACTTAATTTCAGTTTTCTCCATAAGGGGCCATTGATACTTAGTACACACCATATGTCATATTTATCTGTCTGCTTTTATGTATTCCTCAATCTTGCTTCCTTTCCCATGCACCTTATAAAAGACATGCACCTTTCCAGTATCACAGGAAAATCTGATGTCTGAGCATTCTTCATATACTGTTATTTATATACTTTGTAACATAAACATCTTCCTTATACAGTCTATCCAAATTTGTAAAGTATGCCTTCCTTATATATTTATTTAATTTATTTTTCATTTGGTAGCTTGTTGATGAGGTTGGCCCAAAACCTTTTTCAGCCATGACCATGCCAGAGGCAAGGTGACCATTATGCAAAATATACATTCTCTTTAAAATTGTATCTCCATATTTGGAGCCAAACCCATTGTACAGAACATTTAGCTGATGGACTGCAAATAATTGGTAAGCTCAGTTCTGACATTGCCAAGCAGATGGCAAATGAGTGGCCATATTTATTACACCCATCTCAGATGAAGGTTAGATGGGGACAACTTTTAAACATTGTGCCCAGTAAAAGACTAGGACATAAACTCCTCAGCAAAGCAGATCCCAAAGCTTGTCAATATAGTATAGTCAGCAAGGATGCATCTAATACATGCGGTGGACATGAAGACCTGCACTGTGCACACTCTGCTGTAAACACATCAATGTGGAGAAGTTGCAGGCATATTTAAAAGCAAATTAACTCACCTGTTATTATCCAGCTCCATGGTGTAGAGTGATAAAGCTTGTACTATAAACTAGGTGATTAGAGTTTGCTTAAAGGGTTGTTGATGAATAGCCTAGCCGTCAGTGGAGAAGAAATGATGAGGTGAAGCCTGATGATTTTTCTCAGAGGGGAGGGCCATGAGACAATGTTCAAGCAGGGCTGCGTACTCTTCTAGCCACATCAGAAAACAACAGTGTGGTTTGAGTGAATGGGTAGGTTTGGAGGTTGTACCTGTCAGTAGGCATGGATGGGGCTACTTCAAATAACAACTCATCATAACTTGTCCTAGTCTTCTGTGAGATGCCAGCATGTAGGAAAAATGGTTCACCAATTCATCATATTCAAGTCTGCTTCTGCAAGCAGCAGTGGTGGATCCCGGGCTTGTTCACCATCTTCTTGCATCCTGTGCTTGCTAGGATAAGGGAAGGCGTTGGTTGTTAAGGTGAGCCTCTGAATCAGTTACCACATATTAGACATGGTAGGGATTAAGAAAGTCACACTGTAACAGAAGCATGCACAGCCCAATCCAACAGGTCATGATTTCTCCTAGAGCAGGATGAGCAATGAAACAACAAAAACAGCATTTAGATACACATCTCACCCCTTTTACATTTAGGTGCAAGATAATGGCCTCTTTTCCTAGGGAGTTATATTCCTTTCACTCCAATTATGCATATTTCTGTGTACCTTATACCTGTATTGGTCCATAAACCACTACCATGCACTGTCACAGTATAATGCATAGTGCTGGTGTAATGTGCTGGCTGTTTGTAGTTCAGCCAATCTTATTGTGCAGCTATAATAGCTGAAGCCACAGTGCTGTCCCAAAGTAAGGGATTTACACCCTCTCTGCATGGAACTCTTTAATGAAGTTTGTTTTTTTCTCATATCTGTGACCTGGAATCAGAAAATTTTAATGTATTTAGCTCATCCTATGTTATTCACAGATATCATAGTAACAGGAAAGGCAGAAAAGGTGCCTTGTCTGCCCAGAATTTATCATTTTCAATTATAAATGAGTTACTGTTTTCCAAAAAGCTAAGAAAGCATAATTCAGATTGTTCACTGCTTTCTGTTTATGTCATGTGATATTTCGCTACCACTATCTTCAGAGTTGACTTAATAAATCAAAAAATTTGTAGACTAGGACCAACATCTTTCAGATTTCTTCTGTTAAATATTTTCTTGCAGGAATTAAAAGTGAGGAGAAACTTTTGTGTGCCTGGCTATCTTTTATCAGAATTTCATTCCTTATGCTGCCAGTATTGCTTGTCAAATTACTGTCCTAACTAAAACTAAGGCCACACTGAAGGTGAAGTGGAAAGGTGCAATGGAACAAGCCTTCAGGCAGTTCAACAATATGTTATGCTCAGAGTCTATACTCCTAGTTCCTGACTTTTCTAAACAATTTTGTACATAAGGATGCCTAGGAAGAAGGCATAAGTGCAGCTTTGTCTGAGGTTGTAGAAGGAACAGTCTATTTGCTGTATTTGGAGGGACCTTAGTAATGCATAAAAAAGCTATTTGGTTATAGAAAGACAGTGATTAACTACTAAGTGAACCCTGACCACCCCAAATTATTACCACTTGGAGAGAGAGAGCTTACCATGATCACCAATCATGTACCCCATCAGAGGTATGTCTGACCCAAAGACACTAATCCAAAACTATCTCACTGAGTGTTGACTCTTCAGTCTTTTAGCTTTAATATAATGTACTGACTTGGCCTCAGTCTCCTAAATGCAGATCAGTGGTCCCAAGCATACAGTCTAACTGTTGAAACTTGACTGATGGTTTTACACTGGGGAGGGGGGCAATAGTAGAGTGATGGTTGGTCCCTTAAAATTTTCTAGCATAAAATGGTCATATAGCAAAGCAGTGGATGGTTCTTTAAGAAGATTAATATAGAAGCAATCAAGAATATGAAGGACAGCTCCACATGAAGTCATTTGAAGCACAGTTCCTCAGTGCATAACAGGTGCATGACATTTGGGACTGAATAGGGTTTGAGGAGAAATCTAGTTGGCATTATATAAACCAGAAGACATAATTCTGACACTTTGGAGGGTATCCCTGTGAGGGAAGTGAATGGACTCTTGAGAGGAGATGTTAGCTAGATTTACTACTGTTGGGGTTGTAGGTGAACGTTTTTTTGGTATTCCTTTTTGCTGGAATTGAGAAGAGGGCTATTCTAATAGCTAGAGATCTCTGTAGATACTGTTTTATTTTTACTAACTACTCTGTCAGAGTCCTGCTTAGAAAGGAGCACTGCATCTAACTATAAAAATCTGCCTAAAAGGTAATTTTATTGATGTTGGACTGCAGACTAATTTATTTGGCAAGAACTGCTGTTCCTTTCTGAGCCTCAGGCATTTCTCAATAAATATGAGTTTATGTCACAAAGTGATTCCATTGACAGCTTGGTTGTCACAAACTGCCATACATATCACAATATGCATGTATATTATAAAGTAAAGTATGTCATTTTACTACTTATGGATCAATGTTCTCTTGTCTGTTAATATTTCTCTAAATAGTTACAACAGAGAATGATTTTGGCAGGCTTTTGGTATCATAGCAGAACATCCACTTTTCTCTTTTTTTGTGATGTGTTTGAGTAGTGAAGAAGAAAGAAATTCAAAAAGTGGGCAAGACAGCATCAAGTGGCAATGATGAAGATTAAGCTGGTAAACAAGGGGAACTGTTAAGAATGAACATTTTTTTTTTCCAAGTAGGTATCATATCTAAGGCAGCAGACAAAAGAATGCTGTGGATATTAGGAAAACAGCAAACAGGCAAACAGAAAAACAATGAAAGAGGCTGTTTCTTACCGGGAGCTATACAGAGAGGATGAAAGGATCTAGGAAATTGGTGTCAGATGTAACGAAATGTCATTTTCATGCAAGAATACCAGTGAGCACTGAATCTAATTATAAGGAAATGTCTGGGATATCAGAAAACCTGTTACTATTAATAAGAATACAATTAGAACCCTTTTGTACTTGCTGATTAAATATATTCTGTTTTGCTTCACATAATTCAAACCAATTTTTGACTATATGACGTCTAATGATACTGCAACAACCACCACTTCCCAAAAATCTTTCTCTTGGGTACATGAATATTGGGAGCATAAACAACAAATGGCCCCAGATTGAACTTGATTCCAAAGTAGCTGCAGTTACTAAATCATGGCTCTAAGACTCATCTCTTATTCTTATATTTTACTAAGAATTATGCTGCATTTACTGATAACAGACCATATATACATTAATGGCAAGTTTTAATGCTATCAGTTAAGAATGATTCCAACCCTTCTACTACACCAATAGCCAGTAATCCCACCTCATTACATAATAATCTTAACTGGTTAGTGGTTCAAATAATTCTTGAGAATCATGCTGAAAATACATTTGGCTGTTATCTAAAGTTCTTCATCTTGTTATATTTCCGTAGCTGAAGCAACAATAAGTACAATTTCAGCATACACTGTGTATTAAAATCTAATAATAATAGATGATCTTATCTTTGAGTAGACTAGTCCTCACAATCTCAGTTAATTAGCTTAGTACACTCCCATAATGTATCTGAACGCATATCCAATGGGACCAGACCCAACCTTAATAACAATAATATCACACTTCCTGATAGTGTATAAAAATATAACTGGAAAACTCATACAACTACAGATATTATATAATTCATTAAGTTATCTTCTATAGATGGTCTCTCAAAAGTAATTAAAGCTATCCCTTATCAAGTCAGCCCAGAATCATTCCTGTCTTTTTCTTCAGATAAACTATTTACTGAATGTCAAGTGATAGGCTGGAACACTATCAACAACTGTAATGACCACACTGTAGCACTATCAACATTCAGCAACTTAATTGCCCTTTCAATGATAAACTGTCCCCCCCCTAAAAAAACAAAGAGTGCAAGACAAACAAACTCCACAGCTCACTAATTCTATCAGACAACTTATAAAACAAAGAAACATGTAAGGGATAGATTTCAAAAATGAACCTGTCAATGCAGACAAATTAGCATCAACTAAAACAGAACGCATGAGTAAGCACTAATCACATTTAAATCAAATATTGTAAATAGCTTCAACTCTTATACTTCTGCCAACCAAAACAATTTCTGAGAAACAAATAGAAAGCTGGACCATACACAAGTTTTCCTAAAGTGAGCAAAATTACATTTACTTATTGATCAAAGAAACAGAAAATGAATAGTCTCATTTTGCTACATTTCTTTTCCATTCAACAGCCCCACCCTTGCAGAACTCCCCACATCCACTTCACAAAGTCATTTAATACTCCCAGTTTTACTTCAAAATAATTCTTAATTCTTAAACCAGAAGTACAGAAAGATAAGGAGAACATTCACAACTGGTTCAACTAATACATCAACTTTATTCATGCAAATATATTGAAATTAAGCAGCAATATGATCAGCAAATTCCAAACTTACTCTTTTAACCTAAATATTAATTCCAACACACTGCCTTTTACTTTCAAATAAGTTTTTGTTTTGCTGCTGGAGGAGGCCTCCTCCTGACCCACTGCAAATGACATCTGTTCAATTGCTATACTATGTTCACTAACATTTTAGAAAAGATTGCATATAAACAGATAGTGTAATATATTACATAAAATTATATTCTCTGTGAAAAGTGGCATGGTTTCCACCTCAGCTATAGCAACTTCATTGCAATATATAGCTTGGTTGAACATATGGAACAAGATAAACTAAGTGGTGCAGCATTCCTGTACCTTAAAAATGGCTTTTGTCATTGTCAGTTATTCTTTGCTACTCCTAAATTGGTTGACATTGGGTTATATTATATATTTTGTAGTGGATTAAAAGTTGCCTGAGCAAACATTTGAATTATTTATTCATAATAAATGCTCTGTAAGAGGGACCTAAAAGGATCAATACTTGGACCTCTTATTTTCTCAGTTTTTAAAAATGACCATACCTGATCTCACCTGTGATCTTCATTAGACCGTTTCCTAAACACCAGTGATATAGTGTTTACAAAATCTGGTAAGAACCCAGTCCACAATTAGAAATAAACTGCAAGAAAACATAAAAGCCTTATTCTATTGGCTTTGTAACAAATTAACACTCAATATGAGGAAACGCACACACACACACACACACACACACACACACACACACACACAAACATACACACCTATCTCTCTCTCTCTCTATATATATATATATTTATATATATATATATATATATATATATATATATATATATATATATGGGCCCCCTTCAGATCATTGAACTTTTAAAAGATTGACTTTCATATGGCTGAGACCATATGATCAAACTTTTAAAAGTTCGAAAAATCTGAAAGGAGATCTCCATACAGCACGGAATGGGAGGATTTCCTTTTTCCACAATGTAGTGTGATCTCAGAGTTGGTATATTTAAATAGCGGGGAGTGTGATTGGTGCAGGGGGGCTTGCCTCCCTGCCTGGAGCATGTCGTTTTTTTTTTGTTTGTTTTATATATTTTTTTTACATGTTCGAACTTTTAAATGTTCGATCATATGGTCTCGGCCATATGAAATCCTGTGAAGTAGACCCCTATATATATATATATATATATATATATATATATATATATATATATATATATATATATATATATATATATACAGAGTCTGTAAGTGATAAAGCTGCTTTCTGTTTTACCTGCTCTATTTCGTTTTCTGTTTTAAGAAATCTGCTTGGCCTGGTATTTTTTGTGCTATGTGAAAGATAGAAACAATTTATCTAGGCTGCACATTTCACGTTTCTTCATTGGTTAAATGTTTCTTGAGTAATACTTAAATACACAATCTTTTGGCCTTTGTCTTTTTCCAAAATGCTTTTAAGCTTGCATAAACTAAAGCACTGCTGGTGATTCTCTGCTGGCTGAGGAAAGTAAACCTATATTTTTTTTTGTCTGTGAGTGACAGAGCTGCTTTCTGTTTTACTTGCTCCATCTTGTTTTCTGTTTTAAGAAATCTGCTTGGCCTGGTGTTTTTCTTCTGTGTGAGAAATTTACACTTAAATTATCTAGGCTGCACATTTCACATATTTTTTCATTGGTTAAATTGTTTCTTTAGTGATACTTACATACACTGTGAATCTCTGGGCCTTTGTCTTTTTCTGAAAAGATTTCAAGCCTGCATAAGCTTAAACAGTGCTGGTGATTCCCTGCTAATTATTTTTCTCATCCACCCTCCCCTTTGTTGATCAACTCTTTAAACCTGGTAATTTTAAGCTTCCACCTTTGCTGTAAATTGAGCTTAATAAGTTCCTCCCTTTCTACACTGCTGTTGATATCTTGAATTGGATCTATATGAGTTCATCGACAGGTCATAAGAACGACACTCACTTCTTCGACACGACATCATCGTCCGTTCATAATATCGACAGGTCAGGTATGCGATCTTCCCCCTTGCAGGACCCATGTTAGCACTTGTTTCTGTGTTGACACGAGTAGGGTGTTACGTGACTCTGTACAATTTACCTTAACACAGAAACAAGTGCTAACATGGGTCCTGCAAGGGGGAAGATCGCATACCTGACCTGTCGATATTATGAACGGTCGATGATGTCGTGTCAAAGAAGTGAGTGTCGTTCTTATGACCTGTCGACGAACTCATATAGATCCCTTGAATTATATATTTACCTTTCCTTGTACTTATATTGAAAAAGTGCATTTTGCCTCTCAGATCTGCTGATTTACTTGCTCTGAATTCATTATATAGCTGGATAAATTGATGTATTTTTACACTCGAGCAAGTACTTGTTTTTACATCAAGAGGTCAGTGGATTTTCCACCTAGTAGTGTACTGGGAGGTAGCCTAGTCTGTTTAGGTTGTGGAAACATTTAAAATTTCTGCATGTAGCTTTATTGGATGTGGGGCTTATTAATCAGCCTATCTTGTATTTAGTGCCTTTATAAATTCTGTACAAACTGAGTGGCGCTTGGCTCATTTATACAAAGTGAAGCACTTTTATTGTATAATCACACATTTATAAGCTGTTTAAAATGCACTGCTGTATCCATATCTTTGTTTGTTTGTGGTAGCATTTCATATCTTTTAATCTCTTTCATGGTAGCATTTCACTCTGGACACTCCTTTACTGTGCTTTTACATTAGGACATTAGGAGGACTAGAATTATTCATCTAGTGGCAGTAGGTGTTTACCTTGTCTACCTGAGCTGAGAAGCACAAAAAAGGGTTCCAAGTTCTCTTATATACTGTGACTTTACTTTAGCAGTTTAAACAAAAAGACTGCATTGTCTGCTGCTGCTTTAAGTAGTTAATTGTACTGTATTACGTTTTATCTGTTAGTTATAGGGCTGTTGTAGGAAGTTTGTATGCTCTTGTTACACTTGGGCTCCAAGCCAGTAATTTTATATTAAGAAAATGCTTTATTGCACCCGTGTGGCAGAAGTGTGCTGATCTGGGGATTATTGGAGGAAGGCTTATCGTGTGCTTTTCTGATTAATAGCTAGCTTAAAACTTATTTCTCTTTGCTCGTATTTAAGCCTTGCATTTGAGTGGTGCTGATCTTCCCTCAGCAATGGTTACCAGTGCTCTGTATACACATAAGAGTCTAGAAGCTAATTTTTTCCATAAAAAGCTATCAGTGAAACCCTTACAAGCATTTCTGCTGCTTTACATGCAAGTCAGTTGTGCACTGAGCAGCATTGCCTTAGTGATCATCCTTAGCCTACACAAAGTATAGATCCATCTTATAGTCTCAGTGCTACAAGCACAGTCCTATCAACTTAATGCATTCCCTTCCCTAATAAAACATACAGTAAGAGCCTACTATCATGAACGGGCAATTTCCCATCATCTCTCTGGCCAGCCTGATAGGCAATGGCATCCTGAGGCAATTTAGCGATTGTCCCATGTATACTGACAACCACTTACTCCTGAAACAAATACTTTATGTGAGAGATGTAGTTACACTATGAAATTGGAGGCAAGACTCTCACATAAGGAAAAACTGATTGCCAAACAGGTTGTCAGTAGACACACTCTTCCCACACCAAATAAGGATTTGACACAAAGACCCACATATGCGGAAGTACTCACTAGCAACTTATCAAAAGATCAGAGGCCTCCCAAACAGAAACTACTTACACACATGACCATGTAAAAAAAAAAACCGCAATGCAGAATATGTAAACTGGCAGAAAGAGACAAACTAATAAACACATAAATGGCTGGATGTAAAGCTCAGGAAACCCAGTTTATTAAAACAAAATAAAAATAAGCACTTTCGTCTCTCACAAATCAATGTGAGACTTCATCAGACAAGAACTCCATCATATACTACACCTTATATAAAAACAAGTCACATGATTTTGGAACTCATAATCAATCAAATTAAATAAGCAGCAAAATCTTAAAGCCACATATAAATATAACACAATAAATACAATTTAAAACATTAAATATTCACAGCCACAGAAAGTAAATTTTTTAAAAGAACTAATGAAAAAATAAATACTCAAAAACATAGGTTAATGACATTACCTAACTTGAGATTTTATCTTAAGCAGACATCCAGCAAATGCTGACCCATTTAAACCAGGCCACCCAACTGCATTAAAATGTAAAGTCCAGTATAATTCACGCCACTCTAAGTGTAATATCCAGGGTTCGCCCCTCACATTATGTTCTACTTTTTCAATAACAATGAATTTAAATTTGTGCCCTGAGTAATCAGCAATATGTTTATGCAGTGTAGTTGTCATTTTTTTTATTTTGGATCTCATAATTGAGCTCATACATTCTATCCTTATGTCTTCTTTCGGTTTTTCCAATGTAGTACGCAGAGCACTCTTGACAAATGGCTCCATAAACAATAGCAGCTATACTTACCCTTGATTTTGAAAATTTCATAATTAATTTCAAAAAATTCACCCACATCAATATATTTACAAAGTGTGCGGTTACCGCATTTTCTCAAATAGACATGCCCTTTACATTTTCTCTTAATTGTATATTCCAATAAGTTGTTAAGGTTGGGACCTCCCCTATATGTAATGATTGCTTTTTTGACATACTGATTTTGATTCATGATTTTAAAAATAATCTGTTTAACTAAATTGATATCAACAGTAAAAGTAGTAATAAAAGATAGCCTAAAATTCTCATTGTTCAAAATAACATTCATAGACTGTTCAGATTAGGATACTCTACCATGATACAAGGGGGTTAAATAGGTAAAAAATAATTATTGTGTCTCTTTAAAATCACCTCATTCATGAGGTTATCAACAAATACTGTAGGATAACCTCTCCTAAGAAACATTGTTTTTAATAAATCACACTCTGCTAAGAAATCTTTGAAAAAAGATGTCATTCGCACCGTTCCCACAAATTGCCCTTTCACAATTGATTTTTTTTCTGTGATATAGGATGGGAGCTAGTGAAATATAAAAGCTATTAGAATAAGTGGATTTCCTATAGATTTTAGATACGTATTTCTTATTAATCATGTCCTTTTGTAGAGCTACATCTAAGTAATTAATCTCTCTTTCACCTACCTCATAAGAAAATTAAAAAAGAATCAGTGGTACCATTAAGATAATCCAAAAATTTGGCAATTAATTCCTTTTCTTTCTTCCAAATGATAAAAAATATCTTCCAGGTACCTAACATATAATTCACAAGCTTTAAACCTTTCATTGTTAAATAAAAACCTATTCTTCCATTCTAGCATAACTATATTTGCAAAAAAGGGAACCAAAGGCAGTACCCATAGCAATCCCTTTCACTTGTATAAAGAACTGATTCTCAAATAGAGTGTAATTATTCCTAAAAACAATTTCTAAAGTTTCTTCATAAAGGTTAATTTTATCCTGTTGTAATCGATTCTTAAAAATACTCAGTGAACCACAAAATACCTGTATCATTTGGAATTACCGAATAAATGTCTTTAACGTCAATTGTTAAAAAAAAAATCATCATTATATTTCAAACAACTACATTTCTTTAAGAAGTGCCAAGAATCAATGCATATATGTGGTTCATCACATACATATCCTTTCAGTTTAAGGTCCAAAAATTTACTAAAAGGAGCTGTAATCAAATTACGAGCATCAACAATACATAACACACAAACCAGTGTCTCAACAAATAATCTCATAAGACGTAACACCACAAAACCTAATGTATTGGTCATACGTGACTCCATTGTGAGACACATGGATGTTCCCCTCACCAGGCTGTATAAGGAGCAGGTTACAGTTAGCCACCTATCAGGTGCCAGGATCCATCAAGTCATTCAAGCAGTTAAGCCAGTCAACCACAAGTACCAATATGTCTCCATCATAGTCCATGTGGGGGTGAATGAGTTGAGGCATACCTCAATTAATTATATAAAGAGAGATATGACTGAGCTCTCAGAATATGTGTCACAGGCTGGTATAAGCCTAGCCTTAAGCAGCATTCTACCTTCTCCAAGGATGATGCCACAATATAAAAAATATTATTAATTTTAACAATTGGTTTAGCTTCTGGTGTCAGTCCAAAGGGATCCGATATCTGTCAGCCTGGGAAGACATGGTTGACAGGCCATGCTACTTTGCCAGAGATGGTTTACACCTGCCTCCTCTAGGCTTTTGGATACTGGCAAAGGCATTAGCCACCCCTATTGGGCCTTTTTTAGGCAGTGTCAAAATAATCATCCTCTCAATATAACAAAATCCTCTCTAGATAAACTCAAGGTACTGATTCTTAATGCTAGGAGTTTCAAAAAGAAACAACAAGAAACAACACTTCCTAGAAGCACTTCTGACTTTGGAAGATGCTGATGACTATACAGTCACTGAGACATGGTTCAAAGGCATAGAAAGCACCACAGCTGTGCAGGGCTATGATGCCTTCCATATTTCCAAACCACAAAGTGAGCAAAAAAGAACTAAAGGAGAAGGTGTATCCATCTTCATTAAGTACACCTTGAGGCTGGTCAAGCAGTATGACTCTCTTGAGCTACTCCATGTCCAGTTAATCATAGGCAAATCCCCCTATCACATCATAGCTAAGCTATATGTCCCCACCATGAAACAGGAAAAGCATACTACATTCCTGGACTTACTGCAGTCACTTGCGGTACAGCCGAACACCTTACACTTGGGTGATTTTAATTATCTTACCATTGACTAGCAAATATACATGACCACAACCATGCTGGCGCAGAGGGACTTGGACTTTGTCAATGCAAATGCTCTGGAACAGCTAGTCAGCACACCCACAAGAGGGTCAAATGTCCTGGACATAGTACTCACTAACATGGGAGAGCCTTCACCACCCCTCATGTGATGTTCTCCTTGGTAAGATCGGACCATAAATTAGTCTTGTTCAATGTAGTTATAAGATCAGATACCCCATCAATCTCAAAAATGCATTAGAACTTTTCAAAAACAAGGTATCACCTACCAAATGATGGTATAAAAAGTTTCAAAGCCCCCTTGAATGCAGATAACATGGACTCCTATGCAAAGATGTACACCAATGCCCTGCATAAACAGATGCATAGTATTCACTGTACCTAACCAGATTAAAACCAGGTCTTGCAAGAAAAATAAACCACTCTGGTGGACCCCTAGTATAAACAGGCTATACAACTACAGAAGGAAACTAATGCTCAAGAACAAGAAGAAACTGGCTCAGTAGAGGAGCAAATCCCTCTCTAGCTTAAATAAGCAAATTATAGATCTTGTCCAGTCCTCCAAAGCTAATTATGAAGCAAAAATAGCCTCCCTAGCTAAGGATAATCACAAGGCATTCTTTAACTACATCCAAAAATCTAAAAGGGAATACCCAGCTATGCTCTAAACTGGTTGTGGATGGCACCACCATACTCAAACAGAAGTAATAACCAACCTGCTAGCTGACAGATTCGGAGCAAACTTCATCCCCCCCTCCCCACCAGTCATCCCCCCAAAGTATACCAGCCACAATTCCTCAGCCTGTTTTCTCAAGACAGCAGGTCATCTTGGCACACTCCATGGCCAAAACATGGCATCAGTGGAACCAGACAACATCCCAAGTTGCCTTTTAAACAACTTAAAACATAACCCACTTAGATCCCTGTTTAACCACACCTGTGAACTGGCAAAATGGAGGATAGCAACAGTAATCTCTTTGCACAAAGGGGGACCATCAAATGACCCTGGGAAATATAAGCTGATAAGGTTGACTAGCCTCATCTGCAAGGCCATGGAAAGAATCATTATGGTCCTTATTAACAAGGAAATAGGAAATTTCCAAACTTTGGATCCAAGCCAGTTTGGATTTGTTAAAGGTAGATCATGCCTGACTTCTTTGAGAAAGTCAGAGAGGCCCTGGATGAGGGAAAGACAGTGCATACTGCCTATTTTTACCTAGCCAAGGCATTTAGCACAATCCCCCACTATGATATTATACAGAAAATCTCTCAGTTGGGGATTAACACTCACATTACCAGATGGGTAGCAAACTTGCTCACCAATAGGACACATAATGTCAAATGGGTGATATCACCTTTAGCAAAAGAGCAGTCAGCAGTGGTATACCACAAGGTTATGTGCTTGGCCCCTTACTGTTCATAATTTATTTCTCAGAAGTCCAGGCAAACTTGGATGGCCTGTGGCTGACCCAAGTTCGCTCATGATTGCAAATTGGGAGCAATCTTTGTGTCCCTCAATGATGTTAATATACTGCAGGCAGGGTTAACACAGAAAATGATTGATGCCAAAGCCACAGATTAAAGCTAAATGCAAAAAAAAAAAAAAAAAAAGAATTATTATTCTGTCACTCATTTGTCTCTAACACATATGACAAGAAGACTTGGGGTTTCATTTAGATGCTTTAATACATAGAAACACATCAGGATGGATAGTAGCATCATTAAATATGACAAACTAGTTAACAGACAGAGCTTACATACATACATGCTTGCATCTTAACAGCTAACTACAAAATGGCAGTCAGACTTGCGTGTGCTCAGTATTTATAGACTTGTGCAAACCCTTGGATAGCTTCTTAAAGGTATATACACACATTGATCTACATCCTCCCTCTTAAAAAGATTGCCCTTTATACAAAACAATATCAGAGTCAGGCATGCATTATATATACTTTGGAAACAAAACACAATATTCATGTCCAAGTTGCTTCATGTCTGCTGCAGGGTTTAGAGATTTGACCATATCTCATAACATAACAGCTGGGAGCAAATTTAGCAACAGCGATGGTCTGCAGTGCACAACTCATATCAGGAACTTCTGGATTCATCACAGGAATGGGAATGCCCTCTGGAACTTCCTCTGGAATTGGAACACCAGACAACTCTTTCTGAGAGTCTTTCTCACAGTCTATTTGCTCAAATGTTTCCGGTTCTGCCTAAAGATTGCGCCTTCTGATTCCACAATGTATGATCTCATCTCTGGACAAATATTCTTCATGACACCAATCCAATCATATCCTCTGGATGTTTGCATCCTTACTACTTCTCCTTCTCATAATGGATTGAGCAGTTTGCTGGTCTTATCGTAGTAGGACTTCTGGGTTAGGCGCTTCTTCAACAGATTGGCTTTCACTGATCTATTGTTCTTTAGACACAGAACCAACAATTGACTATTGATTGGTAATGTGGTTCGGGTTTGTCTTGGCAGAAGTCTCTGAGCAGGTGACCCAAAATGTTTATTATGAAGAACATTTCTAAGATTCAAGAGAATCAGGAAAACATCACTGTTCTCAAATTTTGACTTCTCAAGTAACTGTTTTGCACTTTGAACTTGAATTTGCAGTTCTGCCAAAACCATTTGACTGCAGGTACTCATGGCTACTTGTGACATGAGTAAAGTCCTGTTCTTCAGCAAATCCTTTGAAAGGTTGGCTTGTAAACTGCATGTCATTGTCAGACATAACTTTGTAAGGACTGCCATGCACTGCAAAATGACGCTTTATCTTAGTAATGACAGTACTGGATGCTAGAGTAGGAAGTAGGTCAATCTTGAACCAATATGAGTAAGAGTCTACTAACAGCAAATAATGTTAGCCATTCCACTCGAAGATGTCTGTGGCTACTGTTGTTCTAGCGACATTGGTGTTTTGATATTTGTGGCTACTGTTGACCAAGGTAGTTCTGGAATCCAGTTATGTTGAAGTGGTTCCTTCTGTTGATGTGGCTTACCACTATTACACACTGAGCAAGATGAACATGCTCTCTCAATGTCTTGTGGCATAGAAAGCCAAAATACCAGTTCTCTCACACTTCTTTTCGTAGATTTGATTCCTGGGTGACCAGGATGCAAGATAGTTATGCACTCTGGTTGCAAGGACTTTGGAACAATTACTTTTGGACCATTCATAATGATACCTCGTCAGACAAAATCTCATCTCTGAATGGAAAATAAGTTTGCACTTCTTGAGGTAAACTAGATTTCTTTGATAACTATCTTTGTTTGATAAAGTGGTTGTAAAACTGGATCTGTGGCTGTGTAATTTCTCAGCTCATCAAGACATGTGGAAGAAAATTTTCTCACTTCCATGACTTCAAAATCAAGACTGTCATTCTTGTGCTGTCTTGTGGTATTTCTGGATGATCTGGATAAGGTATCAACAAAATAAATAAGTTTGCCTTTCTTGTAGACAAGTTTAAAAGTGTACTTTTGCAATCTCAGCATCATACATTGCAATCTGTCTGGAGCTGAATGCATAGGTTTTCGCAAGATAGTGACTAGAGGTTGGTAGACTATTTCAGTCTGGTATGTCTACCATAAACATAATCATGGAACTTTGAACATGTAAACACAATTGCCAAAAGCTCTGTCTTGATCTGGGCATACTGCATCTCAATTAAGAGTTCTCCATGCAGGGGCCACAGGTTGATCCTCTTGTAGAATGACTGCACCAAGACCAAATTTTGAAGCATCACAAGAAAGTGTAACTGGCTTGTGAACATCATAGTATGTGAGAGCTGGTGGACTAGCAATTCTCTGTTTCAGGATATCAGATGCTCTTTGGTGTTGCTCTAATCAAGACCAGGATACATGTTTACATGTTAGTTCTCTGAGTGGTGCTGAAAGTTGGCTCAAGTCTGCAATGAACTTGCCCAGGTAGTTAACCATGTGTGTGTGGCACAAAGCCATACAAGGATGTAAATAGAGGTGTATTCATCCAAATCAATCAATTCATTCATTATTTTATTTTTAATATTTTTAAGAACTGACTGTGATCATGACATGATGTTCTGTTCTTGATGATTTCATATGAAAGCTTGTGGACCTTTACTGTTACAGGTAGTTAACCATGCCAAGAAAACATTGGAGGGCTTGAACATTGTCTGGAGCTAGCATCTCGAGAATGGCTGTTTACTTTGAAGGGTCTATTCATAAGCCTGAACTCGTAAATAAGTGACCAACATAAGTAACTTCTTGTAGCCTGACTTTGCATTTGTGTGGACTGAGCTTAAGATTCACTTGACATGCCCCTTTTAGAACTTTTCTGAAGTTTCTGTCATGTTCGGCTTCATCATGACCTCCTACTAGTATGCCATCTACTATAATAGCACAAGGATACCCAGAAAACATTTGCTCTATTGTACTTTGAAAGACTTCACTTGCAGAATTTATCCCAAATAGGATTCTCAAAAATCTTTACCTGCCAAACAGAGTACTGAAAGTAGTGAGCAATCATGATATTTTATCAAGCTGAGTTTGCTAAAATGAACTCTTTGCATCTAAGACAGAAAAAACAGTGGCATTTGGCATGAAGGATGTGACTTCTTCAACTGTGCGCATTGGATGATGATGTCTTTTTAGTGCTATGTTCAAATCTTGCAGGTCAATACATATTCTGATGTCATCTGAGCTTTTCTTATGAGCCACAATCATGGAAGATACCCATTCAGTTGGAGATTCAACTGGACAAACCACACCTTGTCACACCATTTTATCTAGCTCAGCTTTAACTCTGTCCTCCATGGCTATTGGAACTTTATGTGCTGGCCTGATAACTGGACTGACCTCTGGGTCTAACTTCATGGAGAACATCACTGCAAGTTTGCCTAGTTTGAATTGGAAGAAATCAGCATAAGTAGAAAAAATGTGCTGGGCGAAATTAGAGTAGTGGTCTTTTAAGCTAACATAATGGACTTCCTTGTTAAATGAAAGCAGTCCCATTTTCAAACTGTCTCTGAGCCCTAATAATGACTGGATGTGCCTCTTGACCACATAAAATAATAAGTCATAACATCGTCCAGCAGAATAACATGAAAGCATTACTGAGCCTTCGGTATGAATTTCTTCACCTCTATAAGTAACAAGCATCGCACACCTTGCCAAATCAAGCCTTTCACCATGACACACTCTAATAAATTTTTCTGCAGACATAATATTGCACTTGGGATCTGTGTCAACTTTGAGCTCTGTGGGTTTCCATTCATCCAGACAGTACAAAATACTTCATTATTTGCTCTTAAATCTACTGCATTGATTATTTCATGAAGTGCTAGCACACCATCAACCTCAAGAATAGGGTTGGCATGGTCTAATTGATCAACTTGTTTCTTAAAATGTTCCCTTTTAATAAAAGAGTGTGGACCTTTGATTTACAAAATCTTTTGAAATAATTCCACTTATTGCATTTCTGGCATTGTTGACCAAAAGCAAAAAATTTTTCCCTTTTAGATTTGTGATTTCTACCATAGTTATGACAGTTGGCAATGAATCTGGGTGAGCACGCACCCCCAGCCCTTATGCCTGTTTGCTGACTCAGTCTTATGCTTCACTGAGACTGTGCGATTTCTGGAATTTGCTGGAAAGTTCTGGGGTTAACCAGTGAGTGCTGCAGGGGCTACAGCTGCTTCCATGCACTTGGGCCTGTTTCTTTTAACCACTTCCTGCATACTATCAACATGAGCTTAATCACTGTGCCTTCTAGAGCTATTCTCGTTTGTAAGCATATGTGTGTGCTTTTCTGTGAGCTCGTATATCTGACAAATCTCAATGGCCTTATTCAAAGTTAAATCACTATCACAAAGCAAAATTTTTCTTACAGCATCATAATCTTTCTCACAGCATCATCTTTTATGCCACACACAAGTCTGTCCCTTATCAGCTCATCCCTTAAGTTACCAAATCTGCACATTTTAGCTTTATTTCTCAGGTCAGTTATATATGCTGCAAAAGTTTCACCAGACTTTTAATCCCTTGTGTAAAATATGTGCCTTTCCATTGTAATGTTTGTCTGGGAGTTACACATTTTTCTAAATTTACGTTTTAAGCACTCTGGATCCTCCCTTGACTCAGCCTATAAAACGATATGATGGTTTCCCTCTCCTGTACAGATGGCAGGTGCATACACAAATGAGTTCTTTTTTTCTACAGCTTCTGACCCAGCTAAATTAAGTAGAATAAATGCCTTTGTATGATCATCTTTATCAGGAAATGGAGCCTGTATGAAAATGTCATACTCTTTCTCAAACATTCTCCAGTTCTCAGCAATATTACTGTCAAACACAAGTGCAGTGAGTTTTCGAAATCTATCTGCAATGGCCACAACGTATACATAGACACACTAAAAATATGGCCCTTGCAATCATGTACGAACAAACTATTCTGAAAGGTTGCAATAACATTCAAATGCAAAATAAACTCTTCAAAAAATTTTACTTAGGGAAATATCCTCTTTAATGGCTGCACTTTTGCAAAATAAATTTACTGTAACTGCACAAATATGCAAACACTTTATACACTTCTGATAACACAGATATGTTTTCTTAATATGAAAAATATAGATTCACAAAGCCTGTATTAAAAAATGCAGTTGTTTCCTCTTATTTTATTTGTTTTATGCAATTTGGACTTTATTTCAAACATTTTCCGTAGTAATTCAAATATTTGTATCAATATCATGCATATCAGTTTATGCGAATATCATTTAGAACATTCTGTATGCCTCGCTTCATATTATGTGAAAAAAGAAATAGTGCTGAGCAAGTTTTAATATCTGAAATTAGTTTCTGACCTGTTTTGTACTGCGGTGGTGGTGCTGTGGTATAGTTGTCGCCTCACAGTTAGACGTTGCACATTTGATTCTCAGAGCGTCTTCTGTGTGTCGACATGCGTGAATGGGCATTCCTTCATTGAAGGTTGTGCGTTAGGCCCGGCAAGCCAGTATGCAAAAATCTACTGCCAATCATTAGCGGACCGGAGTTCCGCTGTGGCGACCCCTAACTGGGAAAAGCCGAAAGACAGTAGTAGTAGTAGTAGTAGTAGTTTCTGACCTGTTTTGCGAAGTTTGCACATTTTAGGGTTAATTCACTCCTGTATATTAGCTGCACGTCTCTTGATCTTGCTTCTGGATCCCATTCTGACACAATGTTGCTCGTTTGTCTCTAACACATGACAAGAAGGCTTGAAGTTTCATTTAGATGCTTTAATACATAGAAACACATCAGGATGCATAGCAACATCATTAAATATGAACAAATTAGTTAACAGAAAGAACTTACATACATACATGCTTACATCACAACAGCTAACTACAAAATGGCAGTCAGACTTGTACGTGCTCAGTATTTATACACTTGTGCAAGCCCTTGGATAGCTTCTTAAAGGTATACACACACAAATTGATCTACATATTCCCTTTGGGAAACCTGACATCCCTGTTAATTACATTATAGACAACACCCCCATAAGTTTGGACTCAGTGGTACGTGATCTTGTTACTCAGGTTGATAGCAATCTGATCTTTGACCACCACATATCCACAGTAGTAAGGAAATCCTTCTATATGGCACATCTTATAAGTAAAAGCCTCACATCTAGATGTAAGGATGTTGTAATTCCATTATTTTTTACCATCATCAGAACAATAATTAAGTACTATGCTCCCTTTTGCATGTACCTCAGCAGACACCTGCAACAATTGGAGAGAACACAGGGGTTTCTCACCAAGCAATTACAGTGTACACAAAACAAGTCTTAGGTGAAAAAATTGAAAGCTCTGTCACTATATTCTGTCTCCTACAGGTGCTAAGGGGTGACCTGTGCCTGGCTTACAGGGCAGTCTCTGACCTGGCCATTATGGAAATGCTACACATTCATAAATCAAACTACAGGAGGGTAACTCACTCCAGGAATCTTAACCTAGCCTCTGGCATGAAAAGGTCATGCTGGGAAGACAGCTCCATCTCTCAGAGACTGCCACTTCTCTAGAACAAGCTTCCATTACATGTGAAACAGAGCACATCCCTGAATCTCTTTAAATGCATCCTAGATCAATGAATGGGTGACCAAATTTCACTTCAGGGGCAGTGCCCATGTCCCTACTGGACAGAGTAAATCAGCATTAACTACCATAGACCCTTACTTCTGTGAAGTTCACTCACCTAATCTCAGACAACTGGGGCAACTCGGGATAAATATGGCAGGCTTGTAAGGGCTCTAGGGCCATTAGCCTAGCAACTTTCTATGTACATTTGTGTGACAGAGACACTGGAGGGAGATTCCACTACCTAAAGGAGTAGCAGGTTACTAACATGACATGCAAATCAGCCATGATCATGACTAGCATCTTTCTGAATCACAAATGGGCATGTTGCAGTGGAATGGCCTTTCTAGCATGAGCCATACAGCTCATGCTAGGAACTTTCATGAATGAAAATGAAAAATCAAGCCCAAAAAGCCTAAAAAGATGCTCATTTGATATTTGAATTTCATCCATCAGTGTCATTAGTGTTTGTAATAGCAGTAAGGTGATTTGCTGTTTAGTACTATGCTTTGATTTCTAAATTATATAGTATTTTTCCTAAAAGATTTGCATGTCTATCGACTCTAAAATGGTTACTCTTTAGACTCTGAATATTCAGTGCTAAATATTGGGTTTCACCCCAGATTTATTTTGCGTGCAAGATTTACACTATGCACAGTGCAATATCTGCAACAGCTGGAATGCTCACAGTGATACATTACTGAAACAAAACAAGGCCTAAAGAACATGACTCAAAGCCCTGACACTATACTCATTATGCTACAAACTGCGAAGAGCAGACCTGTGTCTAGCATACAAGGCATCCTCTGACCCAGTACTGATGGATTTACTGCAAATCAGTGGGTCAAATGGCATCAGAAATACTCAGTCTAGGGATCTAAACCTGGATGGACAGGTAAATCTCACAGAGGATACCACTATTCTGGAGCAGACATACCCATCCACATAAAACAAAGTTCATACCTTCCCATATTCAAGTGTAACCTGGATCTGCAGATGGAAAACAGAAAAGTTACCTCAGAACTACCCTCTGCACTACTAATAAACAGAGGCAGCTCATAAATGTTTTATCCCATGACCAGTCTCTCGCCAAATGGGAAAGTTAATTTGAGCACAAAAAGGGAACTTGATTAGGCTTAAAATGGTCCACAAGGGCACCTAGTTTAGTACATACCTGTAAACCTATGAATGGAAAACTGTTAAAATGTACAATGTTTTCTGGAAGAGAAGCTTACTGATTTCTGAGGACCCACTGCAAGAAGTAAATGCACAACCAACCAAATACGCTCTTCAGTGCATCAAAATAAGACCCACTGAACCTTTGACTAAATCACCTAGGCCTTTTTAAATGGGCAACCTCCCCAGAACATATTTTTGTTTTCAGGGGCAAGCTTCCCTATACCCATCATTGGTTGTGCAATTGTAGGGGAAATAGAAACATTCTGAAAGGATGAAAATAACATTCAAATGTATTGCACTCTCACACTTCAGCATAAATGCAAAGTGTATTCTAGGCCTAGTCACTATGATGTATTGAGGCCAGACAGCATATACTTCATGAGATGTTTTTCATCACATCTTAGATCTGATTTCTATTGGCATTTATAGAAGCTTCAGCTTATTAAGTAACATTATTTCTTAAAATAAGGAAAACCAAAATAAGTTATTCTGCAAAAAAGACCCTGCTTTTAGATAATAGCTTTATATAGTATATAAGAGTCCGATTTGCATGCTTGCTCATTCATATCTAGCAGTAAAAATGAGCGGTCTTAAAATCTGCCTGATTACAGTGCTTGAGAAACTTGTCATTTGCAGACATACTTTTGATAAAGTGAGGTTGTACTTGGATTTGCATAGCTTTATTCTGGTTACTTAAACCCGATGCCCTTTTCTGCTTAAACATTAGTTTGCCAGATTACATTGGCTGTACCAGAACATTTCAATTAAATACAGAAGGAAAAAATTCAGTACAGGTTTAGTTTCATAAGGCTATGTATGGGAGTCACTGGATGAGATAAAAAGACTTCTTGAAGCCTCATTTTGAGATAGGTATATGTTCCACCTGTATGAAATTTCATGGAAGGAGTGAAAGATGGTAATGAAGGAATGGTTTTGTACATCAAGTAATTTATGCAACAGCAATCAGATGTGCCTAACAAGGTATATGCCCATTAGAGAACATGATGTAAACATTTCCGGCAAAATATCTTTAAAAAAGGTAAGGTTAAAACTATGAAGAAAACAGCTGAATGAAAGTGCTCTTGCCTCAGTCCTGCTTAACAAGTCTCTATATATTCTGGTAAAAAAAAAACTTCAATTGTTAATTGCTTTTATGTACCAATGTACTCAATTTTTTTCTTTTGCTTAAATTTCACTACTATGTGCTAGTGTTACTTTATGTGTTTACTGTATACATTTGTAAGACACCTGATGTTTTTTTTTTTTGTCCATGGAGCTTTTCTCCCCAGACCTCTGCTGAAAATGGGCCCATGCCCAGTAGGACTTATTGCCAGTTAACAAATGTCAAATAAATAAATAAAGTGTACTATAGGCATTGTGTAAAACAGTTTTAATGTGATACCAGACAAAGCACATGGGTTCTTTAAATGGTCTAGTAAGAAAAAACATGAAGCAAAATGTTAGCTTTAATAAACAAGTTTTTAGCATTATTGAGTAATATCTGAAAATGTATAGGATACCAGTAGAAACACAAAATAAAAGCAAAAAGATGGGAATAAGGGCTGTTGTTTTAGGGGATAGGTCTGACAGGGGTGTTGAACCTCATTTGGAGGTTAGTCAGTAATATTTAATGCAGTCCTCAACATAATGCTTACGGCCTCTCAGAGCCTTAAGTTAAACCACCTTGGAGTTTGCCACTATTGAACATTCTCTCATAGATAAGTGTCCAGTTCATTCTTTAAAATGGCCAAGTAATAAAATAACCTAATATACAATGGCAAATGGTTTCAAAATGTACTTCCTCTGTCATTCTTAGCTGACAAAGATGCTACAGACAACATAACCAAAAAAAAAAATCCTTTTTCTGGTGTATACACTTTGATCCATGAATACTTTACCTTAAACTGATGCCATCTTGTCATTGTGCAGACATTTAAAAAATAAAATAACATCTTCCCTCGTTAACTCTGCTTCCTACAAGAGTATAGTTGTCCAGAAAGCAGACTTCTTGTGTAACCTGTAACAGTATACTCATCTTTACAGGATACTTCCCTATACAGTACATTTCAAAGTGTAATTTCAGAAGTCATGGTGAAGGGAGGCACATACATAAAACTGATATAGCAAGTTGACATCTGTGAGCTGACATGATTTGATAACTATGATAGTGAAATTGTTGGCATGCAATGTATACAGCTGGAGTTGAGTGTTAAGTTATGAAAAATAAAAAAATAGGATATTTCCATGTTTAAAATTAATAATGCAAAAATAGAGTATCTTGTGGGAGATGTATTCAAGCAGTGGGTGATAGTAAAAGATTACATTAAAACATTTTGTGATATAAATGCATTTTAGGTAAAGCAGTTGTGACTATTGCCTATATTTTCATAACGGCATTCATTTCATAAAGTTTTGTGACCTACAGGTGAGTAAATGGTGCCATCTTATACATTAAGGCACGCAGTGTTGTCACTGATACTTACCACATAGCACAAATAGTTTTCTTGAGTAATATTGCTCTGAAATACAGTAAAGGTATTAGATGCATAATTTGCATAGCTTTGGCAGTATCACAAACCAGCTGTATGCTATCTCATCTCTTTTCATGCATCATTGGGAAGCTCTTAAACAGGTGAATAATTCCCTCACTGGTATCTTGGATCTGTCTTGTACACTTACACAGATGTAACCTCATTTGAACATAACACTAGTATTGGCATAAATTTTCAGTATAAATTCAACATGTACAAAGACCTTTGATGCTACCAGCAGTGTACGGCCAATTGTCTAACAAACACATATTATATTTTACATTTTTAGTATTATAAATCTAATGAAGTGTGTTTTCATTAGATGATTTTGTAGAAAAGCTCTCAGATAGCAAGTGGCTTCCTGGCTCAGATAGTCTAAGTTGTTTCCTGGCTCAGATAGTCTAAAGGTGTTCACCTCCTGCTGTTTAGGATTAAATGAGTATCTCTGTGCCACAGAATATAGTTTCAAGACTCTTAGTCTATCTTTTGTATTTCATCCCATGAAGACCAAATATAAGCCTTGTGAATCGTCTCTAAATTCTTTCCGATCTTTGTATCCAAGTGTTAGTATGTATCCAAGTAGCCCTACCATACCCAGTATCAGATCTGATAAGAGCTGTTTGTAATAGAATCATTTATTTGCTATCCCTGCTACTAATTGTCATTATCATGTCCTTCATGATCCCATAAAAGCTGCACAATACACCTGTCATATGATTACTGAAGTTAAATGCAGCGACCACAATAACACTTTTATCATTAAGTTGATCAGTCAATATTTTTACCTTTATGATTGTTTTATTGCTGTAACATCTTGTATGATTTTACCATAATTGTCTCATGGTTTCCAATAATGTTTTCTGTTATTTTTTATTGTGTGATTGATGCTCTGCCTCTGTGTGATTCTCTATATAATGTTCTCAGACCTTTGATGTATGTAATTAACTCCTCTAAGGCTGACAGTTCAGTCTGTGTAAATGATGCTGAGGACATGGATGCTTTTTTTTCTAGTGATAGCAGTGCTATCCAAGTTGTTTGTTTAATTTCTGATGTATATGTCCTAATTCCTTACAAGAATGACCAACATTTGAGCTTAGCAGGAAGTACAGATGTTAGCAAAGTTGATGAGGCTGTGCAATCTCCTCCATACTATAGGGAAAGGAAATCACAAATAATATAGTTTCTGCTAGGATCTGATGGATTTCATTTGCTGCTGATTTTTAAGTGAAAAAAATATATATGCATTAGTTTTATTTTGTACTCATACCTATCAACTGTCCAGATTTTTGCCTCATATTTTTGGTTTGTTCCTCTTAAAAGTTGTGGTTTTCTGGATTTTTGTGGCAAATCAGTGAGGACTGACTTCAATAAATAATGGCAGGCATTTGAGTTTCAGACTTCATATCCTTCAGAAAATGCATGGTAACACAAAACCTGTTATTCTAGCAACTTTCTAAGTTTATAAGAACAATATTTTTGGAGCTTTGTTGCCCCATTATTTTGTCTTTGTCCAGATTTTTGTGCTAAGGGTTTAAGATCTATACTCATACTTATTGTTATCATTGTTGGTTCATGGCTGTGCACTGCTACTTTTGTTGATGTTTGTTGATGTTTTGAGTGGTAGAAGTATGGGTAAAGTGTTTTTGTTTGGCATATAAGGGAAAAGTTAGTGAATGATATACATCTGTTTTAAAATTGGCGATGAATATGAAATTAGGAATGAGAACTTTAATGATGCTAGTAGAAGGCATTCCTCACACGCTATTGCACACACACACACACACACACACACACACACACACAAAGTGACTGGGCAAAAACCTGTTTGACTATTGGTACAAGTATTTTTTTTTCCAGATTTAAGGGACATTACTGTTCAACATGAGGATTTTGGTAACATTCTAGATAGCACATGCCCTTATTATATGCATCTATATTACGTGATCGAACAATGAAATTTTCGAACATGTAATAATCAAACCTTAAATGTCGAAATGCCATAATATCGAACGGCAAAAAAAAACATAAACTCACCCAAACAAACCATAAAAATGCTCTAAGCAGGGGGGCAAGCCCCCCCTGCACCCCCCCACACCCCCTGCTTACTTAAATATACCAACTCCGAGATCGCACAACAGTGTAGACAATGGAAAACTTTCATGTCCACACAGTAAGGAGATCTCCATTGAACCGTTTGACATTCCGACGGTTTGACATTAAGGGGTCAATTATTACGTGTTCGAATATTTCACTGTTCGATCACATAATATAGATCCTTATACATCTGGGCCTGGGCAGCATTGCATTTTAGATTCTTCACAGCTACCTCACCTGCCTCTAATGAGATACTTGAAGAAGAATCAATCCTATCTACCATGACCACATCTACTCTATTGCTTAATGATACAGAACAATCACAAATTATTTACAAAGAGATTTTGCCACATTAATGTGATCTGGTAGCATAAAGTTATTTTCAAGATGTTAAATATTTTCAGAACGTTTTCCATTAAACTGATGCATGCACTGAAAAAAGCTTTATAGTTATCTCTCATGTCATCAGATATCTCCTCTCATAGTGTGCTTTTTATTTTATAATGGATTTTTTTCAAAGTCTTTGTAGTCATCTAAAACTTTTGTTAATACTCTTCCACCTATTTTGCCACAGGCATTTTTCTTTTCTTATTGAAACACCTCTGGTCAAAATGTATCTACATGGTGTCAGGGATAAATGTTTTTAACTACTCTAACTTCTTGTTGTAGTCTCAAGTAAAATTAGTCTAGCTGTTAAAGAGTATTTGAAATCATAGAATAACTTCAATTTTTCAGACATATTTACCCATTCATTAATTCCATTCACCTGCAACTACCTCATTTCCTATAGAAAGATAATTACTCTGATAAAAATTTTCTTAATAACAATTTGAAGAGTCAGAGTACCTGGAATAAAGAAGCAAGAAAAAAATAAGTTCACAACATGTAACTGGGAAGAAAAAGAAATTGATCAGCATCTATAATACAAATGGAAAAATACACTAAATAAAAGGGCAGTGCTTTGTTATGTAACAACCAGATCACTTTAAATGAAAAGAATGTTTAATCATAAAACACCTAGTTAAAAGGGGAGGTAGTAAAATAAGGCAAGGGGAAGACTAAAAGTAAGAAATCTAAACTGAACTTGGAAAGATTAAAGGATATTACGTTGTTGCCTCACAGTAAGATGCTGTCTGGTTCGATTCTCAGCTAGAGCGTCTTCTGTGTGGAGACATGTGTGAATGGGCGTACCTTTGTTGAAGGTTGTGCATCAGGGCTGGTAACTCGGCATGTAAAAATCAACTACCAATCATTAGCGGACCGGAGTTCCGCTGTGGTGACCCCTAACCAGGAAAAGCCAAAAGACACAACAACAACAACAACAACAACAGTATGAAAAAAGAAAGACTGAACTTGACAACATGGCTCAGGCTGCGGAAGTACAGAGACAAACATTTGAAAAATATATGCTTACAAATGAAGTAAGCAGTGAAAATACTATGATTAATAACACTAATGGTGATGAAGATTGTTTTTAATAATTTAAAGAGCACACATTATTGAATTAGAAATGAGTTATTCTTCAGATCTAGTCAGAAATGATATAGCAGTAATTAAGAGATTCAATTACTAGATGAAGTTATGAGTAAAGTAAGGCCTTAGAATTCCTTAATACAATGAAGTATTGAGTAGTTTTGTTATTCACATTGGTTCAAATGATCTCATCTTCAAGGACCCACTTACTGTTAGAAAGCATCTTACATCCAACTTAGAATATGTATATGTGTATATATATATATATATATATATATATATATATATATATATATATATATATATTTGTTCAGGTGTTAGGACATTTTGTTCATAAATTACACATAGAAAGGAGAGTCAGTTTAGCAGTTTAGTATGAAGAAAAAGACCTAAATGAAAATACCTCCATGAATATAATTGTTCATTTTGAAAAGTTTAAATATGTAGAACATCCAAGCCTAATTTTAGGCACACATATTTGGACAGGATGGAGTCATGCTTCTTAAATTTTACCTCCTGAGCTATGGCTAAAAATAATAATAATTAGGAAAAGGTCTCAAATTAAAGATATTTTAAAACGATGGTACTATTAATGCAGATGCCAGGAAAGAAATTTTTTGCAGTAGATGTATTACAAGATTTGACTAATACAAGATAGAGCATCTGTCAGATCAGAAATTTAACAATTCACAAATAGAAATTTGTGATTTGTTTGCAGTGGTTGTTAATGCTAGGAATATTAGTAATAACATTTGTACTTATTCCACAAAAGTAGTATAGTTCGGTACCAATAAAGGCTGCCTTCCAAAAACACAAAATCAAAGCCTCATTCCACAAGGTCCACTCGCTTTTCCACAGGTAAAACAAAATTTATTAAACAAATAGAACTCAGCAAGATAGAACTCAATGAATTAGGATTTAGCGCTTTCGTCTCCAACACTGGAGACCTCTTCAGAATCAATCCAGTGTTGGAGACGAAAGCGCTAAATCCTAATTCATTGAGTTCTATCTTGCTGAGTTCTATTTGTTTAATACATTTTGTTTTACCTGTGGAAAAGCTAGTGGACCTTGTGGAATGAGGCTTTGATTTTGTGTTTTTGGAAGACAGACTTTATTGGTACCGAACTATACTACTTTTGTGGAAGTTGACTTTTTTGTTTTTTAACATTTGTACTTATAACATTTACTAAATTTACAAAGCATGTAGCTTTTGTAAATGAAACATGGTTAAACAACAATTACTGGAAATCAGTTCTATTAAGGCATACATGCATTTATTTATTTATTTATGTATTTATTTTTGTAGCAGCCATTCTAATAAAAACCTAGGAGGAAGTGTTATCATAAGAATTAAAGATTATGTGACCTGTGATTATTATGTTTAATTATAACTTCAGTACTGTGGATTGTGTAACTGTGATAAAAAAGACATCCCTAGAACTTACAATTGGTGGAGTGTATAAACCATCAACGGCTGATGGTGTGGAGGAATTCATATATTTCTTAAATAAAACACAGGAGTGAAAAATAAGCAGAGATGGGAACCTAAATTTACGAGAAACAGAATTGAATAATATTGATTCTACATGACTAGTTCAAAAATTATTTACAGTATATGTTATGAAAAGCAGTTGTTTCAGATTGTAAACAAAGTTACCATGGAATAGAACATACATGGACATTATTACTATTCCTAGGGAGATGATTGTTACTTTACCTTTGATGCGCAGTGATCTTGTGGTTATAAAGCTTAAACCACTACTAAATAATTATGCCAAACTAAAATCTAAACCATTGCACAGACAATTAATTAGACTATACAAAAATATAAAAACAGCTAATATGTAATATCAATTCCTGTGATACATTTCATGGAAAGATGGCAGAAGGAATGTGGCAAGTTGTATGAATTATCTGACCACATAAATAAATAAATAAATAAATACATAAACAAGCAAATAAATAAATAAACAGATACATAAATCACATCAGGATCTAGGCACAAAATATCAGGAGGATAGATTTCCATAAGAACAGGATACTTAATTAAGAATGGAAATAAAACATAAACATGGAAATAAGGTCAACCCATTAACTGTGAAAACTGAAATAAACAAACTGGACAGAAAATTTCAAAATAGTGTGAGACAAGATCAGGGCAAATAAAAGAAAAATATTAGACATGGTAGGAGTAAAGATATACAAATAAATAGACTGTGCATAGATTCTAAAAATATATTCTCAAGTACAATGGAATGTAGATATATGTACAAAATTTTATGCAAAACAGTATAGCTCCACAAATGGGTGATCATTTTTGCTAGTAAAACTGAAGTTACATCAGATACTAAAATTAAATTAAAATGTATTAAAAAATGATGGCAATGGAATTAGTAATAATGACATAACAACACTTCACTGTAAACTTATAATACCATTATATCTACTATTCACTATGTCATTTAAGTATGGATAAATTCGTCAAAACAGTAGACATGTACTTATTAAACCCATCTTTAAGGGAAGAGGGGATAGGACAAACCCAGGGCAATATAGACACACACACACACACACACACACACACACACATATATATATATATATATATATATATATATATATATATATATACTTCTTTGGTGTTGAAACATATTTTGGATAAATGACTAACAGAATTAGAAAGGTTGCAGCTTGAAACCATATATCACCATGCATATTTTGAAAATGGTTGTATAACTACCTATAACATAATGTTCTATAATACTGCACATCTATGAATAGAAATTGTGCTGTGATGTCATTTATATAGACTTAATATCAGCCTCTGATAGGGTCATACACAAATCATTGATCAGTAAGTTAGAACAACTAGATCAGAATTAAAAAATACTATATATATATATATATATATATATATATATATATATATATATCTATATATATATATATATATATATATATATATATATATATATATATATAGAGAGAGAGAGAGAGAGAGATTCATTTGAGTAAGAGCACTGAAATTTATTTGTAGCCTAAAAGGGAAACTTCTCCTCCTGTATATCCCAAATACTTGGTCGTGGCTTTACAGTGCCCCTCTTTTTGAAATAGTTCATTCAGAAATCTAACAATATACGGGCAAATAAAAGTAGAATGTGATGGATGTGTTATAACATTTAATGTGTTATTGTCCATTTCATTTAGGAATTATTGCTAAAATGAGTGATTTAAATACATGCTGAATTCTACAATTATACATGGGGCATTTTTCTGGAAATCACTAAGGTGTTCATATATATGAAAAAATAAGGCTTAAGTGAAGATACTTCGTGTTGGAAGTCTTTGTACCTTTTGTGTTCAGATGTTTCTAAATGAAATGCTACTCAACCAATAATAGTAATTTTAAAGGAAATTATATACATTGACTTGTATTATTGTACTTTTTAGATCTGGTAGCTGTACTCCTTGTTTCTCTTTCATCAGTAATATAAATCAGTAGAAATAAGTGATGCTTTCGAAACAGGGGGCAGAAAATATTAGATATCCATCTCTGTTGTGACTAAAGTGTCAAGTATGTTTACATGTAGATTTATAATGTTGACTGCATTGTGTCAGATGTGTTAATGTCATCCATTACTTTGAATCATGTATTGGAGGCTTGCATACTCAGAATAAAAGAAAAGGTGAGATTCATTGTTTAATACTTCACTGTCTTCTCTGAGTCTGTGTATTCTTAAAGGTAATATATTTTGTAGGGTACAGGGTGGAATCCACGGTTTAACTGATTTTTTATTCACTCAGTGTATTGGTACTGTTACATTCTGAATATTAGCTATTCATTTTACATGTTTTCAGTTGCAACAATACAGAGGCTGGTATTTTATTATTCACCTCCATTAAACTGTTATAGTGCAATTGTCATGGTGCTTGAGAACCATTGTCTCAACAATCTGCCATAATTACCAAGTTTATAAATGAAGTAACACTTTATAAACATGCACATTCATTTCCGGTGAACCTCTCCTTTTATTTTGTTACTTATCACATCACTTATACCAGTATCATTAGTACATAAAAATACAAAAGTCTCTGGACTTTCAAGAAGATTAAGGTATGTATCCCACCAAGGCAAGAATTCTAAACAAGACTGGTCCTGCAACTACATCCTACAAACTAGCATAATCTTATCTACAGAAGAATTATATTTACATTAGTAATCTGCTATTTATTTAATTAAATCATTTGCATATAGTTAGGCAAGGGTTATATTCAGTCATACTTTATTTACTTCTGATGTTTAGAAACTGGTACCAAAAATAAACTTCTTACACACTTGGCTCATATGATTGTTAGTCTAATAAAATACTTTATATATGCAGGTCAAAGAACATGGCAATAATTTCCAGAAAAACCTGCAGGCCTAGTAAATATAAATGAGTATCTCACTATTAGTCTGTCAGATTTTCTTTACTATTTCTTTGCTAAGTAATGTATCTGTAATATTTTTTTCTCTTTCCAAATTTATTTTGCTGTAATGTATTTTACTAGGCATTTTGCATTTTCTGATCATGCTTTCCACTTCTCTTATCCTCCATCTTTGTTTCTCTATATTGTTAAATGCTTGGTTTCTTTAACATTTTGTGCGTTCTGCTAACAATTACTCCTTCCTATGGTTTCCATTAATTACTATTTTTCCTCAGAGATTTTTCTCCTCTTATAGCATTTTTTTTTATTAACAATTTGTTCATTTTACTCCATCTAGTTATTTATATGGTTTGTGTCAGGTTTGGTACAATTTTTAAAATGTATGTGATAATATAAACTTTTTTTCTGAGAAGGTGAACATAAAAAACAACCATGTCCTGAAGTTTTTCTAAGTAAGAATGCAATGTGAATTCTTCAGCTACCAGTGGTCATGTACTGAAAAGGGTACTTGAAAATTAACCTGACTTCTTAGTATAAGCAATGAAGTCATTCAGGTAGAAGGAAAGCAAAGCTTCACTTTACAAACCATGTAAGATATCAGACTATAAAACCAAATGTGTAACTTACCAATAAAGCTGTACTTTAGGTATTGTTTCTAACACACATATTTAATTTCAAATACTGCACTTAAGATTCTGCAATTTATCTCAATTTGCCTTATTATCTATTAGAATATACAATGTCCTTTAAGTTAGAAGTCTAGTAGTTTTCTTTATAAAACAGTCTGAAATATTTTATTTCATTTTATTTATTTAGCTAATATGACATTGTTTTCTTTCAGTTGGCCATATATCCTGGAATACATTTTTCTAAATGCTTTGATCTTCTGTAACCAGGGGTAGGAAAGAAAGATTATACATTTCATTTTGACTAATTCACCATATTGACATGTGCCATTGTATAAACTGTGCATTGTGTTGTATAGGGAACCTTGCTTCCTCCATTGTACACTGACCTTGATGTTGAAGATGTTAGGTTTGGGAGTGCAGTGTTAAAGAAACTTGTAGAGGTGGGGCCTTACCTCCCAGAAAAAAAAAAAATACTTTCAATGATTTGTGTGAATCCCGATCCTTATTGGTTGTTTTCATTTGAAACTGCATTCATATCAATGCTCATGGAACTTTTAGCCTTGAATCATGTAACCAATCACTTTTTACTCTCCTTCATTCTTAGATGCCCTTTGTGGCTGAAGAACTTACGCTCTCCAACAGAGTATCACCAAGAACATATCTGGGGTAACTTCCATGCCTCTTCCTGAAAATGTCTGCCTCTTTGGTTCTAGTTTGCGTTCCTTCTTTTACTACCTCTGAGCTTCATTGTAAACATAGGCAATGAGTTTGTTAATAAGTCTATGAAACAATAAAATAATATTATATATTTTAGTGTACTACCAATGAAACTATATTATTAATGTTTTTTTTTAGTTTATTTCAAAATCACATTGCTCTACATTTTACAACTCCAGAAGCCTTTTCTTTAACAGTTCCTGTGTAAACTCTTTTTAAATTTTAAGTGTATATTCTGCAGTCAAGTATATTTTCTGAGTTCTGCACATAAATGAATTGGCGTTCTCTTATCTTTTCAATCATTATCCTTAAAATGGGATACTATATAGCTACTGATAATGAATCAAGGAATTTCTATTACCTGCTTGACCACAGCATCATTCTCTGTGGTCACATGGATGTCCTGGAAAAAAGATAGGGCTTGCAAAATCAGTAGCTTTATTGCAGAATTGGTCACAGTGGCTGTTTTCATGTGGCCAAGAAATAGAACAGAATGTATAATTTTCTTCACTAATTTAATAACAAATACATTCTAAATGGTTTATTTAACCTAGTAAATGTTATGTAATTTTGTTTTATATCTCCTCTGAAGCAAGTCTTGAAATAATAGCATATGCGAATTCTAAAAAAAAAAAAAAAACCTCTGATAAAAACAACTGAATATCATACAAAATAAATTATGTTTCATAAATCAAATGTCTATATATATATATATATATATATATATATATATATATATATATATATATATATATGTATGTGTTCACTTTAAAAGCTCAAAACACTGAAATATCGAATTTCAGTATTTCGAGCCCATAAAGTGGAAACTTGAAAAGAATGAAACTCAGAAGTACGAAATTCAAAATTTCGCATATCAGAGATTTTGAATTTGCGTGTCTGGTGTTTTGCTGTGGTTATGGATTCAGGTAAGTTTTTATATGTTAAGGGTTTTGGGTAGGGGCTGTGGTGCATATTGGTGTGTTTTGTTACTGTGATGTGTGTGTGCGAGGAGAATGTATCCTGTGTGGTGGTGTTTTGTGTGGTTGTATATGTGGTGTGACCTCAGAGTTAGAATATTTAAGTAGGGGGGTGTGAAGGGGGGCTTGCCCTCCTGCTTTTATGTAGGACAGAGGTTGTGTTTGTGTGTGGGGAGGAAGGTGTGTGTTTGTGTACAGCAGAAGCGGTAATTCAAAATCTCTGGCAGGTGAGATTTTGAATTTCATGTTTTTGAGTTTTCATTCTTTTCAGATTTCCACTTTATAGCCTCGACATACTGAATTTCAATATTTCATGTAGCAGCCGCTGAAACTCAAAACTGAAGTGATGCATATTAAAAATACCAAGTAAAGAAACTAATATTTAAACCAGTGTGTACCTAATATGACAACCAAGACCAAAAAGCAGTATGTCATACATTTATTAAAATTAGATGGGATGAAAGAGAGGAACATATAATTCATTAGGATTAACAAAAAAAAAAACATTTTGCTGCACAAGTGTCAAAATAAATTGAATGAAAATGTAAACAAAATATTAATAATAAAAATAAAGAGAGAAAGAGAGAGAAGGACAGAAGGAAACATAATAATTTGAAGGCATTTCCAGTTGCAGATTATAAGTACAGCAGCTTTAAAAGGAAAATCAGAGATAGCTGAGTCTTAAGATAAGCTGGCTAAACGGTTATAAATGTAGAAAAGTGATTGTTTCTGAATAATTTCTAAGATTAGAAACATGATTTAGGAGCAAATATATTGGTTATGGATAAAAGGAACTGAGAAAGACAAATAAGGAATATACAGTACTCAGCTGTCCTTTATTCCGAAGTGACAAGGAGGTCAAGGTACTAAATTAGCATCACTACTAGCTAATGATGTGCCTTTGCCTGAGAGATGTATATGTGTATATATATATATATATATATATATATATATATATATATATATATATATATAAACATTTTAGAACATTACATATGCAAGCATATAAAGTAAATGACAGTGCATCCTCTTTCTTCATAACAGAGATATGATAAGTAACCCTTTGTAGCTAAAGTCTTCTTTAGAACTTGCACTCAAGAGTCTATATGTGTATACACACACACACACACACACACACACACACACACACACACACACACACACACACACACACACACACACACACACACACTGTTATGTGAGCCCCCAGGACCATAATTTTATTAAGTTTTTATGAAACTCTTCCTGCTCAACCTGTCTTAGCTGAAGTAACGATCAAGAGCAATAGATGTTTGCTTATGGTTTCTAATAGCTGTGAAAAAAAATTGCTGCCAAGTATAGCTTATTAGACATTCCCTGTGCACGTGAATTTACCCACAATTTAATATATCTGTATTTTTTATATGTTTTAATCAGGGCTGGCCAATGCTACTGGCTCCAGCCACCTCAAGATTAAAATATAAATACATTGAAATATTTCTGTTATTTTACTTTTTTCTTATTGCTTAAACTAATTTCAGTTTCCTATTCTCCATTGATCTTTCCTGAGGCTAGAACTCCTGTCATTCTACTATGCATTGCCCAAAGTCCTGAGAACATCTGAGTTCAGGAAAAGAAATATCTTACTTCACTCACTGGGCTATTTCCCAAAACAGCCTGGCATTATGTCTACTATGAAAGCAAAATAAGGCAATTTCACCTTATCACATGACTTCCTGCCTTTTTGCAGAAGGCACAAACATTGCTCAAAAGGAGTTCACTGTGCTGCTGTATGAAGCAACAAAGAGCTATTGCCAGTTTCAATTGGCTAAAAGTGAAAGGTGAAAGTGTACCTTTATTTTTACAGGCACTATGCATGCCACATATCCCGCATGCAGGAAAATAAGCATTTTTTATTTTATTTAAGTCTACAGCCGTGTGTATATTATGTACATAATATTTGCATATATGCTTGCGGCAAGGTACATGTTCTTAACTATCCCTGATTTCACAGAATGTATTGGATTCCGCATATTTTATGTGTCCCTTGTAAAGTTTGTGTTTTTCTGGCAAAAGAATGCAGTCAGTACATAATGACAGACATTTGATTTTCAGATTTAACAACATTCAGAAAAAGTTTGCTAATAAAAAAGTTATCTAGCAACTTTGTAAATATACAAGGACAATATATGTCCATGATTTTGACTCTTTCTCCCTCAGTGTCTCTTGTCCTTCATTTTTTGAAGAGGTTTAAATATATATTGGGGGGGGTAGAGTTAGTTACACACAGTATTCTGACAGTAATGAGCTAAATAGATTCATTCCTTTGTGCATTTATGCATTTATTTTTCAGTCATTTGAACACAAGCAAACTTCTAAAATGGACAGTCACATTCATACAAGTGATTGTGGTTGATATGTGTGTGTGTGTGTGTGTGTGTGTGTGTGTGTGTGTGTGTGTGTGTGTGTGTGTGTGTGTGTGTGTGTGTGTGTGTGTGTGTGTGTGTGAGTGTGTGTGTGGTAACTGGTTGGGACATCTTTGTGTGTGCATTATAGTTCTCAACCTCTAAGAGCAAGAAATCTGGACAAAGCCATAAATAATGGAGGACAAAGGCCCAAAAATAAGGACACTTTTTAAATATTGCTCTTACAAACTTAGAAAGTTGATATAATAACATGTTTTACATTAGTATGAATTTTCTCAAGGATGTGAAGTCTATAACTCAAAGGTCTGTCATTATTTTCTGATTTCAGTACTCAATGATTTGCCAATGATTTGCCAGAAAACCACAATTTTATTATTAACAGACCAAAAATATGAGGCAAAAATCTGGACATTCTGAAAAGTTTGTACAGTTGAGAGGTATGGACTATGCATGTTTGTGCATGTGTGTGTGTATGGGTGGCTAAAGGGTTTAAAAATAACTGTGGCGAATTATTATTTTTATTTTATTCAATCTGATATCTGAAGTGTACACTGTCAATAAATTTGGTTTTAATTGCTGAATCTGAGGACATTTGGGGAATACAAATGGCTAACCCTGGTGTCATGTGCTTAGTGTGCATTTATGTGAAGCCAGCTGGAATATTTTCATGTGGCCATTTTTTTATTAACACAATTAGACTACTAAACTGAGCAGTTAATAAAGTAGATGTAATCAATGGATGCATCTTGCCTTTGATGAAAATAACTGCCTGTGTGAGGAAGAGGTTGGAATGTATTTAAAGGTAGCCATAGTTAACTTTTTTCTTTCCATCGCAAGCACCAGAACTGTACACAATAAGTAATTATATGTGGTGGTCTTGGCAAGATGTGTGATAGCAACTGATTATTATCAAAGAGGCACATCAAAAAACATCTCCATCTCATAGTTCTTTCATTGAATTTTTGGCTGTGATTTTTTCTTTCTGGAGACTGCATGTCCTTTCTATCTCTGTGTAGGTTTTATCCGGGTAAGCTAGTTTTGTCTCTTATACCCACAGCTCTACAATATATGACTGTAGTCATTTAATTTTTTTACTTTTATTTAGATGGCTTAGCTATATAATGTTTGCCTGTAGCAATTTGTGCTTCAACTTTCCCACCAATCTAATATCAGAGGGGTACACAGAAAGTAACTATATTTTTTGGAGGAGTAGGCATAGCTCCAGGATAGGATTGAACTATCCTTGCAAGCATTTGCTGTCTTATTTTAATTGGAACAGCTATTTTGTTAGCTTTAAATATTAACCTTTGGACAAAACTTATTTTTCCATGAAAGAAAAAAAATAAGACTGAATTTCTTTTAATTACTCGTGATTTTTCTTCAAGCCATCATTTTATCAAAAAGTTGTAAAAAGTCTCAAAGATGCATCTCAGAGCATCTGAAAACATATAACCTCTGCATGTGTAAGAGGACCCCAGGAACTTTTTAATTCAGTTAATTCCTCCGCAGTTATTATTGTAGAGTCTTGTCCAATTAGGGTATGTCAATAGGAGGGGTCATGGATTTACTTGTCTAGGGGTCTATTTCACCTAAGGCTGGTCTTGTTGATTGCAGTATGACATCTGAGGTGTACATATTCCATAATGTTGCTATACTGAATGAATACTAAGGCTGATGAATATGACTGACGCCATCTGTTGTTTGATCACAGATAATGGTCACTGACCTTTCATAATATCGCCTTACCCATTCCAATTAGTCCAACCCACTCAGGTGCTTCATGCAGGCCCCCCACCCCTTACTTTGAAGTCAGCAGCTGTTTCTTGATTTAACCATATTTGTTGTGCCTGAAAAACATGCAGTTTAGGTCTACTGTGCCTACAAGGTAAACTGCAACCAAATAAAATACTACTGGTTAGCTAAAATGAGAAACTGAGATCTCCTGGATTTAATAAAATATATGCATTGCTGTATCACAGTGATGGATGCTCTGAAACTTTCCATGTCACTTATTAATATCTAGTACCATTTCAGACATGAGGGCAATGGTACTTTTTAATCAGCGTCATAAAATACACTGTGGCTTATTGCAGTGACATAATATATTGCTCCTGAAGACTTTCTAATTAGATGTAATTATTTATAAGAAAATAATGCCTGTATGATAAGTAAGCAAAACAAAAAAGAAAGCTTCAGAAGAACGACAGCAACATTTCTGATGGACCTCACTGACAGCAGAGACATATAACAGAGCCTAAGCATTACCATGTTACTGCTGTAGCCCTTTAAGCAGCTATGTAGAATTTTTTTTTATCTTTGTCAAGACATATGATACCATTGTCAGATGCTTAGTACCCTATACTTGATCATAACTGTAAGATTAAGCAAGCAATAATGCCTGACAGTGGTGTTTTGAGGCCTGATGCTGCAAGCAGAACAGCATTAATGTGCTTAGAGAATGGGATGTTTGTTAAATGTGTTGTGTTTGTTTTATTATTATATGTTTTATATATATTGTGATGGTCACTAAAAACAGGAATGTATTTGCACAGTATTTTAAGATCCAGCTCTCTGCATCAAGCACAGTTTCCCCCAAGAGCACACAGGGAGCATGCTCCAGACCTGGGACTGGACTATCTGTCTCTCCAGGTCTCAAACAAGACTCACTTTGGAGCACTGTTTCCCATTTCCAAGTAGATGATGCACCCACACCTGGGTATTTGATTTTCACACACACTCCTGGGAAATACTGGTACAGATTTACTAGATGTAACCCTTCTGCCTAGACTATAAGATAACTACGCTCTCACCAGTCAACTACCCTCAGGCTCTTACAAGGGTATCCAATTATTCTGAGGAAAATCAATACTAACACAAATGGTAGAGTGGAACCAAAACAGCCAGGCTTTTCAGAGTGGCCAAGGCATCACTAAAAAATGTTAAAAGTATTCTCTAAAAGATCAGCCACAATAAAAATTATAAAAAATATTTAATAATAAATAAATACATAGAAAACATTGAGTGTACTAAATATCTAAGTATAATAAACACCAGTGTTTCAATCACAGGAGAAATAAACATAACACAGATGGACAGATTCAAACAGATGCAGAAAAACACTTCTTAACTAATCTCACTGTATTTTCTGACAATCTAAAGAATAACTGATCCCTAGCTAACGTAATACAGCAAGACAAGATTGGATGCTGAGATGCTTACTTCCAAAAGGCAAGGTGATAAGCTTCAAACTAAACTGAACTCAGCTGATCAACTAACTAACTCATCTGACTGGCTGTGATAACTGTCATAGATTTTTATATCAAGTTCCAAAGAAAACAAAACAAGCTGCATGCATGAGTTCCATCCTCTCAGTGCTGGTTATAGAATAACAACACATTTGATCAACTGACTCTGGTACAGTACACATTCAGAGGTTTGCTAAGATCTGTTGCATTATTTAAACAAATTATTGAACAATTTCAAAAAATGTCTACTCTTTCCTTCCAGAATTCTTCATCCAAACATATACATTCAATCATCCATAACAACACGGCTGACACACTCCCAACACAAGCATTCATACAAGTCAGTGTGACAGTCAAATGACACAAAACTAACTACAAAACTCCAGCCAAACATGCTGGCATATGCCACACATGCACTTCCCCACTCTCCCTGGCACAGATAGCAACACCTCACATCGTCACATCTACATATGCATACTGTATAGATACAGATATATATATGTATATATATATATATATATATATATATATATATATATATATATATATATATATACATACACAGACACACAATACACACATATATTTGTATGTAAAATAGTTCATCAGCCTAATATTTCATATTTGCTATAGTACACATAACTGTTGTTGGAGGAAGTAGTTTACATCCAAAATATAAGTCGTGCAAGTATATAATGTCTACTACACACACACACACACACACACACACACACACACACACACACACACACACACACACACACACACACACACACCTGTCCGACACTTAATAGCCACTTTGTTAAGTAAGTAGATCATCAAGTGTCTACTTGTGAGCAAATGAGTGAAATAAAAAAGAGAAGAAAATGAGAATGGAAAACATGGCAATTCTTCCCCAACCCCTTTTATGTCTCTGGTGTTGCTGTATAGTGCTGCTCTAGCCACTTCTTTTTCAGGTAATTCACTATGGATTAAAATCAGGAAGTAAGGACAGACAGTAAGAGTTTCATAAGTCTTCTTGTTTACAAATCTGTGCGGACGAACTGCATTTTGCTGTCAGTGCTCTCTCTCTCTGACTTGTGTAAAGGACTAATGTCAGTTAATAATGCCTGACATTAAGTGTTTCATATGTCTTATTATTTAACAAGTCTGGGATCATGGACTGCCTGTTGCAGTCAGTCTTGCCTCTATCTCTGCCTCTTGTTCACTCTCTCTCCCTCTTGTATATACTACCCAAGTATACACACAAGCCCTCACACAATCACAAGCAGACACACATATGTTTTTATTTTATTTGCATTTGTTTGCCAGGATAGTCCAGTGGGTCTAAGAGGCTCAGGGAGAGAAGCTACACAAGTAACAAGTAAGAGAAAACATACAATAGATACAATAACAGACACATAACATAAAGCGAAATACATTTGGTGTGAGTACATTACTGGCGAATATACAGAAACAGTATGACATGAAGTAAATACAATTGGAGTAAGTTTGTTACAGGGCTATATACAGATGGAGTAAGTTCATTGCAGGGCTATATACAGCCAAATGAAGCATTTTAGATTGAAATGATAACAAAATGACTTGATTCAGCACATTGCTTAAAATTTCTAACAGGTGAATTGAATTACAAAATCACACATGATTCTACATTGCATAAAAAAAAATTCTAACAGTGGGTAATAGTGAGGCTTACACCTGGCCTTAGTATAGATAACTCAAACATGTCTTATTTACTTTTTTTTTTTTTTTTTTTTTTTTTTTTTTTAATTTTATGCTCACTGTTTAATAGGCATAATATACAGTGGCTGCTTAATATGCTGCCATAAAGTGGCAGGCTTGTTTATAAATTATTCATAGGTTTCTAGGTATATACTAAGCTATGATCTAAGGGGCCTTTTTAAACATAGTCATGCATCTCAAATGTATGTGACAGTTTTGGTACCTTGAGGCTATTGTAATGGTTATATTTTGGTGCAGCGGTTAGCATTGTCACCTCACAGCAAGAGATTCTGTGGTTCAATTCTCAGCTGGGGTGCCTTCTTTTCAGAGACTGTATGTCCTCAATGTGTTTGCATGAGTTTCCTCTGGGTGCTCCAATTTCCTCCCACATTGTAAAGACATGGAGCAGGTGGACTGGGCACTCTAAATTGGGGTCTATATTGCAACATCGAATGCTTAAAACAGCGAATGATGTTACATTGACACATTTTCAGCGAAAGCTGAAAATGTCGAATCCAAAGAACAGCAATTTCTTTCCTAGGGAAAGAAATCGCTGTTCCAAACCCCGCAAAAAAACAAACAAAAAAAAACCACATTACACACTTCCAAACACATACGCACATACCCAATCCTAATTATACCCCCCCAAAAACCAGTAAACAACTAAATACACATATGCACATAACCCAAACATACATTTAACGAAAAAAAAAACAGTAAACATTTTAAACCATATGCACTTACCTTAACCCGCACCCTAACCCTAAGGTCAGTAACTCTCGCACATTTACATAAACAACTCCAAACACATACATATTTACCTTAACCCTAATTCTACTCCCCCCCCAAAACAAAAGTAAACAAGTGAAAACACATACATATGGAACTCAACCATACATTTAACACAAAATATAAAACAGTAAACACTTTCATACATATTCACTTAACTTAACCCGCACCCTAACCCTAAGGTCAGTAACTGTTGCACAATCACACTCTGGAGCTATACCGGACAAGGGACTACACTACACTTCAGAACATGGCAAAACAATGAAGCGGTCAAGCGACTTCTTTCCCAGGGAAAGAATTTGCTGAACAGCCACTTTGCTGTTTTGCCTGTTCACTCTACATATGTCGACAAAAACGCATTCGACATAATGCATTTTCGTTGTACACATAGGAACCCCGGAATTGAACCTACATGTGAGTGTGTGTGTGAGTGTGTGGCATGGAAGAACTACCACAGCAGGGCTAGCCACCAGGAGATGTAAACCTTGGCTGTAGATAGATGATTGTCACTGTTGAAGTGACACCCCAACCTCATGTGCAAAAATGGGAATAATGGGTTGAGGATGAATGGATGGATTAACCCTAGGGCTTGGTGAGGGTACCTCTGTCCATTAAAGATACTGGTACGAGACCAGGGTGAATTTCTGATTCTTCATTCACTGGCCCAAGTTATGCTTGTATTGGGTTATATAAGAACTCTGCTTCACATGGATGGTAAGCCTTCTTCACAGAAGAGGTAGTTGATGAGACACATACCTGTCCCTCCAACATGTTCTGTGTTGCAACCAAGGATTAAATCCTTAGATTGGGTAATTCTGATGGTATTTGTTTGGAAGATATGCAGAAGGTCCATAAGAGTGGGATCCAAGGATACCTTATATTCCAGGCATATAATGCACCTCAACAGTCTGTAGGAGGCAGAAAATAGGGGTAGAGCTTTGAGGCAATCTATGTAGGACATATTGTTTATGCCCTGTATTCTTTTTGTGAGAAACCTATGTGGACTTTTCAGTTGTTGCATGTTCTTGATCAGTTACATACCATAGGTTCATAGGTTCATAGGCCTTCTTAAGCCTAGCCATGCATCCCAAATCTCTGACAAGATCTGATACCCTTGATAAGCATCAGCATGGGCCTGGGAGACAAACCATTTATAGGTTAAATGTGTCCATTAGAGATATAGGTGCCAAACCAGGGATGAATTTCCAGTTTCCCATCCAATTCTCCAAGTTGCACTTGAATTGAGATAGGGGGGAACTCTGCTTCACATGGATGGGGAGCATGTTCCATAGTTGGGGTAGTCTCTGGGATACATATGTTTCCCTCCAGCAGGCCTTATTTATATCACAGGCAAGTCTAAAGTCTTTAGATTGGGTAATTCTGGTGCTGTTTGCTTTGTGGATATGCAGGAGGTCCATCAAAGTGGGGCCTGACAATGCCTTGTATGCCAAGCATAGATCTTCCCTCAAAAGCCTGTAGGAGACAGAATACAGGGATAGGGCTTTGAGGTGGTCTCCATAGGACATTTTACTTATGCGCTGTATTTTTTTATTGAGAAACCTCTGTGGATGTTCCAGTTGTTGGATATGACTGGTCAGGTACATACCAAAGGGGGCACTGTACTCAATGATAGGTCTGATGAATGCCAAATATAGTGGAACAATGAATTCATTTGAATTAGATGCCATACCTTTGTTTATAAGTTGCGCAACATAGAACGATTTCCTCACCATTGTAGACACACATGATCAAAGGCTAGATTACTATGTGTGTCTTTAAGTCTTTGACTACTGGGTCAACTCTAAGGGGTGTGTTGTCAATATGATAGTTACCAGGGATGGATGACTTCCCAAGGGATATTATTATGCATTTCTTGGCATTTAGTTTTAGTTCATGGCTCTTCACCAGTTGTTTCCCTGTGTCAGCCCCTCCTGGAGAACATTTGTATCAGTGTGAGATTCAATGATAGCTTCTAATTTGCAATCATCTGCAAATTTAGTCAGCCAGAGACCACTGATACTGGCCTTGACTTCTGAGAAGTAAATGCCAAAAAGGAGGGGCAAAGGACTGATCCCTGAGGGACTCCACTTGTGACTAGCCTCTTTGTATAGGTGGACTCCCCAATTCTAACTTCCTGTGCCCTGTCTCTGAGCCAGTTGGCTATCCACTGGGTGACATATGGGTTTTCACCTAACCTCTTGAGTTAGTCAACAATGCCTTAGTGGGATATTGTGTCAAATGCCTTGGCCAGGTCAAGATAGGCAGTTTGAACGATTTTGCCCTCATCCATTGCTTCAGTGTCTAGAGGTTTACTATATTTCTATTGATCATATCTCTGATAATTCTTTCCATGTCTTTACACATAAGACTAGTGAGACTTATGAGTCTGTAATTTCCAGTGTCAGTATATGGCCCACATTTGTGCAAAGGGATGACTGTTGCAGTTCTCCATTCGTGAGGCACAAAACCTGTTTGGAGGCTGCAGTTATATAGTAATCCCAGAGGCCCTGATAGGTCATGTGTCATGCTATTTAAAAGACATCCTGGGATATTGTCTGGGCCCATTGATGTAGTGTTCTTGGTTTTAGAGAGAGCATTAAGGACCTGTTCCCCAGTGATAGTGGGGGCAGTTATATTTGATAGTATTTCCTGAGGATAAGTTGAGGGAGAAAAGATAGGTAAAGTTGGAGCTGAATTTATCATCCATGAGGTTTACTATGTCTTCTGGCTCAGTATAGGTGGATCCATTTACAATGAGCTTTACACACAATTGTGTATTGCCTTTGAGGCTGCAGACATAGCTAAAAAATGCTTTGTGGTTGTCCTTGGCCTGGGAGGCAATACTTACCTCAAAATCATAGGTGAATAGGTGAATACTAGGCTAATTGTCCTGAAGGGCCATTATAAGTCTAGCCAATAACCTATGATCAGAATCAAACCTTATTCCTCGTGTTTCTGAGGTAAAGACCTTAACCATTATGCCAACCCCATCTCTATCTAAAGAGGTATTGTTCTCAATGATTGGCCTGGAGAGGGATGAATACCATGGAATGATGACTTCCTTGGACCTAGATGCCATACCCTTGCTTAGAAGTTGTGCAATGTCGAATGATTTCCTTACCAACTTAGACATATGAAGGTTGAATGCCAAGTTACTGTCTACTGGCTTACTGACAGAACCCACTCAGTCAAAATAGGGGAAGCCACCTCTAGTACTAGACCTGTCACAACTGGTGTACCCCAAGGACCTGTCTTGGGGCCTCTACTGTTTGGAATATACTTTTCTGAGGTGCAAGCCTAAACCAGTGGTCTGTGGCTGATCAAGTTTGCAGATGACTGCAAGCTAGGTGCTGTCTTAAATTCACCTAGTGATGTGAACATCCTCCAAGAGGGCCTTACCCAGACTAATGACTGGTGCCAGAAGCATGGCCTCAAACTGAATGCCAAGAAATGCATTGTTATCCCCTTTGGGGAAAATGGTATCCCCACTAATTATCACATTAATAACAACGTACTAAGCATGCAATCAGTTTTGAGGGACTTGGGCACCCAGGTTGATAGCAACCTGACTTTTGACCACCACGTTGTTTCTGTTGTATGAAAGGCTTTGTACATGGCCCACCTCATAAGTAAGAGTATTTCATTCAGGGACAAGGAGGTCATAACATCCCTGTACTCTTCTCTTATCAGACCCATCGTCGAGTACAATGCCCCCTTCAGCATGTACCTTGCCAAGCACATGCAGCAGCTGGAGAGATGACAGAGGTTCCTGACCAGGAAAATCCAGGGTCTTGTAACACCAATCATATACAGATAGGTTAAAAGCCCTGTCCCTCTACTCAGTCTCATACAGACTGCTCAGAGGTGACCTGTGTCTGACGTACAATTCCATCTCAGACCCAGCCTTGATGGAGTTGCTACATATCCGTAAGTCAAACTCCACTCGTGTAACCCACACACAAGTCCTTAGCCTGGTCCGTGACCTTAATAGAACTTGTTGGTGGGATAGATTTGTTTCCCAAAGACTCCTCCATCTCTGGAATAGACTCCCTCTCCATGTCAAGCAGAGTACCTCTTTATGAGGAACCTGGATGACTAGATGGGAAACAGAATATACACACCTGGGATCCCACCTGTGTCCCTGCTGGACAGGGAAACAGGTGCTGACTTTGTGGGAACATGGTGAAATTCTTGGCTAGGTTTATAAGGGCCTCCAGGCCTACTATCATCCTATGAACCTATAGTATTGGGGCTAGTTGATGCAGTGTACTTGGTGTTGGAGAGACCATTGAGGACCCTCTCCCTTGTGATAGTTGGGAGGGTTATGTTTAATGGTATTTCCTGAGGGGTGCCTCGGGGGTATAATTGGAGTGGAATTTGTCAGTCAATAGATTTGCGATGGTTCCAGCTCAGTGTATGTGGCTACATATACAGTTAGTTCTACACATTGTTGTGTACTGCCTTTGAGGTTGTGGACATAGCAATAAAAAGTCTTATTGTTGTCTTTGACCTAAGAGGCTATTTTTACCTCAAATCTGTCTTTGATAGACATGATTTGTCCTTTATGTTGCTTGTTTAAATTGAAAACAAAGTTTTTATCATGCTGCACTTTACACTTCCTAATTGTTTGCCATCAATTCCTTCCTTTTGTTATACAAACTATTGATATTGGGATTCTACCAGGATGGCTTGTTCTTTGAGTTTGAGAATAGACATAGTCATTTCTATGCATCGATTTTCATGACGGTAAAGTGCTTTGTGAAGAAATTCTACATAGGCAGCAGTGTTCTCAGGGATTGGGGGGGGGCTTGAAATTTTGTCTGGTTATCACTTAATAGTAGGAAGTTTGCCTTAAGATAGTTCCTAAATGTTCCAGAGGTTAGCTACTTCCAGGGGTTTATTTTTATTTCAAAGGAGACAGCTTAATGCCTGGACATTACCAGACAGGACATCACATGGGGGGGTTGCATTTTCCAATGTTAGTGAGCATCAGCTCCAGTATGTCTGTGTACCCAGTGAGCATATGTACTATCTGGTCCAGGGTGTTTCTGCTGACTTCATCCAGGAATCTCTGGACCTGAAATTCTGGGGTTGTGTGTGATTCCCAGTTTACAGGTGGGTAGTTAAAGTCACCAATAGGTATAATATTGGATTGAACAGTGCGTGTCTCTAGTAAGTTTAATTAATTCTTATGGGTTTCCAGTGTCATGAGGTGGGAGGAACCTGTAGCTTGCAAGGATAAGGTATGGGATTTTACCTATGGCAGTTAGGATGTGGAGAAACTCAGGTATGTCATCCTGTTTGACCAGCCTTGAGGTATGTTTGTCTCAGTAACTGCACAAGCATCTGTATTCTCCGGGTTGAGGAGAGCTTGGAAGGAGAGGAGTTTCTTGTTTAGACCCCTGGATTTCAGCAGTAACATCTTTGCATTTTTTTGGATTGGTTTTGTTATGTCAGAAAGTTTGTCAGTTTGGCATTGTCTAAAACATGTACCATTGGGAGGACAATGTTTCAGCCAATATTTGAAAGCCAAGAAGGCACAAGTTCATACCATCCCTGGCAAAGCAGTGTGGTCTGTTGACCATATCCTCCTATGCTAACAAATATTGTACCCCCTTGGAGTGACACCAGAAACTAAACCAATTATTAAAATCAGTCATCTTCTGTTCATATGGTGGCATTATTCATGGATAAGGTAGATTGCTGCTCAATGCTTGTTTAATACCACCCTGGGACACAGTCCAGGAATCCCATTATGTCTATCTTCCTATAACCCTGGGAGGTACAGCTAAAGTCATTTACACTCACATGGACTATAGCTGAGTCACACTGGTTCTTCTGGTCCAGTGACCTGAGTGCATGTGTGATCTGGCAGATCCTGGCCCCTGATAGGCAGCTGACATTTGCTTTCTCCTTACTCAGCAAGTTGAGGATAATATCTCTGTGTCTCACAATGGAGTCTCCTCTGACCAAAATTTTGGCTTGTGCGGTGACTTGCCTTACAGGCTTAGAAGTTGTGGTTCCTTTTGAAGTGACTATATGAATTTTGGTGAGTGTTTTGGTAAAGTGCTTATGGGGATATGGAGGATATTTTGTTGTAGGTGCTATGCAGGAGAGGTCCTTGGGGCTTGAGATGATTATATTTAAGAGCCCCATCATATGTGGGTCTATGTGTCTGATGCATACTGTGTGTGGTGGGTGTAGTGTGTGCATTACTGACAACCTGATTGGTATTATGAGTGCTTGTATGTAGTGAAAATATGTAAATATTACTGTCATGTAACTTATCAGTTTGTTCAATAATTAGTTTGTTCGTAAGCATAAGGCAATTGCTACATTGCATCAGGATGCTTATATCTACCAAGCTTGCTGCAAAGACAGTATGAACATTCATACCCATAGTCACATGCCCTTAATCAGAAGGTTGCTGTATGAGTATTGAGTAAAAACAGGATTATCCATTTCAAAACTCATGGACCAGTGTTCGTCCATGCACAGACTAGTTGTTCTTTGCACAACTTAGTACTGGGAAAGTTTCAGGGGTAGATTTATAGGGTAAATGTTAATTTTAGGTGCCTGCATCTATACAGGGCAGTGCAAGAAATTCATAGAGGCAAAGAAAAGTAAGACAGACTAAATAGACCTCTGACCAAAAAAACAATTTCACTTAAGCCTTCCTGTGTGATTCCCATCTCACACAGACTAGGTAACCTTTTGCTATCATTAGAAATGTAGTCCTGAGTCTTTTTATTGTAAAATCACATTGCAGATAACATACAGTGAATACTAACTGAAATAAATCAAACTGGCTGGAAACACACACTTTTAAAATGGCTACAATGTAGAGATAGCAGCAGCACAGCAAGGTCAGAGAAGAGCAATTGCACTTTAATAATTATAAAGTGTGGCAAAATATTCTACTTAACACCCAGTCTCCAATCATGGTGGTGACGTGTAGGTCGCTCGTTGACTCATATAGTGTAGCTGTGTATAAAAAAAAAAGCTCATCCATTCCAGCAAATTTGCAGTCCCTTCAGTCTTTGTTATGTTGATCAGTGAATATGTAAAAGTAATATCCAGAAGAAAGTCTTGTTCTCAGAAAGCAATTCTCAAAATGTGAATTCTATCTTAATCTAGATGAGATTAAAGCATACAGCATTATTGGATGACAATAGTGAACTTTTAGAGCCTTAGTATTTGTTAACATTGTGTCTCAATAACGTCATATCTCTTTGAAAGTATTAAGGAATATGATGCAAGGCTATACAGATTTGGACAAGAAATGTACTGATCAGTTCATTCGGATCATTATCAAGTCTAGTATAACAACAAGTACTCTAATGAAGACGCAAAGGGCTATCTAGCCGACCAGAATCCTATGCATAAGTAAAGGTGTCTGCATTTAGGACATGACAAGCATATCATCTAGCCTTCTGCATTTTGCCCTCGGTAAAAAAAGAAAAAGCTACTCTAAACAAGATTTCAATTATTTTTTTGAAAGTACACTTACATAATAGAGAGCGATACAAATTTTGAAAGCTTAATGAAGTCTGGAGAAAGGACACTGTTAATAACAACAACAACAACAAAACAACAACAGAAAAGAAAAAAAAATAATTTATTTTGCAGCTAGGTGAACTGGACCACTGGAACCCATTTTCAGCCAAGACTCTGTTACAAACGAAAGTAGTTATAATAAAAAAGTTCTGTAATAAGAAGATCAACATCTTCTAGATAACAGCAAAGATTCCATATAATTGAAGATTCATAATATTGAACATCTTTAGTGCTGGCAGAAGAAGAAGAAGAATCATTTGTCCACTTCTGTCAGCTTTACTTTTTGAGCAGTCACAGAACAGCGTTGAGTGGGAATTTGTCCTTTCCCAGCTGTTGCATGACATAAGAGTTGGCATATATAATTAGCAGTGAGTGTGGAAAGACACAGCCTCCACATGGGATGTGCAGGGGTGGTAGATTAGTTATCAGACTGGAGACAGAACTGCATTAGTTATCAGATTGGAAATAGAACTGCATTTGTATAAAATTAAGGTGATCTTACTACACATGTGGTGTGGATATCAAAGGAAAATGTAAGTGAAGGGGTCTAGCAACTTCCCAAGATATTTTATGGACGTGATTGTTTCGAAAGAACACTTGTCCATGTTTTGTAGGTTTCCAAAAGTTAATGGCATGAGCTAAAAGAAGTTTTATGCCAAATACTATTTAATTTGTTCTGCTGTGACTGAGCTTTAAACCAAAGTTTTCACAGGGATGGAAGTTCAGCCATTGAAATGTTGAATGATTTACATCTTGCTTCAGATGAGTTGCTGGTTTCCCAAAAGACAACATCATTTGCCTACAGAAGTATACTGCACATATTTTAAGTAAGGATGAGGGCATTGATGTGGAGAAAGAACAGAGCCTTGGTACATGTCAGACAGGATTCTTGGATTAGGGAATCTGTCATGCAGGCAATTTGAGAAACAATTTAAACAAGAGTAAAAACCATAGAAGGAACACTCTTTTATGAGAAGAGAATAAATCACAAGAAGAAAAGCTTTGCATAGGTCATTGGAAATTGCTGTAGTCAGGTAGTCAGCATCCACAGACCTGCAAAGTGAGTAATTTGGGGTAAAAAGAGCAGGGGGGGATACCATGGCCTTTTCTATACCCATGAAGGCAGCCAGTGAGGCGTCCATATTATTGTTAAATATACACTTGAAGCTGGGAAGCAGCAGCAGGTTTTTCCAGGTGTAGACCCAGGGGAGGAAGAAAGACAGTTTTCCAAAAGAAATTGAGGACAATTTAGAGGTTAGAAAATACTTTTAACAAATGTCAGGAAACATGACATTAGTCAATGATGTGTTGAAGATATGTTGTTGAAGACATGCACAGTCTTTGTGTAGCTGAGTACATTTTTCTCCCATTCACTCATCTGTGTTAGAGTTACTATTTTAAACAGGAAATCAGTAATAAAACCAATGATGGATTCTACAGAGGCATTAGGTTTCTGAAGGGGAGTATTAAAGATGGAAGGGAAATTCAAATGAGAGGAGAAATGTTGTGCAAATAATTCTGCCATCAGTTTTGTAATGGAAATTGGTTTATTGTTTACTATGAAAAAAATTGAATGGGGAGGGTGTTAACTATCCTGCAAAATTATTGATTTCCCTCTTCAATCGTTTAGGATTTCCAAGAAGTGTGGCCTGTCATTTTGTAGGTAGGATGTGTTTGTTATGTTTGTCATACTTTTGCTTTCATTTCTGTGAAAACAGTCATAACTATATTTGTAGAAACCAAAAACTCCAAGCGACCACCACAGCTAAAAGCATACATAGTTTATTAAAAATACAACAGGATAAGGGCTTTCACACAAAGTGCTTCTTCAGATCCCTATAACAGACAAAGATTGCATCTAAGTTTAAATATCTTAGCAATAATAAAATAACCAAAAAAAGCTAATCAATAAAATAATTAAGTCACTGATATGATTTACGTTTCTTAAGAACAGGTTTTAAAGGCATAGTAGCATTAAGTCCTGCTGATTTATCTGCTTGCATCCTTGCTATCCACTCAATTTCAGCTAGATCTACTCTATTGTTAATATTACCTCCCTCTTATTACCTGATATCAACTGCAGTACTTTAAATTCAAATATGTGCCCTTCATTACTAGGTATATGCTTAGCTAAAGCGTTAAAAAGATTTATTTTCCTGATGTCGCCCAGATGTTGCATAATACATTCTTTAAGCATTCTGGTCATCTTAACAATATAAAAAGAGGCACATGATCTACAGCTAACTAGATAAACTAAACTCTTAGACCTACAGTCTGCATACAAGTTGAAAGTGAATGCACAATTGGTAGAGGGATCCATGAAGGTATCTCTCCTTGAAACAAATGAGCAGGCCCTGCAATTTCTGCTTAGAAATGTACCATGCCTATTAGCAATCACCCTGGTACTGCTGTTAGTGGTATAGTAGAGCTGCCTTTTCAAAGAAAGGTTGTTTTTAATTGTATAACAGGGTCTATCACCTACTATAGCTCTTATCTGTTCATTAGATGCCAAAATAGGCCAATATTTATTTATAATCTCACATACTATAAAGATGTTACTACTATAGGTGAGGGGTAATCTTAAAACATTTCTATTCGATCTCCCATGTGTCACCCTTGTATCAGAATCATTGAAAAGAAAAATCAAACCGCTACTCCACAGCTGTTTCAAATATATTCCAAAGTTTAATCAAAAGATTCTTTAAAAGGATTTTTTAAAATTGTTTCATAAACGCTTCAGAGCATTAAACCCGCCAACAGTCAGCTCAAATTTCCTCTCATCAAAACGCCACTGCGTTCAAAACATAACCAGGTTTGTTCTTTTATTTTCAACAAATTCAACAAAAGTCCTTCAATGCTCCTATTAGTATTTAAGCACCTCCGCGGTATTAACCACTTGTCTGAAACAGTGAATAAACAACGCTCGAACAAGATAAAACTCAAACTTCTAAAGCTGTATTATTCAATTAAACACAAGTATACTTCCTTTGCAAAGTACAAGGTGATGTAGAGCTTGAGTAAACACTGGAAAGCTTCAGCTCTGCGTTCAACTGTGTTTAACTGAGTAAGGAAATGTTTCTTGTTCCTGCAAAGTGATTTAATGCTGTGAAGATATCTAGAGTACTGCAAGGTGCTGTAAAGCCTATACAGCATTGGAAGTTTGAGTTTTATCTTGTTCAAGCGTTGTTTATTCACTGTTTCAGACAAGTGGTTAATACCACGGAGGTGCTTAAATACTAATGGGAGCACTGAAGGATTTTTGTTGAATTTGTTGAAAATAAAGAACAAACCTGCATATGTTTTGAACGCAGTGGCGTTTTGATGAGAGGAAATTTGAGCTGACTGTTGGTGGGTTTAATGCTCTGAAGCGTTTATGAAACAATTTTAAAAAATCCTTTTAAAGAATCTTTTAATTAAACTTTGTAATATATTTGAAACAGCTATGGAGTAGCGGTTTGATTTTTCTTTACAATAATACTTTTGCTTATCACTACTTTATTAGTGAGTAGTACATTTCAGTAGTAACTGTATCAGAATTATGGGCTGTCCTATGAAAAAATGGCTTCCCTATTGTGTCGCTCAAACCTTTAACCTGTAACATAACTCTACTTAGGTCATTTTGATTATATACTCTCTTCATTAGCTCATCTTTCAGCTCCAAAGATGCTCCCTGATAATCTTGATCTTCAGTTTGAAGTCTTGACATCCTTAAAAACTGCCCTTTAGCTATATTATTAAAAACATACTTAGGGTGTATACTGGAGTGATGGAACAATGCATTCTTTCTACAATTTTTCCTAAATAAAGAATTATGAAGCATACCATTCAGCAGAGCAACCTTAGTATCTAAAAAAAATCAATAGAATTATCAGAAAAATTCAAAGTAAATCTGAAGCAGTCACTACTTCATTCAAGATATTCTACAAACTGTTGCAGTTGCATGTATGTACCTCATCACAGAACAAAGATATCATGCATGAATCTTTTGTAATTTAGCAGGTGTGGATATATGCTGTGAAAGGACCAACCCGTTTTCTCAGTCTGCCAACACCAGGTTGGCATAACTGTTCGTGCAGGGGGTCCCCATAGCAACACCAAGATTATGCATATAAATAGTTTCCTTAAACATAAACAAATTGTTTTCCAAAACCAGTTCTAACAACGTGCCTAACAGTTCAATATGCATAGAAGAATAGTCAGTATTATTTCTCAAAAAACATTTCACAGAATCAATCCCAAAATCATGGGGTATTATCGTAAATAAAGTACAAATGTCCATTGTAACCAATAAAACATCAGATTGAAATGGCCCATGATTTCTGCAAAAATCTCCTAAAGTGCATAGAAAATGTTCAGTGTCTTTAAGAACAGCTGTCGCTTTTTCTAAAGGTGGCTTTAACTGACTTTCAATGAAGATGGATATAAACTCAGTCAATCATACCCTCCCTGATACAATTGGATGAAAGGAGGACTGTGACAGTAATGTATGCATCTTGGGTAAACCATGAATAACAGGAATTTATGGCTTTTCAACTAACATAAAGTCATAAAGATCTTTATTAATCATAGACGTTAGTAATAAGTCATATATGGTTTCATGCACTTTCTTTACAACTGATTTAACAGCCGATCGTGATATAACCTTATAGATGATAGTGTCATTTAACATATCTTGCATGCTGTTGGCATAAAATGCTGAATCTAGAGCAACAATTGCCCCTCCTTTATTAGCTGGGCATATTGCTAGCCTGGAATCATTCCTTAGTTGTTGTAGAGCCATAGCCTCATCTTTATCTAAGTTATAAAAAGTATTATTTGCTGGCAGAGAGTCAAACACTTCCTTCTCACAGAGTTTAACAAAAGTATCAACCATGGGATTATATAAACTTGAACACTTCAGAGAGTTGGCTACAGAAACTCCCTCATTTGAAAATGCAAGTTTAAGTGCCACATTTCTTGCAAAAAGTTTGATATCTACAATTAAATTACTAACCTGTGAAGGGCGAGCTGGCACAAAAATTAATCCTCTATTAAGTAAGCTATTCTGTGATGCAGTAAGTCCAACAGAGGATAAATTAAGAACTAATGGTGATATCTCTTGAAGCATGTTGTTTTCATGAAGTTCTCCTCCTCTGACGATGTTTTCCTCCTCTTCTGGTTTTGGCTGAAAAGACACCTTCTCCTCTGTGGTTGAGGCAACCTGAAAGGGGCTGGTAAACCAGGAAAAGCACTTCCTGTAGTTGTCACATGATTTATGGTCTTTGGTCTACCACCACCTAGTGTCATATGATTGTTATGCGGCTGTGGAGACATATTCAAGGTTCTCACTCCTGTAGTACCAGGAGCCAAATCTATTGGAGCAGTTTGAGATAATAATTATATTTGCAGTGGAAATTGGGAGTCTTGAATTGTGGTCATGCAACCTACTGTGTTCTGTATGCCTTCATTAACCCTTCTGATAACCAGCGTAAGGAGTTTCCTTGACACTTCAGGTTTTTATGAAGCAATATTTTTCTTGCAAAAGATGAAAAATTGTTGAAAATGTACTGCAGTGAAGTACTGCATTCTACCTGTAGCAGCAAAGGTGACCAGAGCCATAGTTGTCTCATCTAGTGCCTGCTGTCTTTCATTTGTGTATCACTTTGACAACAGGGATGGGTAGGAATGTTTATTACAAGTAAACGCAAAGAAGCATCAGAAGTACCATGCCTGCCTAAAGTTTGAACGTAGGAAGAAGGGAAGTGGAAGGACTGTGGAAGGACTGTGAAATTAAGCATGTGAAACGGGTGATAGTGCAAAGTGCTAGAGTAGATGAAGCAAAAAATAATAAACAATGATCCAAAATATTAGAATAGATGAAGAAATGTCTACTGTGAAACTCAACAGTTTACTGATATATAAACCAAAAACAGGTTAATGATTAGTATAGTTAGGGTATATGTCTAATAATTAGTCTTAGTTAAATAATTTAGACAAAATAAATAATTTGGTGTCTCCTTTATAATGTTGGAGAGGTTAAGAAGAGATAAGTAATCTTGAGTTTTCTGGATTCAACCTAAAACTTATTATTTAGTCAATAGCTACTCAAAACAGTTTACTAGCAAAGCTACTCAGGATCTCTTTAGGGCTAGTAATTTTTTTGTCCTGAAGTGGGGTCTCTCACTTGTATCACTCACTCTGCTACCTGCCAAATCAGTCTTAAATATATGTGTTTCTGAATATTTGGCAAGTGTGCAACGTTTCTTAACATTAATGACCTCTCATCATATCTGTTGTATCAGTGTTATCATGCAAAAATGACCAGTTATTTGTTTTAAATACTGCATTTATTGAGTAATACCAAGATAACCCCTTAATCCCACATTTGCAAATTCTTCAGATCTAGTTTAGATCCTCTCAGCCTAAATAACTATATGCTGGTAAGTAATTACCTGCAAGTTACTTTTAAGATTTCCCATTTGGCAAATAGCTCTTCCTTACTGTCTCCACATCAGCGCAAAGTCTTCTCAGAAAAATCTGGAACATTCTGCTGATGATCTTTCTAAAAAAAATAACTAACTAACTAAATAAATAATAAGTTTATTGCCCAGCACCTGCCAAATTTCTCATGATCCATTTTAATCATAACCTCCAGGGAAGGATGGTCTGATAAAACTGTAGGGTGTATTTCAAAATTCAGGACTAGGTATAGATGCGTCTTTGTGACTAAGAACTTATTAATTCAGGAATAGGTTTGAAAGTGATACAAGTAACAAGTAAAGTATGCTGTTGAAAAAGCTGAATGTTTGTCTGAAAGTCTTCCTAGAATCTTACCTTCTGATTGCTATTGAACAGTTGCTGTCTCGGAATACCCTGTTGTTTCTCATCTTCCGCTGCTTTCTGGGTCCTGCATAGCTAGCATAATATTTTCTCTCAAAGTATAAAGTACTTAAATCTCACTAATACTGGGTGTGGAACACTAGCTATCAGATGTTGGGGAAGGAAGATTTCAATGTGTCCTGTTCCATTTTAACTCAAGCTCTGCGTGCAAGTCCATTGATGAAGTTTGTCAGGTTGTAAGATACACAGTTCAGAATATATTTCTTTTTAGAATTCCTGTGAATCTTAAATATTTTCACCTGCCCCTATCCTCACGAACCATAAATTTTATCTTAAAAAGTTCAAGTCTTGCTTTCACATAAATGAGGAGAGTTGTTACATCTTTTAGTTCAGAATCAAGTTCAGAAGATTGATTTGTATGATTCTTATCTATTTTAGTGCCTACCTATTCAGTGCACTGCTGCAACCTGGATGAGATTTTATGCAGCTTATTACATCAATACTTTATATCAGTTTAAGTCATTTCCACTTCTATTTCCAAGGTAGTTTGCTATGATGAAGATGTCTTTATTTAACAACATCAATACCATGTGGCTTTTATTTTTAGCATTTATGCACAGAGATGTGTCTTTTTTTTGGTATATGGAAAAGCTGCTAAGTGAAATTGAATTTTAGCTGAAGACATTTTCCTTTCCATCAAAAAAAAAATATCTTGAAAAAAATAATTTTGTTGTTTGAGGAGAACAGAGCACAGTTTTATGCTTAAGGGAAGGCAAAGATAAAGTCTGAATAATGCATAATTATATTGGTAATAATGCTGCCATAATAATAGGGAGTGTGTCATTAGTATATAAATAAATAAATAAGCTCCAATTAGAAATCAGATTTGTAAAATGTAAATCACTATAGCTAGCTACAATATGATAAAATCCAATAGGGGCTGTACTACGTTCTAAGTATTTTATACAGGTGTACTACCAGTTGCAATTAAACTTATTTTTATGTCCAGAATTAGCTACTGAATTAACAGCAGTCTGCTTGGTTACTTTTATTAAAGTTTAAGCCAGAAATTTCTCTAAAAGCAAAACTACGTTGTTAACATGTTGTATGCAATTACTGATATTAGAAATTGAGAAGAGCCTACACTTTGACAATAAGAAATGTTATCTTCAGCTCTTTCTCTACTTCAATGCCCTTAGTATTTTGGGTTTGATCTTATACTATTTAGATGTTCCATTGCTAAGGCAAATATTAAAGGAAACGATGGACATCCTTGATTAACCCTTTTCTAGTTCTAATTCCAATGGATAAATAGGGACTTATATTACTATAAGTAGTACACATTCTCAACATGTTCATATATAAATGGAAATATAACTTATTCTAATACTTTAAATAAATAATCTATTTAAGGGAAACAGATGGCATCTTAATATCTAGGCTTATTAATGTGAAACTTGTATCTCAGCTGTGCATAATCAGTCTATCAATGATACCTTTCTTCTTTTACTTGTCTCTTTAAAATGCAACCTCCTTGACCATTATAAATTATTGATGAAAATGTTTCATTTTTACAGGAAAAATGGACAAATATCTTCTGACCAATATTTGAATTAAGAAATGTGTCTATAAGAGCTGCATTCATTACAATCCTTATTAGGTGCTTTCTGTGGCACCAGTTTATACATTTCTCTAAGTAAGGCATCTAAATCCTAAACTTTGTAACATTTCAAATATTCTATTAGTTCTCTAATCTCAGTTATTTGATACTGGCATCCTTAGTCAAAAGGATATTCTTATCTTTTCTTTTAAATTTAATCATATTGGGTTGCCATATTCAGTGTTATACCTCTGCAAACGTAATCAGCACAAGCAGTTTAGAAAATGTCTCATTGTATTGATGGAACCAAAGACACACCTTTAATTATCACTATATCATAGAAGAAATAAATATCATATATTCTCTTAGTTTTAACTATAGCTTCCATGTTTATTTGCATGATTGCTCTTGTTATTCAAATGTAATATATCAAATTACAATAAATGTAACTTGGCATGCTCTGTAACTATGTTTACTTTAAAATCAACTAGTTGTGAATTCTAGGCTGGCCTGATCTATCATCTTCTCTGTTGCCTCTATGTGATCTCCTCTGTACTTATTGGAGACTAATCTGTACTTACTGGAGATTAGAAGCTCTCTTGTCTATGTAATGGTTGACCCACAATGGAAATATAATGTCGTATGATGCAAACAAGAATGCTTGCCTTTATTAACGTTGCATTCCCTTATGTCCATGTGACAGTCACATTTCTTCAATACTTCTTAGAGAATGTAAGGGAATGTTTAAGCATTTTTATTATGCTACTGAAGGAGTTCCTTGCTATTTCCTCAGGCTGTTGTGTTAAATACATAACTGTTTCTCAGATTTAGTATTAGATAGTTTATATTTACACTTCCTCTGTGGGACAAAAAAATAAATATTATCTACCAAAATAGACTCTGCATTATTTCTATATTTGTCACCATTTGTAAGATAATTTAAAATAGACTGTATTTTTCGATATTTCCCACAATTTGGAAGTTAATTTACCTTATTAAAACAACTTATCAATGATTTATTATACAACATTCCACAGCAAATATTACAGTTCCAATAGGGCAGTATGCAGAGCAGATGAAACTGCTGATGTATCACTAAAAAAGCGTTCACCAGTCCACCAGGTAGCAGAAAAAACTTTTTAATAAAAGCCAGTTAAAAAACAAGTTGAGCGCTTTCATCTATGACTAATAGACTTCATCAGAACACTTTACAATTACAAAATACAGCTTATATACTCTCACACATTCATCTAATTATATAATTAGATTCAATTATCTAAAATATTTTAACCCTTTGACTGCTACCTCTGGACACGGACCAGTGTGTTGTGGATACATAAAACTAATTAAAATGTGTTTTACAAATACATAACTGTGATTGTAATTTTAAGGACATAATGGATGTTTGAAACAAGTCTGCTATGCATTTGAAAGGGTATTTGGCACAGTATGATGGAAATTGAGCTGTAATAACCACAAACCATGTAGTTATATTACTAAAATAATGCAAAATGCAGAGGGATGGCAACAAACATCCTAGTTGGATGCACTAAATTCTCTTGTCATCCAACCTAGGTTTTATGGAAATATAATCATTTAAGCCGGGAAAGACAGTGGCATTTAATTTAATTTGCCACCATACCTCTCTCTCGCCTATTTTTTTCTTTAAGTTGCCCCCTCTGACATTGACATGTACAATTTCTAAGATTCCAAATAAGAACTTGTCACAAGTCTTACTAATCTTCAAATGTTTGCATAATGCATTTTTTTCATCTCCCTTTCTAATGCAATAGTAATGATCGTAGATTCTATTGCGGAGACATCTCTCCGTTTTGCCTACATAGTAACAATTGCATTTCGTGCAAGTTGCCAAATACACTAAACAAGATGTTCTGCAATTTCCTTTCCTAAATTTTATATGTGTGGAATTAATATCCTGTAATACTAATGAGGTTCTACGGTCAATATATGTACACTGGTTGCAGTTGCCACACTTTGCTGTGCCTTTTATGCCATCCTGGGTAACTGCTCTGTCTTTTTTCCTTTCAAATTCCATCTTTAAATTACTTGCATTGCTATACACAAACCTTGGCCTGTCCCCCATTATTTTTGAGATATTTGTATCCACCCTAAAAATATTCCAGTGTCTTTCCATAATTGCCTTGATGTCAGTAGAGTTGTACCCGTACTGAAGGATACATGCCCCTGTATATTCATTCTCTACAACCTGATTCACATTGGTCTGGCCTGTGAGGACCTCCTCATTTATGCCTAAAATGGCCTGATATCTGATGTTTCTATTACTATTAACATATTGTTTTAATTCAGTAATCAAACTGTCAGGATACCCTCTCCCTCTAAACATATTTCCTATCAGATCTAGTTCAATTTCCAAATCTGATGTCTCGGAGGTCATTCTTGCCGCTCTTATAAATTGACCTTTTACTATACTTTTCTTCTGTTTGTATGAGTGGCAACTGTTGTAGTGTAGATATGAGTTGCTGAATGTCTCTTTTCTGTGTATTTTGGATGTAAATCTCTTGTTCCTTATATTTATCTCAGTGTCAAGGTATGATATAGATTTTTTGCTTGTGTTGATTGTAAATTGCAGGTACTCACACCTGCTATTTAGATATACTATAAACTCTGATAATTTTTCAACACCCCCATTCCAAATCAGGAACAAGTCATCCAAACATCTGGTGTATAGGTCTATATATTTCCACCAGTCACTGTTGAATATGTATTCTTTCTCCCAGTCAAGCAAGAATAAATTGGCAAATATGGGGGCGCACGCCGCCCCCATAGCTACCCCTTTGCATTGTCTGTAATACTCCCCTTCAAAATATACGTAATTGTATTTTAATACAATGTCTACAAATTCCATAATTAGGTCTTTTTTTGCGTTATCAACAACTCTTAAATCATCTATACTACTACTGAATCTACGTAAGCCCTCTTCGATAGGTATGCTAGAGAACAAATCTACCACATCAATAGTCACCATAATGATGTCAAATTTACATAAATTAGGTGTCAATCTTCTCAAAAAGTCCCAAGAGTCTTTTAGTAGATGCTGGACCTTATCATAACTAGGTTTTAACCATTTGTCCACTACTTTCCCAAATACAAAAGTTTTGGATTTGTTCCCTGATATTATTGGACGGAACGGAGGGTCCAGAACATTTTTATGCACTTTCGGAATACCCACTATAGTGGCAATAATGGGGTCTGTAACTTTTAAATACTTATACAAATCTGTTTCAATTCTTTCCTCTATAAACAAGTCCTCAAGGATTAGATCTATTTTATGATATCCAATATTGACTTCATTAATAGAAGAAATATCATAGTTCCCTGAATTAATTAATAACATGTTAATCTTGTTGGTATACTCAGTAGTATTGTACAATACTGTTCCACCACCCTTATCTGGCTGCATAATTCTTATTTTGTTGTTACTCTTCAACTCATTCAATAACATATGCTGCTCATAGGTGAGGTTGTAATTAATTTTGTTCTTAGAACAGGTGTTAAAATACTTGTACATCTCATCAATTACAAGCTTTTCATAGATAGCCAATAAGTTGTTGAGGGTGGGGTGTAAGTACTTCTAACTCTAAATTCACTATTTGTGAAGGTCTTATTCCTATATAACAATTCTAAATTCAGTTTCCTGATATATTTTTTGAAATCAATGATGCTGCTGACCACATTAAATTTCTTATATGGAATGAACTTCAACCCTTTTGCAAACAATTCAAAATGTTCTTTGTTAATAACGATGTTTGTATAATTAAAGATGTTATATTCCCCCATGCTGTAATGTACATCGTTGTGTTTTAAAATGTTCTGTCCAATTTCCTTCCCATTTGTCTTGAGTTGACATACCGATATCTTTCCGTCTGTTCCCTCCCCCTGTGGGTGCTGTTGTCCTTCCATTCTCCTTGGTCCCACAGTCCGTCTCCATCTTCTAAAAAACTCTCATTCCTAATTGGATGACTATTGGTTTTGGTATTAATGTGTGTAAATTTATGAGTAACAGGTTGTTTTCCATAGTATTCACCCTCTTGTGGCTTATTCACATTCCTAACAGTCCTATGATTATTAAAAGAAGCTTTAACATTCCTATGTTCCCACTTATAAGCTTCTTTTTTTGCATATTGGTCCCTATCTCTCCGCATTTTCCTACATTTCCTGTCAAACTGCTTGTCAATTATTTTTTCCACCCATTCAAACTGACTATTATGTAAAGTTTCCAATTCATCAAACAGTACATCACTGGTGATTTTTTCATTTAAAGCTTCCACTTCGGTTAAAAGTTTACATATTTTTTTTATCATATCAATGGCTCTAAACGCAAATTAGGGAGAGACATACATAATTATTTGTCTAAAGAGGTGGATTTTAACATCAAAAACAACTATTGCAAGTACAAATCAAACGGAAGTTCGGATGCAACTTTAAAGGAATGTATTACTAACTTTGGGAGTAAATTAAAGGTCTTAAAAAGTATTCAACTAGATAACAGTTACCTTAAACAATGTATGGACACTCACATAGTCCCTATGGGACTCCGTTTTTTCAAAGTTCCTATTGGTGTTGATTTAAATGACGAAAATATTGATGAATGTAACAGTATGTTCAATAATTTTGGTATGGAGTTCATGAAATTCATTATTTCTAGTAATGATAAAAAAATATGTAAACTTTTAACCGAAGTGGAAGCTTTAAATGAAAAAATCACCAGTGATGTACTGTTTGATGAATTGGAAACTTTATATAATAGTCAGTTTGAATGGGTGGAAAAAATAATTGACAAGCAGTTTGACAGGAAATGTAGGAAAATGCGGAGAGATAGGGACCAATATGCAAAAAAAGAAGCTTATAAGTGGGAACGTAGGAATGTTAAAGCTTGTTTTAATAATCATAGGACTGTTAGGAATGTGAATAAGCCACAAGAGGGTGAATACTATGGAAAACAACCTGTTACTCATAAATTTACACACATTAATACCAAAACCAATAGTCATCCAATTAGGAATGAGAGTTTTTTAGAAGATGGAGACGGACTGTGGGACCAAGGAGAATGGAAGGACAACAGCACCCACAGGGGGAGGGAACAGAAGGAAAGATATCGGTATGTCAACTCAAGACAAATGGGAAGGAAATTGGACAGAACATTTTAAAACACAACGATGTACATTACAGCATGGGGGAATATAACATCCTTAATTATACAAACATCGTTATTAACAAAGAACATTTTGAATTGTTTGCAAAAGGGTTGAAGTTCATTCCATATAAGAAATTTAATGTGGTCAGCAGCATCATTGATTTCAAAAAATATATCAGGAAACTGAATTTAGAATTGTTATATAGGAATAAGACCTTCACAAATAGTGAATTTAGAGTTAGAAGTACTTACACCCCACCCCTCAACAACTTATTGGCTATCTATGAAAAGCTTGTAATTGATGAGATGTACAAGTATTTTAACACCTGTTCTAAGAACAAAATTAATTACAACCTCACCTATGAGCAGCATATGTTATTGAATGAGTTGAAGAGTAACAACAAAATAAGAATTATGCAGCCAGATAAGGGTGGTGGAACAGTATTGTACAATACTACTGAGTATACCAACAAGATTAACATGTTATTAATTAATTCAGGGAACTATGATATTTCTTCTATTAATGAAGTCAATATTGGATATCATAAAATAGATCTAATCCTTGAGGACTTGTTTATAGAGGAAAGAATTGAAACAGATTTGTATAAGTATTTAAAAGTTACAGACCCCATTATTGCCACTATAGTGGGTATTCCGAAAGTGCATAAAAATGTTCTGGACCCTCCGTTCCGTCCAATAATATCAGGGAACAAATCCAAAACTTTTGTATTTGGGAAAGTAGTGGACAAATGGTTAAAACCTAGTTATGATAAGGTCCAGCATCTACTAAAAGACTCTTGGGAGTAAAGAGAAGATTGACACCTAATTTATGTAAATTTGACATCATTATGGTGACTATTGATGTGGTAGATTTGTTCTCTAGCATACCTATCGAAGAGGGCTTACGTAGATTCAGTAGTAGTATAGATGATTTAAGAGTTGTTGATAACGCAAAAAAAGAACTAATTATGGAATTTGTAGACATTGTATTAAAATACAATTACGTATATTTTGAAGGGGAGTATTACAGACAATGCAAAGGGGTAGCTATGGGGGCGGCGTGCGCCCCCATATTTGCCAATTTATTCTTGCTTGACTGGGAGAAAGAATACATATTCAACAGTGACTGGTGGAAATATATAGACCTATACACCAGATTTTTGGACGACTTGTTCCTGATTTGGAATGGGGGTGTTGAAAAATTATCAGAGTTTATAGTATATCTAAATAGCAGGTGTGAGTACCTGCAATTTACAATCAACACAAGCAAAAAATCTATATCATACCTTGACACTGAGATAAATATAAGGAACAAGAGATTTACATCCAAAATACACAGAAAAGAGACATTCAGCAACTCATATCTACACTACAACAGTTGCCACTCATACAAACAGAAGAAAAGTATAGTAAAAGGTCAATTTATAAGAGCGGCAAGAATGACCTCCGAGACATCAGATTTGGAAATTGAACTAGATCTGATAGGAAATATGTTTAGAGGGAGAGGGTATCCTGACAGTTTGATTACTGAATTAAAACAATATGTTAATAGTAATAGAAACATCAGATATCAGGCCATTTTAGGCATAAATGAGGAGGTCCTCACAGGCCAGACCAATGTGAATCAGGTTGTAGAGAATGAATATACAGGGGCATGTATCCTTCAGTACATGTACGACTCTAATGACATCAAGGCAATTATGGAAAGACACTGGAATATTTTTAGGGTGGATACGAATATCTCAAAAATAATGGGGGACAGGCCAAGGTTTGTGTATAGCAATGCAAGTAATTTAAAGATGGAATTTGAAAGGAAAAAAGACAGAGCAGTTACCCAGGATGGCATAAAAGGCACAGCAAAGTGTGGCAACTGCAACCAGTGTACATATATTGACCGTAGAACCTCATTAGTATTACAGGATATTAATTCCACACATATAAAATTTAGGAAAGGAAATTGCAGAACATCTTGTTTAGTGTATTTGGCAACTTGCACGAAATGCAATTGTTACTATGTAGGCAAAACGGAGAGATGTCTCCGCAATAGAATCTACGATCATTACTATTGCATTAGAAAGGGAGATGAAAAAAATGCATTATGCAAACATTTGAAGATTAGTAAGACTTGTGACAAGTTCTTATTTGGAATCTTAGAAATTGTACATGTCAATGTCAGAGGGGGCAACTTAAAGAAAAAAATAGGCGAGAGAGAGGTATGGTGGCAAATTAAATTAAATGCCACTGTCTTTCCCGGCTTAAATGATTATATTTCCATAAAACCTATGTTGGATGACAAGAGAATTTAGTGCATCCAACTAGGATGTTTGTTGCCATCCCTCTGCATTTTGCATTATTTTAGTAATATAACTACATGGTTTGTGGTTATTACAGCTCAATTTCCATCATACTGTGCCAAATACCCTTTCAAATGCATAGCAGACTTGTTTCAAACATCCATTATGTCCTTAGAATTACAATCACAGTTATGTATTTGTAAAACACATTTTAATTAGTTTTATGTATCCACAACACACTGGTCCGTGTCCAGAGGTAGCAGTCAAAGGGTTAAAATATTTTAGATAATTGAATCTAATTATATAATTAGATGAATGTGTGAGAGTATATAAGCTGTATTTTGTAATTGTAAAGTGTTCTGATGAAGTCTATTAGTCATAGATGAAAGCGCTCAACTTGTTTTTTAACTGGCTTTTATTAAAAAGTTTTTTCTGCTACCTGGTGGACTGGTGAACGCTTTTTTAGTGATACATCAGCAGTTTCATCTGCTCTGCATACTGCCCTATTGGAACTGTAATATTTGCTGTGGAATTTTGTGTTGCTGTTCCAGTTTTGTTTTTTTTCTCATTATTTATTATACAACACTTATATTTGTGTCTATTGTGAACATTATAGACTACATAAAATAACTTGTGATCAGTATGAAGTTTAACTTTTAAGTCAACGTTACAATGTACATAATTCAGAATGCATACATTAGTAAAATAAAGTCAGGCACCCAGATCACTTGCTATGTCTGCCTAGTATAGAAAACAGTTTTCCAGAATAATCTGTGTAAATCAGAATGAAAGTAAACTGTTGATTAGGTTTACTCTGTTAGCATTATTGATTTGTGAAGTTTTGTTTCTACCTAACTGCATGAAATAAAGAGATTAGGCAGAAAATAAAGCATCAGCATGTTGACAAGAGTTATTTATCAGATCTCTATTTTAACTAAAGATTTAAATAGCCATTCCCATTATTATTTATTAAATTTGTTTTATGTTTATTATTTGAGTAGATGGGCTGATTCTTGGACCCTTTTCTATAATTTTAAAGAGTTGTAAAATTAGTATTCGTATACAAGTTGTTAGTAATACTAGTTATATGCAATGCTGGACCATATTTTATCTAAGGTGGGGTGTTACAGGGCATGATTGCCAGATGCTGATTGGTCTTCAGTGCAAGGCAGTCAAAAATGAATGTCAATATTGCATTTGTTGATGCAGTAAATCTACTGACAGCCATTTATTTTACTATAGAAAGATCAGAGTCATTTTGCTGACATAGGTTTCAGTGACACTGGAATTTTCCCTTTTCTCCACTGTTGGGTAACCTTGGAGTAGGTATATATAATTTATTGAGGTGTGGATGCTTGCCTCCCGCATTTGGGGTGCAAGGATGGGCTTCTACTAGCTAAAAAATAGTTTTGAGAATTGTTGAAAGGTGATTTGACATAAATATTTATTTGGCTGTTGTAGAAATGCCTGTTGATAGATCAGCATGAATCCTTGCATTTGTGGACAGAAATAAAGCACTTGTTTATCACTCTGTCTGTGGTATAAACTGTAACAGTTGTAAGCATTTGTTTCTTTCAGTAAGCTTGGTCTGAGGACATCAGAACTAAAGTGTTTTATTTCTCTTTGTGTGTACTGTAGCAACTATAGGTAAAAGGGGAAAACTATTTTTTCATGAAGTCCCAACACTGGACTTCAGAACTGAAGACTTTTCACTACCTTTTTTTTTCTAAAATGAAGTGCATGCAAGGTAATACACTCATCAATGTCATTGAGTAAGACATACACAGAGGTTTTTAGAGTAATTTTTTGGATAAAGAGAGGCAAAGAATGTTGGCTAGAAGTGAGTGTGCAAGACTGAAGCTAGGTGGCCCAGGCAATGACTGGAAGCCATTTGCCTTTGTTTATATTTGTAAAATAGTGTTCTTAACATGGTGCCGGTGTAATGACTCACATGTTGTGAAATAGGTTTAGGACAAGAGGTAGTAGTACATATTCTAGTCTGGGTATAAAGACAGCTTTGTCAAGAGCAGATCAGCCATGGAAGTTAAGTGGTTGGAGGTGGTGTAGCTTTTAGCTGAATAAGACCTTCTTACTGCTGTATTTCATGTGAATAGTGAAAGATAATGACAGTATTCAGAAGTAAACCCATAAAACTGTAAGATATCACTTGGGGAATTTTATTCATAATTGTCATGAATGCTGATAGTGTGACTGCCTTTGAGCATTTCTAGAGACTTGGTGTCTGTTTATTGTTATTCTCTGTTTATTTGCTAAGTTTTTCTGCATAGCTGCCTAGCTTGAGCATTTTCTGGCTTGTTAAACTTGATTTCTGTATTAGTAGCTGTATTTAGAGCACAACCAAAAGCTGTTTGCTGAATTTCCTGTTTGCACTTAATTTTAAATCGTTTTTTTCTTAAAACTTGCATATTTTCTGTCCTTGACCTAGCACTCTTGTGTGGGGTCATTTACTGCACTGTTATAACTTGATATTACTTGTGAACCTCGGCTATCTCTGTAAAAAAACAAAAACAAAAAAAAAATCTTGCTTTTTTCCCACTTTTCTGAGTGTTAAAAAAGTTCAGTTACAGGCTTGCTGTTCCTGAACTGTTTGAAAGTTTCTGTGAGGCCATTTTTGCTTGGGCTGAAGGAGGGTCTCTCTGTTGATCAGTGGCAGTGACTAACATTGAGCAGCTTCCCTGCCCCTGTAGAGGTGGTTACTGACTTGAAACTGTAGTTTTATTTTCCCTTTTGGGTCTATTCCTGCTTCTTTCCAGCCCCTGCTATCAAGCACGCTTTAACGTGCTTTAGCGCGATTTAGCGCGGAGTTGCCACTAGAGCAGCATCGGGCAGCACTGGTTAAACAAGGTTAAACTCTTTCTGGCTCCAGAAAGTCTGTTCTTCAATTTTTCCCTTGGAACTGCTCTGTTAGGAACCTAAACAGTTTACACCTACACTAAAAAGTGCAGCACTTGTTCCAAATAGCTTTTTCTTCTCAAAAAGCTCAGCACTTGTCTTATAAGCATATCCCTTATCTTATAAGCATTCTCTTAGCAGGTCAAGCACTCCCCTGCTAAGCCCACTACTTTTCTGTCTCATACCAACTCATAATTCTTTCTAGCATGTTGAAGGGTCAGATGCTGGCATCCTCTCCTGCCCAGTTGGTGAATCTGGGAATTCTGAGACAATGTTACAATTGCCTCATGTACACGGACAACCCTCTCCTCCTCCCACGTAACACTAACACTTGTGAGAAATGCAGCTATTTAGCCAGACTGGAGGCTGAGCTCTCTCAACTCAGGACTGGCAAGACCAGGCAGGAGGAGAAGGCAACTACACACACCACAATACCAGTCTCACATAACTCAACCACACCACTGAATCAAACACATAAACACACTAAGACATACTCGGAGGCTCTGAGTAAAAATTTACCTAAACAGCAGAGGCCTCCAAAGCAGACACCCAAGCAACTGCAAACTCAATACACCACACAAACAACACATAAACAACAAAATCAGTGTGCAAAGCAGTCACTGCCCTTAAGGCCAAATACAACACCAAACATACTTGTCATAGGTGACTCCATAGTCAGACACACTGACGTCCGCTCACCAGACTGAGTAAGGAGAAGGTCACAGTAAGCTGCCTGTCGGGCGCTAGAATCCGCCACATAACACAAGCACTCAGGTCTCTCAACAGCAGGTACAAGTCGACTCAGTCATTCTCCACGCTGGTCTCAACGACCTGAGACGCACCTCCTTGGACTACATGAAAAGAGACATTGAGGAGCTCTCTGATTATGTAGCCCAGGCAGGTATGACCCTGACCTTGAGCAGTATCCTACCTTCACCTAGAATGATGCCACAATACAGTGATAAGATGATCAGCTTTAATAATTGGCTTAAATTCTGGTGTCATTCAAAGGGGATCCAATGTCTGTCTGCCTGGGATGACATGCTGGACAAGCCACGCTGCTTTGCAAGGGACGGCTTGCACCTCTCACCCTAGGCTTCCGGATATTGGCAAAGGCTCTTGCCACCCCATAGTGCCTTTTTAGGCAAGGCTCAAATTCTAAACCTACCACCCTAGAACACAAAAAGTAAAAACTAAGGGTAATGCTGCTCAATGCCAGAAGTCTCAATCTCAAGATGCACGCACTCGAGGCCCTTCTCAGTATGGAGAACATCGATGTCTGTGCTGTGACAGAAACCTGGTTCAAGGCTCCTGAGAGCACCCCAGCACTATCAGGTTTCACCTCATATCATGTGTTCCGGCCCCAAAATCCGGACAACACCAAGAAAGGAGGGGTGTCCATATTCATAAAGGACACCCACACCTCAAGGTTGGTGGCAATGCACGATGCATCGGAGACCATCCAGGTGCAATTAACCATAGGCAAGACTGCTCTGCAATTTGTAGCATGTTACAGGCCACCCTCTCAAACTCAGGAACCTCACATGGCCTTCCTGAAAACAATGGAGGGATAAATGTATCTCCAAACACCATCATACTAGGTGACTTCAACTACCCTAATATAGACTGGGAACACTACTCAAGCCCAAACACTCTAGCCCAAAGGTTCCTGGAGTTCATAAACTCAAATGCCATGGAACAACTAGTCACCATCCCCACAAGAGGAGAAAACATACTTGATCTCATCATCATGAACATGGGATCACAATGTTCAACACCGGAAGTATACCCCTCACTGGTGAGATCAGATCATAAACTAATCTCGCTGGAGGTCCTCATCCCGCCCCATATGAAATAAAAAGACCACAGTGAAAAACTTCTCAAAAGCCGACTTCACACTTCTAAAACTAGTGTGGTCTCCTTTAAGGCCCCTGAGCCAGTGGTAAACATTACTCAAACCGCTGAATCACTTACAAATGCCTTCTACCAGCACCTACAGGACTGCATGGATCAGGCAATCCCAAACAAAACTAAGACTCTTTGTACCAAAGGCAAGCGTCCAGTCTGGTGGACCCCAGCCATAAACAAGCTCTACAACAAAAGGAGGAAGCTACTACAAGATAGAGCAAAATCCTTGAAAGGTAAGACACCTTTGATCATTATAAGTAAAAAACTAAGAGCTCTCATAAAATCATCCAAGGCAAATTTTGAGAGAAAAATCGCCAAGGACTCAAAAGACAATCATGAGGCCTTCTTTAGCTATGTTAGAAACCTAGGAGGAAACTCCCAGATATGCTCAGAATTAGTTCAAAATGATGTGAAGATTACTGAACCTACACACATTGCCAACATACTGGCTGACAGGTTCAGTGCAAACTTCTCCCCCCCCTCCCCCCCAAAAGGAGAGATATCTATACCAGAGGATTGTAGCCCCCCAAACATCTCAAACGCCCAGGTGAGAACTGCTCTCTCCAAAGCAAAAAACACAGCATCCATGGGACCGGATGGTGTCCCCGGCTGTGTGCTCCACGAACTCAATGAGGAATTAAACCCGCAGTTAGGACAGCTGTTTAATCTTAGCCTCACCTCAGGATACGTACCCAAGGAGTGGCGCAGCGACTGTGGTCCCACTTCACAAGGCGGTGCCTCCACCGACCCTGGAAATTACCGTCCCATTAGCTTGACAAGCCTTATCTGCAAAGCCATGGAGAGGATCATAATGGAACTCATAAATAAAGACATAGGGAACTTGCAGACTTTGGATCCATCCCAGTTTGGCTTTGTCAAAGGCAGATCATGCCTTTTAAACTTGGTTGACTTTTTCAAAACAGTCACCAAGGCCATTGATGAGGGAAAGGCAGTCCATACAGCCTACCTTGACCTGGCAAAGGCCTTCGACACAATACCCCACTCAGGTATCATCAAAAAACTCATCAGCTTGAATGTAAACCCATACATCACAAGATGGGTTGCAAACTGGCTAAGTGACAGAACCCACAGGGTCAGAGTTGCTGGAGCCATGTCAGACTCAAAGCCTGTCACAAGTGGTGTCCCACAGGGCTCAGTCCTGGGTCCACTCTTGTTCGGCATCTACTTTTCTGAAGTACAAGCAAACACAGGAGGGTTATGGCTGACAAAGTTTGCAGATGACTGCAAATTGGGCGCCATAGTCGGAAACGCATCTGACACAGATATCCTTCAGAAGGGCCTCACAGAAACGGATAACTGGTGCCAGAGCCATGGCCTAAAGTTAAATGCCAAGAAATGCATAGTCATACCCTTCAGGAAAAACAAGGTTACCCCTAACTACCATATAGGTGGCAATCCACTGAGCACAGAAGACGTCATCAGGGATCTGGGGACCCAGGTTGACAGTAGCCTTTCGTTTGACACTCATGTTGCTAAAGTAGTTAGGAAAACCTTCTACATTGCCCACCTGATCATGAAGGGATTCACATCTAGATCAAGGGAGGTCATCGTCCCCCTGTACTCATCACTCATAAGACCTATGATTGAGTACAATGCCCCATTCGGAATGTATCTGACCCGACACCTGCAGCAGCTGGAAAGGCCCCAAAAGTTCCTCACCAAAAGGATAAAGGGTCTCAAAAATATGTCTTATGCTGCCCGACTGAAAGAACTCCAGCTCTATTCAGTCTCATACCGCTTGCTCAGAGGTGACCTGTGCCTGACATATAAGGCCATGTCAAACCCTGATTTGATGAATATGCTTCACCTCAAAAATCTAGATCCCTCAGAACCACAAGGGCGGGAGACTTAAACCTTGACACGGTTATTAATAGAACGTGCTGGAGGGACAGATTCATCACCCAGAGACTCCCTATGCTGTGGAACAAAATCCTGGTACATGTGAGGCAGAGCACCTCGCTGGCCTTGTTCAAGAGGAATCTTGACCAATGGATGGGGGATCGCAGATATACCCCAGGGATTACTTCAGTGTCACTGCTTGACAGAGGCACAGCAAAATAATGGGCATAGTTTTATTCAAACTAAAGGGGTGGCAAAAGCCAAATAACTATGGCCTAGGCTTATAAATGCCCTTGGGCAGATAGCCTAGTATGAACCTATGAACCTATGATTAAGTTAGTTGTAATCAGTTTTGGATGAAATGGTCACAGATGGAAGAAAGTTCTTTCTAAAGATTAGCTTTGATTACTAAAGAGTTGGGAGCAAAGTACTACAGGAGTATGTAATCTGTATATGGTATTAGTAAACTGAAGAAATCTGCTGTAGTCCAATGAACTAAACTGTTTTATTAAAACGTTAAGTGCTTTCATCCTTAAAACAAACTCAGACTTCTTCAGAACTTTAAAACAATAGTATGCACAGACTGTTTATATAACTATATCAAAATAAAATGATATCAAAACATTCACATTTATGTGATACACCAACAATTCAGATAAAAAAGGAAACAACTATATCTTATATACATTATTATGAAAATAAAAAATAAGCATAATAAACAAATAGTAACTTACAAATCTACATATTAATATTAAAACTTAGTGGATATTAAATTAAGAATACTTGCTATTGGAGGCGTGGCTAGGATGTAGACTGGTTGGCAGCATCTTTTCTCAGCTCTGCACTCAAAAGATATTTCTGACAGGAATTTTTAAAAACTAGATATTGTAGACAAACCTATTTTGTTGAATTACGTCTACTAATATCACTAGAAGTCTACAGTGCAAAAAATTTGGCTTTAAACATTATTTTTCCTGTCAAAAACAAGAAGGAAGGTATCTGATTCTACTGAAAATGAGCTTTTCTAAGCATACCACACAGGACCAGATGATGAAAAAGGAGATACAGTCTTTATTAAATGCTATACAAGACTTGTCAGTGAAATTTGACAAAATGAATACCAAACTGGACACTTTTGAGGAGAGATCTACAAAACAAATACAGCAACTACAAGAAATAATGACACAACAGAAGTCTCAAATAGCGGACATAGAGAGATCCTTAAATTATACTGACAGCAGACTCTCAGAACAAGATCTTCAGCTACGTTTTTTATCACAACAAAATGCTTCATTACAAAATAAAATAGAGGATCTAGAGAACAGGTCCAGACGTAATAACCTTTGCATCTATGGGCTACCAGAGAAAACAGAGGGAGATGACATGGTGACTTTCCTTACTACCTGTTTACCAGAAGTTTTAAAATTGCCTGAAGCTCTTTCTTATGGAATTGAAAGAGCCCACAGATCCTTAAGAGCTGCTTCATCAACCATCAAATCAAAAAATCACCTGAGATCAATAATAGTAAAGTTTTTTTCATCACAGGACAAGGAACTTATTTTAGAAACAGCATGGTCAACTTCTCCAGTTAAATACAAAGACAACATAATCAGATTTGATAATGATTATTCTGCTGGAGTTATAACTGCAAGAAAAGAATGTCTCCCTCTGATAAAGGAATTGAAAAAGACAACTTAAAGTCCACTTGCTGTTCCCTGCAAGAATAAAAATATTTTTTACTGAAGGTCCTAAAACTTTTGACACTCTGCAAGCAACAGTTTCTTATCTTTCAGCTAATAAAACCTTGGATAATGTGGAAGAAATAGATTTTTCCCAATTTGGGGTTAAGCATCACTTAGAAAAAAATGAATGGAGCACTGCTGACAAGAAGAAGAAGAAACGATAAAAGACATATGAAAAATACAAACATTATTGTCTTCTATTTGCTCTGTAAGGCAAAAAAGTTCTTTGAAAGCATTCATGCTTTACACATGTCAGTCTTTGGAAACAATATAAATACAAGATAAGCAGGACATTTTATAACTAAAGCAAACAACCCTAAAGAAAGCAAGGTAACATATCTTTCTCTATTACAGTGTAAATACTTACAGTCATGATTTTTCTAACTCTAAATGATGTTTAGATAGTTCATTTATAAATTACCTGCCTTTTACTGCTAGTATTGAATATGATGTATTTACACTGACATATTAATGTGGTGTGTTTAAATGAGCATGATTCCTTTTTATATTATTTACACTAAGCTGCATGAAATATCTAAACTGATGTATTTAATACACATAATAATAATATATAAAAACTGATAGTAATAACTGTCAAAAAGTGCCTTGAAAAGTAATTATCTATTCTTTGATGCTAAAAGTGCCTTTTTGACTAACAAACAACTGTTTGGCTTGTATATCTGCCCTTAATGTTAAGATAACTAATAGAAGTTTAATGAGCTGGTGTTCAGTTTAAAAAAAGCCCTAAAAACTTCACTTACTTTGTTTTGGTCTTCCCGCCATGGTCACGAGCTGGGAACTCTTATTTTACCACCCCTGAACGAAGGTTCTTCAGTTAGAATCCATTACAGTGTGTTAAACCTTCTAACAGCACAAAATGAAAGTAAACAGTCATGAGTGATGTCAGCACTAAAACAAGACAGTATGGGTGTGGTGTTAGCTCCTAAGCTACTTAAAGTAACCAGCACACTATTTATGAGATGGCAAAGTGCTTTTACAGTTTTAACAAATATTAAAAGTACATTGAAGTACCCAATGAATTTAGAAGGTATCAACACATACATGACATTTTATTATATTGTAATATTTGTTATTCATTTTGAATTGTACACATAAACAGCACACAAAGCTTAAAAAGAAGTATATCACTTGGAAGAAACTGTATGAATAGTTAACACATAAAGACTTTACTATAATCTTTTCTGATAAGATCACCCACGTAAATTACTATAATTTAACTTAATTTTATAAAAATTTAATATATTTAAGTCTTTGACTGGAACTATATAACATATTTGTAAACACACTGCAGCTAGTGTACTCAACCTTAAGGATAGTAAGTCAATTAAGGTTCATGAATATAGCTATGTGTTATTAGGCATTTTAAGGGTAAAAAAGAGTTGCTGTTTAATTATCAAGATACTCTGTAAATATTAAATTGTTCAAGTAGCACAATCATTAAGCAGTAATGAGCAAGAAAAAATCTCAGTCTTGCTTATGATATTGTTTTATATATATATATATATATATATATATATATATATATATATATATATATATATATATATATATATATATATATATATATATATATATAGGAAAGAACTGCTGAATTATAAGTATGCTTTTATTAAAGGCAAGTTATATTAATATTGAACATCCTCACTGAAAATGAATGGTTGGGTAGAGACACAGTAACTCCCATTATATAATCAAGGCTAAAGAGATTGTCTTGTATGTCTAAATTGATCAGCCTTGAACCTTAGATTGCAAATAGACATGCAACATAATTTTACTTAAAATACTGAATATATATTATATAATATCACAAACGCTAAAGCCATTGTCAGCTACATCTCATATCAATCAGCATTAAAATATGATTTGAATAGCATAGGCATTTACTAACATATTGCTGTTAGTACCTGATATGCATATAAGTAACAGGTCTAATTTCTGTCTATGAAAGTAAATACCAGGATGTGTGCATTTGTTAATTATGAAACAAGAGCGTGCTATCTATTTTTTTTAATATCCTATAGGTATGTACTTGTTAGAGACACACACATGCTGAAAAGCTGCTAGTTATTGCATATTCATTAGTATATTTCTGACTGCAGTGTTGTAAATATATGGTGTGGACTACTTGAGTTGAGAATATGTCTCTATATTGGGCATGTTCTCTGTTTGAACGTTGTATATTATCTATAATATGATATGGAGTACCCTCACTAAATTCAAAGAAGCCACAATAGAAACAAATATTTATTAAAAATGGAGAATAGAAGGATGAAGAGAAAAATTAAGGAAAATGGTTGATGGTCATATAAGGTTATCTTTTCCTGTGTATGTAGAAGAGTTGACAGTAATAAGTACCAAACAATTGTGTTATAGCATATTTAAAGCCTACTTTGCTTCTCATACTTTCCAACCTTACAGTTATAATGCTGCAGATAAATCCTGTAATATCATAAGGAGTATGAGTTGCTATTTGACATATGACATATGTAGTACACTAGCAATGAAATATGCCAGTGGCAATACAAATGTAACGTTATATTCATTGTTACGGATACTTTCTGATTTAATCTACTTGTGGCATGGTTAACTGATGCATATAATGATTAACATTTTTTTTTATGTATGTACTTTTTATGTATGTACTTTATTCCCCTGGAGTACGGAAAGTACACCTACAGTCCTGCCCTTCCTGTCTGGTTGCATCTCCTTTCCACTTGCCCCTAAGCCAACTGCTCACCGCGTGGCACCCAGGCTACCATCGCTGAACGGAAGAACCCCTCCATGTGTGAATGCACAGACCAGCGTGCAACTAAAACTTGAAATTAGAACTGTAACACCCAAAGTAATTTAGGATAGCCCCTAAGCCAACTGCTCACTGCGTGGCACCCAGGCTACCATCGCTGAACGGAAGAACCCCCTCCATGTGTGAATGCACAGACCAGCGTGCAACTAAAACTTGAAATTAGAACTGTAACACCCAAAGTAATTTAGGATAGCCCCTAAGCCAACTGCTCACAGCGTGGCACCCAGGCTACCATCGCTGAACGGACGAACCCCCTCCATGTGCGAATGCACAGACCAGCGTGCAACTAAAACTTGAAATTAGAACTGTAACACCCAAAGTCATTTAGGATAGCCCCTAAGCCAACTGCTCACCGCGTGGCACCCAGGCTGCCATCGCTGAACGGAAGAACCCCCTCCATGTGCGAATGCACAGACCAGCGTGCAACTAAAACTTGAAATTAGAACTGTAACACCCAAAGTAATTTAGGGTAAATCATATTTCCTAGCTTAACTGTGTAATCTGGAAGTGCTCCATTGGCAGGAAACAGACTGTACCTTCTCTAGCAATCAGGCTTAATATCTGTTTTGCTAAGATTTTAGTCCAGTAAAACAGCAAGCATTGACTTCTATTATTTGTCTGTTAAACCTATAACCAGTTACCTTTAAGACCCAGGGATACTCCTTGTGGTGTAATCCCCACTCCGCTTCGCCCTCGCTTCGCTCGGGCTCGCTCCGCGCCCTCCTGCCCCCTTATCCCACCCGCCCCCACTACCTCTACATTTATCTAGTCCCCCAGTCCATCCCACTTGCCACCCACCAATCACAACTCTCCCTCACTCTGACACTTCTCCCTCCCACTTTTTTGACTTTCTATATCCCTCCCACTTTTCTGACTTTCTATATTCTAAGGTTACTCTCCTAGTCCTCCCCCCATCTACCTCTCTCTATTCTCCTCTCTATCACCTCCCCCTCTCAAATCCTGCCCATCCATTCTATCAAGGATATTCTCCTAGTCTTCACACCCATTAGCCTCTCACTATACCATGGATAAAAACTATTTTTCTATTATCCCCATCATAGTAATTCTCCTTCTCACTCCATATCTATTAACCAGATATGAAACTCAAGCCCTCTCAGGAGTTCACCTCCCCAGGAGTCACACCTCCCTACACTCAAACCATCCCTCCAATCCTATCTCTCCCTCTCCCCACCCTACCAATAACACAGGCTCCAAGATAGTACATCTTATTCTCTGCCACCCTAAAGCAACCACAACTAAAGCTGATCTTACATTACTCCTTAAGCTCCAAAAACTACTAGAACATCTGAAAAAATGTATCATAAAAGATGGCGATATCCACCCCAACCCAGGTCCTAACACTGTCCCAAGCTCCAGCTCCTTGAAATCCGCCAGAAACCCTACTGGCTCCCTCCTTATGTTCCACCTTAATCTTAGAAGCATTAATAATAAGGTGCATAACCTACACGCTCTACTAGCTACACATTCCCCCGACATCCTGTGCCTATCGGAAACATGGCTAAAACCGAGCACTAAGGATGAAGAAATTATCCCACCCGGATAAAATATTCTTAGGGCTGATCTGACAACTAGAAAGGGCGGGGGTATAGCTATCATGTTCAAGAACTCACTGAACATCATAAGGAACCCACTCCAACCTCCTAAAGTCTCTAACTTAGAACTGATTGCCCTAAAGCTATGCCTAAACAACCAAAAAAGTATCAATCTTGTAGTAATTTATATACCTCCAGGCAAGAACTTAGAAAACCTCGAGCTAACTCTCAGCTGGTTTGCCAACAACTATCCGCAAGAAACCATCATACTAGGAGACGTCAATATTGACTGGTTCCTCAGCTCTGAGCATACAAATCCTCACCCCATCAACCTACATGGTTTCTCCCAAAATATTCTATCTCCCACTAGAATTGGCAATGCTCAGCAAAAAGACAGTATCATTGACTGGATTCTTACTACTAAGGGCACAAATAGCTATACCACAGGGACCCTCTCCAATGACCTTAGTGACCACCTTATTACCTTTATCATTAAAAATAAATGTCCACCTACTAACCCCACCCCAACTAGACTGGTCAGGAATAATAAGAAGAAATTTGTTCCAGACAAATTTCTTGCTGAATTCAAATCTTGTAATTGGTCGATCCTAAAAACTCTGCCCCTAGATGAGAGTGTGTCATACTTTAATGATACATTCCTCAAGATACTTGACTCCCATGCTCCAAAGCGACTAATCAGGACTAAGGAACGCATCGCACCTTGGCTAACAAGAGATACCAAAACCAAAATTAAACTCCGAGACCAGGCCTGGAACAAATGGAGAGCTACTAAAACTCCCTTAGATCGCACCAAGTTTCAACAGCTTAGAAACTCAACAAAAGCAGCCATTACTACAGACAAAAAACAATATTTCTGTCACCTCCAGGATAAACATCAGCATAACCCTAAGAAATTTTGGGCTGGATTTAATAACCTCCTTCATCCAGGCAAATCTACCACCCCCACCCCTGAGAAATACATAAGACAAAATCCAGAAGTAATAGCCAATGCCTTTAACTCTTTTTTTACCGAGACCATTCAGTCCCTAGCCAGTCAGCTCACCTCAGCTCCCTCACCTGTAACCTTAACTAAAGACCCTGCCCACCCCTCCTTTAACCTACAACCAACATCTACCTCCTATATTTGTAAACTTTTGAAAAAACTAAAACCAACAACCCTAGCAGTTGACCAACTCCCAGCCGAATACTTACAAATAGCATCTGATGTCATAGCATATCCCGTATCAATCTTAATCAACAGAACCATAACTGAAGCTACCATTCCCATCATATGGAAAATCTCTTATATCATCCCTCTCCACAAAGGCGGGACCTCCACGGACACATCTAACTACAGACCCATAGCAATTCTGTCTCCACTAGCCAAAATTATGGAACGATGTGTTCACAAACAACTCATAAACCACCTTACCCTTAACAGCCTCTTGTCTAATACCCAGCATGGTTTTCGTCCCCATCATAGCACAACCACTGCTCTTCTCTCCTTTGTTGACTCAGTCAACAACAACCGCAACAATAAATTAATATCCTCTGCTCTCTTTCTTGACCTATCGAAAGCCTTCGATATGGTCAATCACCAGCAGCTGCTCCATACCCTGGAAACCCTACAGCTTAACAATTCAACCATAAGTTGGTTTAAAGCTTACCTCTCTGGAAGAAAACAAGCTGTTCAGTGGCAAAGCAGGCTATCGGACTTACTCCCCAATAATATAGGTGTTCCCCAGGGCTCTATACTTGGTCCCCTTCTCTTCTCGGTCTTTATTAATGATCTTCACTCAGTCATACCCAAAGCCACCTGCATTCAATATGCAGACGACTCCACCCTGATCTGCTCTGACATCTCTCTCACCAAACTCCAAGCCACAACCCAGAAATGTTTTACTATAGTAGAAAAATGGTTCTCCGAATTAAAACTCTTACTTAATCCTACTAAAACCAAGTTACTATTATTTTTCCCCACTG